>NW_022196912.1:103651988-103778089 GCF_008632895.1 Mastomys coucha
AAAAAAAAAAAAAAAAAGACTCATGCCCTTATGGGTCATTGTTTCTGGAATTGGTCACTGAATCCTGCCCATGAAACAGCTGCTTGGAGGGAAGATAAAAAAATCTAAAGGTCTATAATCTAGGGGTAGTGGATGGACATTTTTGGAGATGACATATTCCCACCTGCCATGCCACTTACCTGAAGTTCAAACTACTGCCACCAATGACTGCTTACCTTTCCCATGTTCTATCTCCAGAGTTTGGCAAACAATTTGTGGGTTTTTTTAAGAGCTTTTTAGCAACTGTATTAACTAATACATAGTAAGTTGCTCACTGATCCTAGTTATGCTATTTCTCAGTTCCTCTTCATCCCTCTTGGGAATAGTTTCTTTCTTCAAGGGCCCTTGCAGGGTCTCAGCAGTCCTCAGGCATCCCACCTACCTTTGAAGCACAGCAAGATAGACATCCTTTGGACTGAAGAATGAACATATGACTTTGTTCCCAGGTGTCTTCTCAGAAATGCAAATGCTTTTCAGCTTTCTGTTTCTATTTTCAAGAAAACAGTCAAATCAACTGTTGATATAGAGGAAGGATTTCAGGTCAAGAATACTTTCTTGGAGGAAGCATTTGGAGAGAGGAAAATATTCAATGATTTTGAGCCTTGAGAATGGAGAAAAAAAACGTTAACTTAGGATGGTTACAATGATAGACAGTACCTATCTGCAGCTATCCCAAAACTGAGGGGGAAGAAGCCAAATAATTTAAGAACTCTGAATTTCAGGCACTATGAATAAAATTAGTGTTCATTTTCTTAAGTAGTCCTTTCAACAACCATGCCGAAGAGGCACCAAGATCCTCCTTGAAGAGAGGAGACTTAAGTGTATTCAACAATATTCATACAATATTTATTGAGTGCCCGTGTTTTTAAGTGCTAATAATGTAGCTGTGAACAAGACAGCTTGTATTTTGCAGGAAAGAGTGAGACAATTTGCAAGTGAGTAGTTAAGTAACAAGTCGAAGAAACAGGAATGGGAGGGGCCAGGTATCAGAGGACAGATAGGACAGGTGTCCCTAAGGAGGGGCCAGTGAGCTGAGCTGGGAATGAGCAATGAGAACCATCCCTGTGGGGAAACAGTGCAGACAGCCCTGTCAGCCTGAAGGTGGGAACAAAGCAGCTCTGTTCCTATGACAGAGAGATGTCCCTAGAGAGCTAAGAACATATGCTGGTGTTGAAAGGGGTGAGTTACAAAGCAAAGTAAGTACCTGGTAGGGTCTTTTCAGTCTAAGAAGAACATGTATATTATTCTAGGAAACAACAGTAAGCTTAAGGGACTGTGTTATATCCTGAATACTAGGATCTAGCTTACATCATCTGGCATTCAAGAGGCTGAGAAATGTATTCAAGGCGAGGCAGGTATTCAAGGCCAGGCAGGTGCAGAGAGAAAACAGAAGCAGTCCAGCTGATTACCTGAGCCCTCCAGCCCTCTGCCTCTGAACCTGTCACCTTCAATTCCACTGCAGTGCATGTCCACTATGCAGATATTGGAAACAAAGAAGAAACCTTTTCTTTTAGGAAAAAAAAATAATTATGGTATTTAATGCTAACCCTGGAATCCCAACACTTCATTTACTTTTGAGTGGTGGTCCTTTCTAGCCTGTGTAGTATTGTTTTTGGGTTCCTATAATCAGGTTGTGCTAAGGAGGCTTCTGTGTGTGTATGTATACACAAACATGATAGAGAATGGAGAGGTTTTGTTTTTAGGTCTTTAGGAGCAAGGCAAGCCACTTTCATCTGAAGGTCGCCCTGGAACAGGGTTGCTGATTTTTTTTTTCTTCCTGTAAGACATGGATGTGTTGCCATAAAACATCACCAAAACATCCTAAATAATAGTGCAAAAAGCAGACAGAATTGAGCCACTTTATCCTTTACTGCTAAATCAAGAATTCAGTTACAGAGAGAGAGTGGGGAGGGGAGGAGCTGCTTGAGATATTTTTTTTTTGTACATTGTAGGCTCCCTTCACTTCCCTCCTCCTTCCTCCCTTCTCCCTCCTCCCAGCCCACCCCCAGTCCATCTGCGATGCTTGAATTTTTACAGGGCTCTTTGTGTAAAGACACTAAAGCCTTAATCATGTCTCCTGTATTGTGTATCTCTCCTACATCTATCTACTTATGGCAGTTGTTTACAAGTTCTCAGCTCTTGGCTGCCTGCTCATTATCATATTGATCAGTCAATCTTTGGTGGCTCAGGTTGGGGAGAGGATGGGGAAATAGGTAAATTGGAGAACTGGTGGGGGCGGAAGTTGGACAATCAGTTTTAAGATGGTTCCAAAAATAGCTCAGTCAGGCTGGTGATAGCTCTGCTTGCAGCAGGCCCTTATGGGATTTATGCTCTTCACTAAGATTCAGTGCTGAAATATATTCCACCAGCTGTTCTTGTAGTTGAGAGCTGGTGGCAGCAGGGGGCTGACTCTCTGTCAGGAGGAGGAGGAGAAATTGGAAGTAATAGGCTTGGGGTAAGGCAGACTCCTCCACAGGATGACACCCTGTAACTTATACATGCACCACATGCCTGTACATGCATTCTTGATAACACACACACACACACACACATACACACACACACATCCCTACACACACACACACACTCAAGGTGTTCTTCCTAAGCTTTGCTCTTGCCACATGACATCTGCTTTCTCTTCTCTCCTATCTTTTCTTAATAGTAGAAGGGATAAGTATGAAGATAAGGTTTTATTTGCATCAGTGTTTTCATATTTTGACTGTGATTCGAGCTTACAGAGCATATGACTAGAATCTTCTATTGGTACACTCAGCTTCACAGAAGTCAAAACCTCATAGTCACACTTTGATCTCATCCAAATCCTTTACCTTTACGAAGCCACCTCTGCATGAGTGTTAAGCTTACTACTGAAATATAAATAAGTATAGCATTGGTAAATTTACTTAAGACTCTCTCACATGGAAAACATCGTTCTTCATGTTGCTCTTATTGCAGTCATTCTGCCCCTTCTCATGAAGAAATAATATTGCATGTTCTCACTGGCTTCATAATCCACTCTATACTGTGCCTCCATATAACCTGTTCCTCAAAGTGCTATGGGAATGCCCCATAGAATGTGACAAGCTTCTGATCTTGGTCTGTCACACAGGATACACTGAATCTTTTAAACGTCCTTTCAAAATGGGTCTATTTCACTCAAAACTGTACCTGCCTGTCTTAGGGTTTTATTGCTGTGCAGAGACATAATAACCAAGGTGACTCTTATAAAGGCAAACAATTAAATGGGACTGGCTTATAGTTTCAGAGGTTTAGTCCATTATCATCATGGTGGAAAGCAGGGCAGCATACAGGCAGAGTTGGAGCTGGAGGAGCTGAGAGTGCTACAACTTGATCAGAAGACAGACAGGAGGAGACTTGCTTCTGTACCAGGTATAGCTTGAGTTTATATGAGACCTTAAAGCCCACCTCCACAGTGACACCTTTCTTCCAAGGCCATCCATACTCCAATAAGGCCACTCCTCCTAATAGTGCCACTCCCTATAGCTAAGCATTGAAACACATGAATACATTGGGGCTAAAACTATTCAAACCAGCAATTTCTACTCTCAGGCTCCCATAGACTTATAACCATAACATAATGCAAAATGTGTTTAATTCAACTTCAAAAGTCCCCATAGTCTATCACAAGTCTTAAAATTTTTTAAAGTCCAAAGTTCAAAGTCTCTTCTGAGATTCATGTAATTTCTTAAATGTAATCCCCTATAAAATCAAAATAAAAAATCAGATTATATAATACTAACATCACAGAATATACATTACCAAAATGTCATAGTGAGGAAATATTGGACCAAAGCAAAACCAAAAACCAGCTGGGCAAACTCGAAACTACATCTCCATAGCTGATGTCCAACTCTTTTCAGCTTTGTTAACTACAACACAATTCTTTCTTTTGGCCTGGTTCCACTCCTTGTTAGCAGTTTTCTTCAGCAAGTATCCCACAGCTCTGACATCTGTACCATTTTGGGATTTCCAAGATAACTTTAACTTCACAACATCTTGTTCCATTGTCTGAACCATACATGATCTTCTGAGCTCCTCCGAAGAGCTTGGGTAACTTCTCCAGCTTGCCCTCTGTAGAACTCAAGATTCTGTCTGACTTCACTCTACTACTATTGTTGTTCTTGGTGATCATTCTACAGTACTGGCATTAAAAATTTCCTGGAGTCTTTCACTTCAACTAGACTTCACCAATAACCTCTCATAGGCTCACTTCATGGTGCCAAGCCTCAAATCCTTTACATGACCCCTTCAGTCCTGGGCCATCAACTGCAACTGAGGCTGCACCTTCACCAATGTTCTCTCACAGGGCCAAGCCTCAGCTGCTCTTGATGACCCCCTCATGCCTCCTAAAGAAGCAACACCTGGGTAATTCTTACAGATTACCAATTGCTAGCATGAAGCCTATCTCTAGAACACAGCTTCCTTTTGCTCTCAGAAAATACTGAGATTTCACCTCAGTGATGGTGGTCTCTTCTTAATCACTGCTAATTTCTTAGCTCCATATAACCAGCATTAATTGTTCCAGTGAGCCCTTCTATTTTTGACTCTACAGCAAGAGCCACATGGCCAAAGCTAACAAATTCTGCAGCTTGCTGGAACTGTAACATGGACTCCTCTTTCTATTAAATCTTCATGAGTTATTATTATTATTATTATTATTATTATTATTATTATTATTATTATTATTTCCTTCACTGCTTAAACTTGGCTGTCTTGGAACTTGCTCTGTAAACCAGGCTGACCTTGAAATCCAAGATCTTCATGTTCTGTCTCCTGAGTGTTGGCATTAAAGACCTATATCACCCTGCCTGAACCCAAGCTCTTCTTTATCTGAAACTTGTTCTATAACAGGCTCACCTTGAACTCAGAGATCTGCTTGCCTCTGTCTCCTGGGATTAAAGGCATGCACCACCTTAGGTTGGAACCTGAGATTTTCTCTGATTCCTTTTCACAGGATCTATACATGTTCTGGATTGCAGTTTATTCCCGATATAGTCAAGTCGACAAGTGAGAATAGCCATTGCGATTGATCCCTTGTCATTTTGACAGATGGTCATAACTCCTTATGTCTAAATGAAAACAATAACCAGGTAATAATAATGCCAAACATGATATAACTCTCCATGGTACAACTGCAAATGCATAAACAATAAGCTTAGTTAGGTGGGATCTTGTCCTGAAGTCACCACTCCCTTAATTCCATTTAAATTTCTTGAACACAAGAATTAACTCCATTCTACTTCCTGGTGCCACTTTAATACTTAAAACATACATGTTGTTTCTTTCCCTTCATTCCCAGCATGTCTGAGTTAGCGCATTGTGCTGGGACTGACAATGTGCACTTTAACAACCATAACACCACAGTATAGTTGTACTGTGGACAGTCTGCAGATAGGCTGGCTTAATAATAACAACTTTGCTGCCCCTAAATATTGTAATTTGGAGCTCCTGGGAAGGGGAAATGGTGGGCAAATTAAATTATCTGTCTTCCAGGCTCTCTCTTGAAGGTTTTCACAACTTTCTAGTCTTGGATTCCTTTCACCACACAGTTATTGCCTTTTATGCAGGGTATGCATGGTTTACATTGAGGTATGTGTGGTTTACATTAGTGGGAAGGAAAGGTTTCCACATTAGAGTTAGGCTGGAAATACTAAGTAGACTCAGACTGGGGAAGGTCTGTGGTTGGCTCCTGCAGTGTGTGAGAGTTAACACTTTCTCTGCTGCAATTCAAGCTCCAACTAAAATCCACATATCCTTCTTTTGCTTTGAACATTGGAGCTCCACACAATAGCAGAGCACCTGCTGCTCTGTCTCTGAAATCTGATTTCATTAAGGCTAAGCTAAGGCTTACGCCTTAACTTGTATCGCCACCTACTGTCCACTCTCCATTCCTATGTAAGAGACTTGCTTGTTTTACCCAGAATTCCATTTCTAGCCTTAACTGTCAAGTTTTTCTTTCTAGCAGATCACCTTTGAGTTCAAAATATCAGCCAGCTTCCTACTAAAATTAAAACTTTTCATGTCTGATACATTTATTTACTGACTTGAAAATACTTATTCAGGCTAGAGAGATGGCTCCACAGTTAGGAGCAAGGTACTGCTCCTGCACAGGACCTGAGTTTGGTTCCCAGCACTCTTGTCAAGGGACTCACACAGTCTGTCGCTCCAGCTTTTATCTGACCTTCTCAAGGACTTAAATTCTGTTCACATATTATACACGTGCACACTACACACAAACACGCATAAAAATAAGACTAAATTTTAAACAGTAAAATCCTTATTCCTTTAGGAACTTCATGTTCTATCCAGCTATGGATAATGGCCACTTGGATCCTTTCCAGAGCTCCTGGAAGATGTCAAGCAGAAATAATTTTCAATCCAATTCCCATCCTTTTCTATTACAGAATGTTTCTTACTTAAGAAGAGTGAGGAATACTGTCCCATAACATTTTCCCTGATTCCTTTTAGAAAGGGGAAGTGTATTTTGAGAAAAACCTGTTGCCTCTTGATACCAGCCATGCCATGTTCATAAAGAACTCTCCCTTTAGGTTGACCATTTCCAAGTTCATTCTTCATTTCATTGTGTGTGAAACTATGCCAGTTATTTGAGCTCCCAGCTTTCATGAAGACCCACTTTTTCAGAATATATCCCAAAATAGCAGTATTCAAGGAAACCAATATTTAAATAGCAAAGTATTGCTCTATGATTTCAGATCTCTGTTGGAACGGACAGCATGTTTTCTGGTTGTTTGCTGAGGTCCTAAGGATAAGGATGTGTGTAAGGAGACCAGAATGACTAGACATAGTTAACCTAGAGCAGTAATCGATAAAGAAATATAGATAGATTCAAGTAACACAATTCGTTCTTGGTATAGTGTGGACTCCCTCCCCAAAGCCCGGACAGTAACGCAGCGCTGCGGAAGCGGCTACATTCAGAAGCTCCACCCACATTGAGCTAGAAGGAAGTTACTGATTTTACTGTTACACTGACGTAGTTTGGGGGAAGGGTTTTGCCCCAGGTATTTTACCTGTTGCGGGAACAAAGGAAATTCCATTAAACTCAAGATGACTGAGTGACCAGACCTCGTGTCGTCTAATGTTTTACTTTTCCCACGTGGGTACGGTACAGTATGGCTAGCCTACCTCTTCTTATCTCCTTTAATCTCTTCCTATTTATTTCTTACCCCTATTACCAGAGGAACTCTTTATTTATTTCTTTTATGTTGGCTCTGGATGCCAACAATTAAGCATCAGATGCAGTACTCACTGTGGGAAGAAAAGAAAAGCAAACTTTCTGTGCCTTTTTGTTCGTCTCTTTTCCTCCACTGTCCAGATGATATACTGGAATTTTGTAGTCAAGTCTAACTTGCTTAACTTTTTAAAATTTCCTTCCATTGACCAAGCCTTTAAGTATCATTCTATATTTAGCGATCCTCCAGAAAACCTGTCCTAAATCACACTATGGCTTCAGGTTAACAGACTCTGTGGAAAATATTAATTTATTCTTACAACTTCGTGCAGACTTTCTCAATGTCTGGAGACTACTGATGCATAGACATTCCTGGAAATGTGCTTATAATATAGAATTGAAGTCAGGCATGTTAAGCTATTATGCTAACAGCAGCTGACATACATTAAGTACTTGCTGCCACCTGCCAGGTGTCCAATGTTACATGGCTTACTTTAGTTTTTGAAATAACCTTGTTAAGTTGGTACTGTTCTTTCCACTTTACAGATTAGAAAATCAAGTCACATGCAGCTCAACTAGCTTAATGTTAGGCACCCTTTAGGAACAGGCAGAAAATAGACTAGCATCCAGGGCCAGCCTTATTGCCAAGTTCATGATCATTAAATGTAAAGGCCAAAACTTGTCCCATGCTAAGTCCTTCTAACTTGTCATTTTACCCTTATTCCTGCAGGGAGAAATTGACATTGTTCTTGGATCTTCTTTTATGAGTGTGGCTAGATGGTTTTGGTTCAAAATTCCAGTCTTGATTCGGAGACTTTTACATTTTGTTAGAGAAAAATGAACTGTTATGGCCATAATGAGTCCAGAGAGTTCTCTGGAGTGAAGACCTGGTAACTGCTCTGTAACACTGCTGTATGGTTCCAGCTATGGGTTGCTCTGGACAGCATAAGTCTGTTAATTAGTGTTCCAATTGCCAAACTATCTTGAAAAAAAGCCAACTAATGATGGGTTTATTTTGGTTAATTGTTCTGGGTTTCAGCTCAACATAGTGGAGTAGGAATAGAGGTAGGAGCTTGAAGCATCTAGTCATGCCATCAGGATGTGTATCTAGTGCTAAGCTTGGTTTGTTTGTTTATTTATTAATTAATTAATTAATGTAATTTTTATGTGTATTAGTATTTTGCCTGCATGCATGTCTATATGATGATGTAAGATTTTGACAGTGCGAACAGTTATGAGCTGCCTTGTATGTGCTGAGAACTGAACCTGGATCCTCTGAACCATCTCTCCAGCCCCTTTAGCTTGTTTTCTTGCTTCATTCAGGCTAGGTTACCAGCCCAAAGAATAGCACTACCCTCCGTTAAAATGGATCATTGTATCTTGATTGACCAAATCCTGGCAGTCCCTCACAGGCCTGCTTCTCTATAGTGTGATTCTAGATTCTCTGAAGTTGACAATCAATAGTAAGAACTCTGCATTGCAGGGATACAAAAGGCTCGGGTCTCATGAGCCACCCTTCTCTCCTCCCTACTTGTCTTCTTTCCTAGATCCCTTCCTCCTTTGCATCCTTCCTTTCTACTTTTACATTTCTCATTTCCTTCATGCTGAGTATGAAATCCAGGGCCGTATGCATGCAAAACATAAGTTCTTCCACCAAACTGTTCTACAGTTCTATCTAGACCATTCTATGTAACTTTACCTCAACGCAGTAAGATCCAGAACTTTAAAGTAAGGGACATGGCAAATTAAAAGAAAGACTTCATTCCATGTTCTATTGGCCCAGCCCAAAGCCAATGCTTCAAGTAATTCGGGCCTGGAAACCTTAGCTATTGTTGCCTCAAAAAATGGAGAAAAAATTACCCAGGCATTGGTGTTCTCTTTTGGGAAAGAGTTGTCACTATTCGCAGACCTTTGGCCCAGCACTAAGAATGGGAAAGTTGTGGTTGTTTATTTGCTCACTTGTTTGTTTTAATACTCTTTCAACCTAGTTCTCAGATCTGACTCATCAGGACAAATACATCAAGGTGTCTGAGACAGAAACTTTTATAATCCTAAACTATAAATAAATATGAGAATTTCCCAAAGACTTTGGTGGTCAGTCTCTGTTAGCATAAAAGTCTAATGACATTTCTGAAGTTCTAGGCAGAGAAGAATAAGGGAAAGTGTGCATTTCTCCGAGGGTTAAACCTAAGTTCCTCTCTCCAGCCCCATTCATGTTCTGGGGCAGTACCTGTTAGGTATGTGCACTATGTAATATGCTGTGTGACTGGGTTTCTTCCCTGCCAGAGGCAGATGAGTAGACTCCTGTAAGGGACAGACTTCAGGAAAGCAGATACTGGAGGCAAGAAGGAAGTGCCTTTGCACTAGAGAAATGAGCCCAATTGTGCTCTGTACCCTTCCTGAGCTTTGTTCTTTCAATTTTGATGCACTGAGCACAGATGTGTCAAATTGAGTGCTTGGGAGTTGATGTTGAATTCAGTAGTGAGTAGGTGGCCTTTTATCTTTATCTCTCCAAAATCTTCAGTCTTCTTCTACCCATTCTTGTCATTCACATGAGCCTTCTCACTAACCACTGAGCCATAAGGAGTAAGGCACAACTAACTGATAGGCAATGGGAGCGCATCTCGACATAGACTGTATACCACCAGAGGCTACTTCAGCATATCTCTGTTTGAATGGGACAAAATGAAGATGCAAAAATGATGGACACATCACTTTCCTTATAAAAGTGCTCACCAATTTTCCTGCCTATCAGTTTCTCTCTCTTAATCTTAACCAAATAAGCTGGCCAGTCTTGTCATTCACCTTACTGGGACAATTGGTCATATTTTGAAATGTTGGAGAGCTTACTAAGAAAAAAGACAACTATCTGAGTGCAGAGACAATCCAACTACCTCCTTCTCTCTAAGACATGCAAACAACCTCTAAATGTTTTCTATACATTATTGTTTAATAAGAAACCTTAACTAAAGACTCATTGTTTGTATGCTTTCTTTGTGGGACAAGAGCTTGTTTGAGTTTTTCTGCTTGTGTGGGAATATTAGTATAGTTCCTGGGAATGTCAGGTTTATAGAATTGTTTTTCTTTTCCCACAAGAAGCTTAAAATGGAGAAGAAACTCCTTTTTAAAATGCTGTCTTCGGTGACATTTGTTTTGAAAATCCAAGTCTTTCTTGTGAGATATCGGTTTGGCTCTAGGGAGGTAAGGAAGAGTAAGTAGACATTAAAACCATGACTATGACTTAATGACTGTTTTCCTTGTCAAAGAGGCATTTATTAATTACCAAATCCTATTGGTAGCCTTTCTAAATCTGTTCTGCAGGGAGTTATGAAGTAACAATCTTTGTCCTGTGTGAAGGCCACACTATAAGGCACTCTTGGTTTATGAACGGTTAGAAGAGGCATACATGTAGTAAGAAGTGAAACCAAGAGTTTAGGTCCATATACAAATGATTGTGCTTAATTCTGAGATCTAGGAAGTTCATTAATAGACAGCCTTAAGTGACAATGGAATGTTTGTGGAAAAGTAAAGCAGCATCCCCACCAACAAAACACCACTGATTGTGGCCATTGCCATTGGTCAACTTACTAATTAAATGGAAATACAGGAATGGTACAATTACTGTGTTAGCCAGCTTCATGTAAACACAGATAACAACATAGCCAAGACAATTAAGTTACCAAGAGAAAAGATTTATTTTGTCTTATGGTTATGGAGATTCCATGCCTCAAAAGAGAGCCTGTCCTTTTGTTTTGGGCCTGTTAGCAAGAACAGAGCATCATTGTGGGAATGAGTTTCAGAGTCAACCACTACATCATTATACAGAACACAGACATGGCCTGGGAGACAGAAATAGTTCAGGCCTCTTTGAAAGCAATATCCACTGACTCCAGGACTTCTTTATCATGAGGCTTCTCCTCTCGAACCTTCTACTACCAGGAAACACTTATACAAACCAGAACACTAGGTATACTAATTGTTTTGTTAACCGACACAGAAATTAATATATTTAGTTTTTTAGAAAGTTATTAGGAGGATGGAATTAAAGCTGGAGTCTTTAAGTCACCTGCCAGAGGCCACATGGCTAGTGCTTAGCAGGGCTACTAGTCAGACCCATTTATCCTGAGTTCAAAAGTCTGAGGTTTCTGACTCACGCCATGCATCAAATATCCTTTGCTTTGCTTAGTGTACAGCTCAGAAGAATGGACAGGTTTGAGATCTGACATAGTCACTTAACATCACTAAGAAGCATCTCTATTTTGCTAGAAATCAACTCTGGCTTTGTTGGTATTTAGACAACTGAGTTGTTTTATAAACTACTTTACAATCATATTCTGCTTAATCTCTTATTTGTATGTCCTTCTTCAGTCCTTAAGATTTGATCTCATGTTCTCTGAGTCTCTTGGATGCCATCTTGGACAACCAGGGGTTAGGCCATTTCATGCTATCCCCACTGATGTATTGCTAGGAAGGGCTTATGGGTAAAGAAAATTTTAATAAAACAGACAGATTTTAATCAAATTCAATTATTATTTTAATTTAATAATTTCTTTTAAAAATGTTTTATTTTTTTCTTCCATGTGTGAATTAATGCTTTCCTTTCTGTTTTAGAACATCTAGACAAATCATTATTTTGTTTTCTACGGAGGCTGACAAAATGTTCACTATATATTATTTCTTAAAACTTGGACAAATAATAAAAATGGAATGATACATTAATCCAGTGGTAGGATCAGGTTCAGGCTTCTGCTCTTCCTCTCCTGTTCCATACCATTACTTCTCACTAATGTTTTGATAGAAAAGATATGCAAGAGCTATTTTCATCTCTAATGTTAACTACTTTTCCCAATACGCAGTTTTAATGAGGTATTGTTTGGGTGGCTGGCTTGGCCTTGTTTGTTTGTTTTGTAGTCCTGTGCATCAAACTCAGAGCCCTTTGTACACCAAGCAAATGGTCTACCATTGAACTATGGCCCTAGTTCTTTAGAATTATTGTTAAGTCAGACTGGCTTTGTGTTCTTGCTGTAGACCAAGTAGAGGTTGAATTTGTATATCTTCTATCCCTACCTCTGAGTAGCCAAGATTCCAGTTCTGGCCACTCTTCAGAGGATTGTGGACTATTATCCTCATCTGTAATATACAGATCATGTTAGAGCTACTTCTTAGGGTTGGAGTGAGGATTCACTAACTACATGCTGAGAATTACTTACAATTCCATTTAAACTCTGTTTTGACAAAAGAAAGAACGACCATAAGAAGTCTACTTTTGGCTTTGGAATCAAACTTTTCTTTCAAATTTTACTTGTCAATTTTTTTTCTCACTCTGAATTATGTTTCAAATTTCTTATTTTTTTCTCTGAGAGTTCATTCCAGGGAGCTCACTTGCCACATCACCAAAGATTTAGTTATTTTATTTATTCCCTCTAATCTGATCATTTATAATCGATTCCAGTTATTGTCCTACAAAATGATATTTTGGTATGACATTAATTCTTTTTGGCTTCAGTACTTGTTACTAGGATACAATGAGGCTTGATTATTTTGGCTCCAGGCAGAGCAACATTTAATTCACTGATTTATTCCTTTATTCCTTTAACACATATTTATTGTGAAACAGAAAGATAATTATAGAGACTCTTAGAGCCAGAAAGAATTTTAAAATCTTTTAGACCAAACTAACCCTCATACTACAGATTTAATCATGAGCATGTAAAGGGATCAGCTGTAGACTCAGTTTGTGTGACATCATGATAGAGTAAATGGGAAAAGTAAGAAGAGGAACATGCATAGTTTTTAACCTCTTTCTTGGTCCATCTCAGTCACCTTAGAGAAGGAAGGAGTCATTTCTGAAAATCATGTTGTTGTTCTTAAGCATAAATTCAAGTAGTTTGAAGCATGTAGAAAGGATGATACTCGTCTTCAGGCTGAAGGATAACAGTTGTTAAAAGTCTGTGTGAATGGCCTCAAGCTAGAGTTGATATGAGGGACATCTGGAGAGCCATGCTCTGACATCTGCAGTGAAGAAACTTGACTAGTCTTGTAGAAAGGATGCCAAGATGATGCAGTGGAACATTCGCTTGTGGCTGCCTGGCAAGCCATACCAGGTCATCACAAAGCTTATCATCTCGATTCTGGAGGTGAGGTGTCTGAGGTTAAGGTCTTGGCAAATATCACTTACTTCAGAGTCTCTAGGGAGAATTCTCATCTCTTTCTCTTCCTGACTGTGTCACATGGACTTACCTACAAAGACTGAGATATCTATACACTCAGATCTGTGACCAATGGCCTACCAATCTATCAACTCTACACAAATGTATCTTGGAAAGCCAATAAATTTATTGGCTGATTAATAGAATATGGGTAATTCCAAAGCAGCCACACAACCAATAAAAAAACCTCAAGCCTTCACAGATGATGGTGTTCCCTCTGCAGCTGTATAGATGGAGTCCCTCCTTCAGTTAGCCTTCCCCATCCTATACTCACCACCTCTCATGATCATAAGACCATGTCCTTCTTAGGCAGATTCTCATACAGCTGAGGGGGGAGAGAGAAGTATATGAAGGAGAATCTGGAATCTCAGATGAGGGTCTAAGGATCATCCCATTTCCTGATTCTATAAGGGAATATCTACTGGCCCAATCTTGAGAGTCTTAGATCCTAGAGTCATAGATGCTCTGATGGGAATGGCTGTTACTTACAGATGACAATGTTCTACAACAGAAGTCTGTCAGCATCACTTGATTTGTAGATGAATCATTTCAGTCTCTACTATCTACTATGCATGCCTACTCCTTGTCTTGCCTGACTTACAAGCAATCATAGATGTAATTGTCTTAAGATCTACCTGACAAATCCAAGATAAACACCATCTCTCAAAGACATTTACCTTACTAATGACTTCTGTTTTGTAAATTTATATATTCATTCTCCTGCCAAAGGTGGTAATATTCATGGGTACAGTGGATTGGGACTTCTTTCAGGGGTCTGTCATTTAACTCACTTGAAATGAATTCAGGTGCTTGTCCTTGAACCAATAAGTTATCAGGTCTCTCTGGGGTTCAGATTTCTCATACATAAAAAGAGAATAGTAATATCTTGCTTACAGAGCTACAGTGATAAAACCACAGAGGGCTCTGCAAACCCAATCCTCAGCACAATGTGTTGCCATAGTTCTGAGCTCTGAGAAGACAAAGCAGATTTTAAATAACTTTACTTTGAAGAAAAAATATACAGTTAACCTACATCGAGCCAAGAATTTGTTATCATTTGGTGATTTTGATAAAAAATACTCTTGAGCAACTATGAAATGATTTAATACTTAGTTCATTATTATACAGAGACAGCCATGAAATGTTTTATATTCTGATAGCCATTATATGTTAGCCATGCCTCATTTGATAATTTCTTTCTGTCAGGGCTCTGTTCCTGCTTCTGTGCACTAGCACATTTTATCACACATTGCTATGCAGTGCCAAAACCTTTAAATAATAATAAGTGATAGTTTCAGTAGCAAATCAGTGATGTTTACATCACAGGCCCAAAGGGGGGAAAATGTGTTACAGTGGCAGGCATGGTAGTCGATGCCTGTAATTCTAGTACTTGGCATGCCTATGCAGAAGGATTGTGGCAAGTTTAATGCTATACGCTAACCTGGAAAGTATAGTGAGTTCCAGGCCAGTTTTGGCTACATAATGAGACCCTGACTCAAAACAACAACAAAAGCAAACAAACGAACAAAAATAAGAAACAACACAACAAAAAAAATTTAAATGATGCAAATAAGAAGCACAAAATTTACTATTCACATATTCAGAATTCTTGCTTTAGTTGTTTAAGGATTCATATCCCAGGCTCTTTATCAATTGTACTATGTATGGTTTATATGTTTGAAAGAGGAAATACTCACCCATTAAAGCATACTATTACAAGTATCATGTACATGTTTTATGTCACTATCGTGCAGATTTAATGGGCCTTTTTAGGATTTGAAGTAGCTCTTCCTGGATTAGGAGACAACTTAAGACATGTTGGCAACAATTATAAATATGCATAATAAATAGTTGAAGCATTTTTTAAATCCACTGTAACCTCTCTTCATCTCATTTGTAGCCACTTTAATTCCTAGAGTTATACTTTCATATATCTTCTTCTTTAACTCTTTTTCTTATCTACATAAATATGCTCCCTGGATTCTGCTTTCTTTCATTCTGCTTATGAAAACAACACTGACATTGACTATATATCTTTTTTTCTCTCAGTGACCTAGAGTAAATGTGATGCTAGTAAATGTGATGTGACAGAATAGGCATGGTATAGTCATGGATCTGTTGTTGCCTACATTTCATCTATCTCATTTCAAGGATCTTTCCACTTGTGGATATTTGCTCAGCATTTATGGTCTCTCACATTGTAGTTGATCTTGCTATTACTCTACGTTGATCATCATCCTAAAAGCAAAAGAAAAATGTAAATTAATTTGATAGCTTTACTTGACTTTGGATTAGTATGAGTTCTTAGAAAATAAATAATTCACAGTGGAGCCTAGATATTCCCAGAGAGTATCTGCAAGTCATGTGTGTGTGCCTGTGTGTGTGTGTGTGTGTGTGTGTGTGTGTGTGTGTGTGCTTGTGATTGAGGGAGAGGTGAATGAAATTTGTTTCTACCCAATGGACAGATCTTCAGTTTCCAGGTAAGTTTATTTCTGTAAGATATGCCTGCTTTCCTTCATGCAGCCATTCAAGTTCCTTCAAGTAATGACTTAAAAAACATCTGCTTCTGTGCTCATAAGCATCCTATATACCCATCGTCTCCATTCTTTTACAACATCCCCTTTCAAAAGCTCATTCAAAATGGCAAAAAAAAAAAAGAAACCAAAGCTAATATGAATTTAGATGCCGATTGTGTCCTGTCTATGAATGTTTTCCATTTTTGAAATGGCTGGGGAATTAGCGTGCCTCTACCCGCAGTAATTTAGAATGAGTGGAATTGGATAAGGGTCGTTTCCTCCATCTCCTGGGATTCTAAAAGCTCTGTTTCTTTTATACCTGATCAAGTCTGCCAGTTGCAAAGCTATACAATAGAGTGGAGAAGTGCATACGGTTAACTATGACAATTACAATCAGTTCTTTACAATCTGCTGCTGCTATGGGGTTTAAATACCATCATGGATGTCAAAAGGACAAAATATTGCCTCTGTGTTTTCTGCTTACAGATGTTTTTATGATTGGGTTTTGCTCATAAACAGGTGGTTATATGATGAAATCCTTCCATGCATTTATCTATCTTACTTATCTCCTAACATGGCTTCTCTGGGGTATAGTTAAACATAAACATTGGGTTTCTAATGAGCTCCGAGGTTACTTTAGTGTCCCCTGATTGTGGTGCTGTGAAGTGAAAATGAATTTGCTTATGGTGAGTGAAAGGAGTTGAAATAAACATGGCCAATTAGAAAAGACTCCTTCCCACTCCTTCCTTCATTCTTGCATTATTTTTTTGTCCTTATCCAATATTTATTTCTTTTCATTTTTACCATAATAAATACTGCACCAAATTTCCACGTATCATGTGGTCTCAAGCATGCTTTGAAGAGTACTGCATGGGGACATGAATTGGTATGGTACTGTTACATGACTGTATCCATCCCTAATGTTGCAAGTTGAATCCAAACAGTAAAAATATTGCCACTGTACCATTGGCCAAGGAAGCCGGTATGCAGGTAAGTCAATTGTTTTCTTTCAGCAACCTTTTCTACAGCACTTCTCTTTGCCTGACAGGTAAGTGTGAAGAGGTTCAAGCACTGAAACTGGATTTGAGAGCCTTTCCCCAGTCCCCAAGTGTGTCTTGCTTAAACAACACATTTCTTGTTAATGAGCATCTGGTAAAGCTAACAGCCTTTAGTCCTCCTCATTCTTAACTGTCTGAAAAAATGTGTCCAACCTGCCATGCCTTATGATTGAATTATAAACAATGAAGCATATTAAAATCATTAAATTTCATCATGTCAACCCTGAGATTCAAGTTGCAACTTGATCAGAATTTGATGGCCTTTCCCTAGCACTTGAGAGTAGACCAGTATACTGCTCAAAAAGTACTTTCTTATTTCTTAAGAAGCTATTAGTTTTGTGGGGTTGCCTGGACATGGATTCTATAGATCTGGGGGAAGAGGAAAGCTTGGAGAAATGAGAGTGTAGAGGAACAGACAGGAACCCAAAGGCAAAGCCATCTCTTCCCAGGAAAAGAGAGTAATGTTCTGCCTCTGGGTGCTGCTCATCCATCCTGAAAATAAGATTCACTTTTCAGTGTGGGGGATGCTGGATAAAAGCCTATGCTTTACAGTTCTGATTACCCTTCCCCTTTTGTTCCTTACTATCAAAAATAATCATATTCTATAAATGTCAGTGGAATATGGTTAGAGGGAAGCTACACTTTTGGAGAAGCAGGTGTCAGCTCTGTCAGATCTCTGTGAATAAGCACGTCTCTACACACCTTTTACAAAGGAATAAAGGTCATTCACCACCCTACTTGTAAAGCTGTCAGAAGATTTCAGAAAGAACTGGGGGGAGGTTGTCTTTTTACATGGGAAAGAAATCTGGTTCTGGAGATATTTGGGGCAGTTCAGTGAACAAAAGATATTAATAGAATCCCCCTTGCAGCTTTTCTAAGAACAGATGTCTCATCATCCAAGAAGTAAAGGCAGCTGTAGGGTTCCCCTGGGTTCATCCCACACAGCATGAAGGTGCTATACTGAATGTGGACAGGACACATGGGCTTCATGGCACAGGGCTACTTCTGATCTTTCTGCTCCCACCTGCTCATCTCTTCTTACTCCTAGACTCCTATCAGTTTACTGAACAGACTTTGGTTAACAGTGTGCAAGAAACATACTACACCACCTACAAACAAAAACAAAGCTGGGGGCCCTGTGTTATGGCTTAGATGGCATGGGGAAGAAGTGTCACCAAAGATGATTGAGCAAAGCATTTCTCAGGTTTTTCAGAGACTACATCTGTGATGGTGGATAAGCCTGAAAAGAAAGGAATGTCAGCCCTCTGGTGGTTGGCATGTGTAAATACACTGAGCTAGATCATTTCAGTAAGCAGGAAATAGAGTCAGTTTGCTGCATTTAGAATAGTGTCTTTTTTTCAATCAACTAAGAGATTATAAATGTTTATGGTACCCCAAGCTTTTGCAAGGGCAACACATGTAGAGTCTTTTACTAAACTCCTCTGTGGCCTGGTGATAGACTAATCAAAACTCAAGTTGTTATTGATTTGTAGGACACAGAACTTAAAAATAGTTAGATAGCAAGACTATTTAAGTCAACTGGTTCTCAAGACCAAAGATTAGAAAAGAGAGTTCCCTTCTTACTCAGCTTGGTTTCCTGGAAGAGTTACTTTTGAGGACATAGGTAAAAACATGCCTTGAAATATGGGTTAGAAATGAAAATGAACATTCAAAAGAGCAGAGGATCAGGGACAGTCCTGTACCTATGCATTCAAATGGGCAGGGGAACAAACAGGGACAGATTTTGCTTTGTAAATGGGCATCAAGAAAGCATGGATATATAATGTTAAATGCATGATGTAGTTATAGAAGGTAACTAAATGAGAAGGTAGTTGTATATATATTAAAAGTACATTGCTATAAAATTGAATCAGTAGGGCATAGGTATTCATTGTGAAGCTAACAGCAGTGTAGGTAGCTTCTGGATTTCAGGAATTCAGAATGAAGCACATATCCCAGGCCTGGCAACTATGTGTCATCAGGCATGTTACTCAGCCTCCCTGTGACCACTTATTTATCTATTATACTAAGACAAGATTTAACAATGCAGGATCTGGGATTATGATCCGGTTGTCATGTGCTGTGCAAGCATAGAGATCTGAGTTTGGGCCTGTAGCATCTTCATGAAAGTGAGATGTAGCATGACTAGTCTCTTTACCTGGAGGTAAAGAGAGGAGGATCTCTGGCGCTGACTGGAGAGTCACTTTTACTGAACCGGTAAGCTCCAGTTTGAAGGAAATGCTTATTCACAAGAACCAGGTTAAGAACAATAGAGAATTTCCAATGTTTGCTTCTGACACACAAACACATCCCACACACATCCCACACACATACACACAAACACACATGACAGTATAGTTTCAGACTCTCACATGGAAATGTTGTGTAGATACAAGAAGTAGGAAGTGAAAACTAGGGGAAGTCTAGGATACGCCAAACCTGTGCCTCACTACGGTGCTGCACGGAGTGTCTAACAGACTTTCTAAAGCAACTGTATGAATTTGGTGGATGGTGAATAGATGCCACTCAAAGACTTCCAGCTTCAACACTGATTGATTCTTAAATGTACCAGATGACCCACACAAAGCAGATAGGGAGACAGCAATAGCAAAAAGTAGATTTGATGCCCAAAATCAAGTTTAAATTCAGTTCAAGCTGTTCTGTTCTGTGAAAAAAACAAAAAACAAAAAACATTGCTGTAAGTAATGCAGCCTATCATTGAAATGGCTCTCTCAAGCTCTTTCTGTAAAGCTCCTTCAGGAGGTGCGGGGTTGGATGGATGGAGAATAGCAGAGGGGTAGTAACCATTTCCCACAGTCAATATGTCAGCTCTTCAAAGTTGCTGTGAGAAAACTGAACAAAGATCATAGCCTGTGTGTGGAAGGGGGTGGGGACTTTGGGGAACAAGAGGCTTGAAGTTGAATTCAACCCATTCTAATAGTGAGAGGAGGGAAGAAAAGTTGACAGCAAATATTTCAGGAAGAACAGGCCCAAGAATGCCCCGTGCCCAAGCACTGCACCCTTCTATGAGCCACATGCCAAGAAGGGAGTTAAAGATTGAGGTTAGCAGGGTTTGAAAGGCAAAATGTAATTGCTTCCCCTTAATTAACTCAAACAATGCATGGCAGGTTATATTAACATCCCTGTACTGTAGCTTAGAAAGACTGTAGGCCACCACTGAGGGGGAGGGATGAGGAAAGAGAGGGAACAAGAGAGGGAGAGAGAGTGAGAGAGAAAGAGAGAGAGAGAGAGAGAGAGAGAGAGAGAGAGAGAGAGAGAGAGAGAGAAGGAGGGAGGGAGAGAGAGAGAGAGGGAAAGAGAGAGAGAAGAGGGAGAGAGGGAGGGAGGGAGGGAGAGGGAGAGAAAGAGAAAGAGAGAGAGAGAGAGACAGAGAGAGACAGAGAGAGAGACAGAGACAGAGAGAGAGCTTTGCTAGAGCAGGTAGACCTTGAAGCCTTCTAGACTAATTTTACAGGTGAAAGAACAAGCTTTAGAGGAAATATAGAACTTGCCCCAGGTTTTGAGAGATCCTGGTGACAAAGCTTGTATTAGACCTCAGGTCTGATCAATTTCACATTCTCTCCAAGATGCTGTAGATGATGAAATCTATGGTGATTCACATTAGCCTGTGAGGTAAAACTTACTTTAGCATATTTGAATACAGATTAAAGATTGATGTATTCTTTGAAAGTTCATTAAAAAATGTGAGATGAGGACAGACTCCTACAAGTAAGGTGTCTTGTAACTGCCACATATGTGCTGTAATATCTGCTCACTTGCCCATTTGTGTGCATGTGCATGTACAAATACACAGTTGCATACACAAACACGTAGAAAACTAATTACATGAATATAATGAAAAGTTTAAAGCTGGGCTTTTTCTATATAGCTCTCTTCATCTAAGTATCACAGGTTTTGTAGAAATAAAGCAATGGAAATGTGGTTGCTGTGTAGGAGATGGAGTAGGGAAGTTATCAGGATTGAGCAAGCATCTTGTGATCATATGACATTAATGGCACCACCACTGGAGAAAAATCTGATCAAATCACAGCTTCAAATTTTCCATCGGTTAAAAAATATATATATAAATGAAGCTATTCATGTTATAGAGGATATAGGACAAATGAGAAATAATAAAGATAAAATTCCCCTCATGTTTTAGTCATTTTATGAGGAATTTATGAACAATCCCAGAAGAGTGTTAATATAGTTGTCGATTTTATTTTGCTTTATAATTTCACAAGTCCTTCAGACTTTGTATTCTCCTTCTGAGCCTGACTAGATAAATAGACTTTATAGACCCTTTTGTCACTATGTCAATTGGGAGAAAATTCTTCAGTAATCTTTGGTATGGGGTAGTATATTACGTGATACTCTCTACTGAGTTATCAATGGAAATGAATATAGGGGTAGATAAACAGAGTTTGAAATGGGACCTCCACTCATTGCCATACTAATATAAATACATATACACATACATACATACATACATATAGTATTTGTATATATCGATGGGGAGCAATGGTCTGAAACATAAACACTCTCATCTGTTCACATTCAGGATTTGAATATAATGCCACTGAAATAGGAGTTGGGCAGAAATCCATATACGATGTTCTTACAGGCCAGTGCAAAGTCTTTGGGTCCATGCCTGAGTGTAGTTCTCCTTAAACCTGTGTGATAATTTAGTGGAATGTCAGTTCTACTTCTCATCATTAAACACTCTTAAGCCACAGGTGCTTCCATGGGACCAGAAACTACAAAACTTTGTACAAACAAACAAAAGCCCATAAGTATGCTTGTTATATAAAGGGAGGCTGGGATCCAGAAGAATCAGTAATTTCTCAAGCTCTCAGTGTGATAGACTTGGATTGAGTGTGAAATCACAGGAGTCACTCATATATAATGAAAAATGAAAGTGAGGAATGAGAACTTAGGGTAATTCTAAGCCAAACTACAGGAGTATGAAGCATATGCTTAGTTGAAGAATTTTATTTTAAATCTTCCACGCTTTAGTGGAAGCAAGATTATCTTTGAGGATGTAAAGTGGTAACATTTTTGTTTATTTTGAAAGGCAATAATACTTAATATGTTTAATTATTAAGAATTATTATAAATTTGCATGTTACAATGACATTGTCCTAAATGACATAAAATGACATTACCTAACTGGATAAGAACATTTGCTGGTTAACTAGATCTGAGTAAGATCTCAGAACTCACATTGTGGAAAGAACACCAGTGAGTTCATCAAGTTGTTACTTCCTTGTGTGCACAATGCCACAAGCACATTCCACCCACCCATATATACATGTGTACACACACACAGGAATATGTATAATAAATTAACAAGGGATTTTCATTTTTGGGTTACACTTACAAATGGAGATAATAATTCAAACAGCCCATGTGTAGGAAGGCATAGAAAAATAGCTTCCTATTAATTACCTTTAATTTAAATTATATTTCTATCTGAATACCATGGAAAGAAGTAGGGCACACTTAGGACTTTTGTGTAAACAGCTTCATTATCTTCAGGCAGAGGATGGGCTATTTGCCTGAATATGTGAAATGGCAAAAGCAGAATGCTCGATCACCTCACTTTCATCTTGTTGATGTTCAAGAGTCCCCAGTTCCAGATTTATAGGGCCTTCCTTACACATCCATCATTGTTAATAATGCCAATACTCTGATGCTGGAAGTCTGGAATTGGCTCCTGAGTCAGTTTCTTCCCAATGAAGGTAGTTTATCATCTTTGCTCTTGTTGGTGTATATTATTTAACATGTTCTATAATTGATAGCAATTATAAATTAGCACATTACCACAATGGCATTTTCCTAATTGGCCATATTGATAGATGTGTTTTGAGTGGGTATATTCCTGATTGTAAGCCAAGTGTCCATCTGAGAGAGTATTGAGACCATCCTCATGCCAGAAGAGAAACTCTCTATTCCACGGGTTCCTCCTTACTATTTCTTTCTGTTCTTCAGTCCTTGGTAGACACGACTCTCAGATACATATGCTTCCACTTGTGCTCCCCTTTGACAAAATTTCTGGGAAACTGTGGTTAATGAAGACCTGGGATTTCAAGACTGAATGAGAAGACTTTAATCTGGCTGTGCCATGTAACAGATGAGCCGCACCCCTCCAAACCTGTTTTCCTTGACAAAATATGGGGATTAAATTAATGTGTCTCTCAGGGTTATGTTATACCAAACATTAAACAGATTAGATATGTAATATTTTGTCCATTATCAAATATATGGTAATTTCTCAATATATATTGGTAATTATTTTAGTTCTATATTATTTAGAAATATCATAATATTAAATTAACAAAACTATATTTGATATGGCTCAATCAAATATATTAATGTATAGCTATCATTTCTCTAAATTTGAGAAATGACTCACTCTCTAGAACTCTAATAATACTGTCCCCTAAAGACAATTTTTCCATTGAAATAAACAATTTATCTTTCCAATGTATAACCTGCCAGGTCCATAACTACTTCTTGACTTACTAATCTCCTGACATCTACCCTGCAGATGCTGTCCTCCTAGCATCTAAGTCCTCATTTCTCCTTTACTAATCTCTTTCATGTTATACATTGAACTAGGAAAAGGCACCAGTAGACCTTTTCATAATAAAGTGCATGCTAGTATTCTGAAGGTGTTGCAGCAGAGATATAGTTTAAGCCTATAACGTCTATATTCAAGCCAGGAGTGAGGGTGTCTGCTTGACAGCCAATTCCTTTTGCTGCCTCTGAAATCATTGTCGAACATATAACTCTGCTCCATAGTCACATGGTAGCCTTTAATTGTATCTGCTGAAATCCACTTAGTCAAGATCAAGGGTTCTCCGATTACATGTTTTGTATATTCTAGCTATCATATGTGCTTGGCATCTGTCATCAGTGGAATTGGTCTAATTTTTAGTCACTTTCCTCTCATCCAAAGCTTCTGCAACATATACAGCTTGTCAAGTATGCTTCACTTCAGCTATCATAGGTATTTTGTGAGCCTTACTTAGATGCATTAGTGGCCAATGTTTACTATAGGTGGTTGCTACACATGAATTTCTGCCGGCTGTACTTTTCTTAATTTCATAAAATCCTATGTAACATATCAGTTAATCAAAACCATCTGTTAACTTCTTCTCTTGAACAGACTACTTTTCAATGGTAGATGAATTGGTTCCAGTTTAATCCAACAAATATGTTTGGAATACCAACAGTGAATAAATTAAGCTAATATTTACTGAGAACCTACATGTTGTAGTCATTTGCTTGCTTTTTTGATTATATGTGTATATTATCTGGTTGGACTCTTTGAATAATCTTGTGAGATACATAATCTATACTTTTTCAAATGAACTAATTAAGATTCATAGAGGTTATATATTACATTTAATATAATCCAATTAATAGTAGTATGAATTGAATTAAAAGTTTCCTGGGTTTGAAAACTCTTATTTTTCTTCAAAGATGGGATTTTACTAAGCATGTGCTAGGGTGATAAGTTGGTAAAGAAGTATATGAATACAGTGCATGATTCTCCACCTGATTTATAAAGTCTTGGAATAAACCACTTTCGTGTTTTTGTTTTTTGTTTTTTGTTTTTGTTTTTTTTTTTTAACCAGAGGAGTCAAAGTTGTATAGAGATGTGTTGATGACATTACTGGATCAAGGAGAAGTAAAGGAAACATGAAAAGCAAACCCCTTACCTACCAATAAGTTGTCTGCTGATGTTTGTTAAGGTCTTGTAATAATTGTACAGCCTGGGGAAAGAATTTATGGGGACACAGCTAGAAAATGCCCAGCTCTGTATTGAAGCAAAAACTGTAATCTCAGTGCCAGTTCTTGTCTACCTAAATGATATGTGCCCACACCACTTCTCCACATAATGCTTCACCTACAAGACTGGCATTTACTGCTAGACACTGGGTTCACAGAGAGCAAAAGCTTTAGCACAGAAAAATAAAGTCCCTTTCCTACCAGCTGCTAAGAACCCAGAGGCAATGAAGAAAGTCTATCTAGTACTGTGTTTTCAAACTGAGCCGCCATTGAGATTCTATTTGGGGATATTTGCCAGTGATGATTCATTTGTTGCTATCTTACTTCATAGAACACATGGAATTTTCTTATGACAAAAGCATTTTCTGAATATTCCACAGGGCTTTCTGGACATGGCATCATATATACCAACTTTTCTTGTGGGATATGTTAACAAAGATTGTCCTGTAATGTGGACAGATTCATAGACTATTTATAGGCACAATACAGCCACCAAATAGCCATTTGTCCTGCTCAAGCCCTGTTAGCATTTCTCTGAGTCTTTCATCATTAGTATCGTGTATAGGCCAGAATATTTTTGTATTCAGGTTTTACTGTACTTCCCTAATATATTGTTTATGGCTGCTTGATAAAACTCTACAACCTCGCTGGGCAGGGATGGCACATGCCTTTAATCTCAGCTCTTGGAAGGCAGAGGCAGGCAGATTTCTGAGTTTGAGGCCAGCCTGGTCTACAGAGTGAGCTCCAGGACAGCCAGGGCTACACAGAGAAACCCTGTCTCGAAAAAACAAAAAACAAAACAAACAAAAAAAACCCCAAAAACCAAAAAAGCCAAAACTCTCCAACCTCATTGGGCCTAGATACATGCTATAAGTAGCTTTTGTGACTTTTCAGCCCTTTGCCATTATGAAAGATACTGAAGGCATGGAAAAGCATATACATTATTATTAGCTGACACCAGTCTCAAGCATTCGGAATACTGATAAAAGAGCTTGTGAAGTAATTAACCAAAGTTTTTTTTCAGACTATATATATGTGTGTGTGTGTGTGTGTGTGTGTGTGTGTGTGTGTGTATAGTAAGTTAAAGAAGGAAGCTGTTTGCATATTAATCTGAAATAAAAATGTATAGGATGTTCTTATAGTGGAGAGGGCAGGCATACTCTGGGTCCTGATTCTTTTTTAAACAACATTAATAAGGAGTCACAGTTGAAAGCATCTTTGAGACAGGCCAGCAGTACTGAGAGTTTCTTTGCAGAGGCATTGAAAACCAAATAGAAAAAACGAGACCACCTCTAACTATGGCCCTGTCACTTGTCTGGGAAACGCTGAATCTTTAGTGACAGTCTTCAAGCTTCCATATGTACCTGGAGCTAGGAAACTGGGATGAACATAGAAGCTAATGGCAGTTGGAAGAAATATGTTTTTTTTGTGGATATTCATCCTAGAGGATTAGACATTAGATTTCTACTCTGCTAGAATAATTTTAATTCATAAGCCTTCTAGTAAGAGATAGAAAGATGAATATTGCCCAGTGACCATGAATCTGTCTGCTTTCATCAGAGCATTCACAGTCTTGAGGCACCTAACACTTAGGTAAAGCCAACTAAGAAAATATATTCTCAACTTCCTGGCACTCTTATGAATTTCTCATCTATTTAAAAACACTGATATATAATCTGACTATCTGAGAGCTGATTTTTACATACATTTAAGTTGTTGATTGACTTGAGCCTCTGAGGGACTCTTTTGCTCAGTTTTGATTGAGCGCTTCTCCTCCTCCATAGAACTCCTTAGCTAGCACATTTGAAGTGTTCATTCCCAGGAGAAAGATAACGCCAAATGTGTTAACTCCTTGTCTCTGTGTTAACTAAGATCTTCAGGGTTTGGCTTTCAAAGCTTCAGTGTTTCTAAGCATCAAATAAAATGTAGAGCATATTCTCAAGTCATGCTTTTCAGGTTCCTTTTAAAATTTATGTATTTTCTTATAGTTATTTTTTATTAGATATTTTCTTTATTTACATGTCATATGATTTCTCCTTTCCCAGTTTCCCCTCCAAAAAACAAACAAACAAACAAAAACAACAATGGGCAAAATGATCCAGAAGGTCATGGGATAAAGGATAAGAAAACAAACAAGATGAAAACATTTTAAGGCAACTCCACATACATGTTCAAGCTTTGACCATCTCGATTTCCTTTATGGTGATGGTTGTAAGTCTAATAAATACCAGCTTCTATTTGAAAGGAGCCCCATGGGATCAAGCTCCTCCAGCAAGGATAAGAGATTTGTGATAGAAAGAAGAAAACAGAATAAACTCTCCCCCATAATATCTTGTCATCCCACTTCATACCATGTTCATGTCCCACTCTAACGGATGCCTGTTAATAAACAAGATGCTTACTTACCTCATAGTGGTCCATTTCACAGTTCATTCTGTGATGGTCTAACTTGGCTATACTTCCTCATGGCATGGATAGCAAATATGGGAACTTGTCTGAAAGCAAGTAGTTCTAGCTCAAGTCAATTTCAGAGTAGAATAATCAAGGCACAGTACTCTCATAACATCGCCATGGAGATCACTCATAATGTCACCTTAGAGATATCTTCTGAAGTCACACCCTATCTATCACCTAAGGACTTCCTACCAGCACCCATCTCTTCAGAATTCTAGCACTTCCCAGTACTTCTTCATTTGGAGTCCTTAAAGGGATCATTCTACTTTGTGACACTGAACATAGTCCTTAATAATACATTTCTATCCACATGCGTATATACATAGCAAAGATAGACAAACCTGTGAGTATCAAAGATATTTTAAAAATTGGGAATATTTGAAGAAAATATTGGCCAGTGAAGTTCAGTGAGTATTTATAGGATGTTATTAGATAAGTCTATAAAAGTTCACAGAGTTTAAGGAAGCAGCTATTTGAGCCTAAGCTGGTCAAATGTTCAGGGTCAGAAGTACATCCTAGATTCTTTAATGTTAAAGAACTTGAATTAGGGGTATATTGATTGAACAGACATGTCAGTTAGAAACTGTCATATGACTGTGTTATTGCTTCTTTAGCTCATGTTCATATAATGTGTACTTACATTATAATATACAGTATATTATATAATTATATAATTATATAATTATAATATAGAATAGGTAGTCACCTGTACATTATCTATTGAACATCCATTTACTAAGGCCCCTCTATAAATCAGTGTATAAGTTTCTGTGTATACAAAGATAATCAAGACTTTGCTAATGTGAAAACTTATACAAATACATTAGTGACACATTTGAGTATGTTTTCTTGAGAAAAAAATTCTCTTCAAACTATTCCACAAAATAGAAACAAAAAGAACACTTCTCAATTTGTTCTATGAAGCCACAATTGCGCTTATACCTAAACCACACAAAAACCCAACAAAGAAAGAGAACTTCCGACCAATTTCCCTTACGAATATTGATGCAAAAATACTCAATAAAATTCTCACAAACCAAATTCAAGAACATTTCAAAATGATCATCCATCATGACCAAGTAGGTTTCATCCCAGGGATGCAGGGATGGTTCAATATAAGGAAATTCATCAATGTTATTCATTATATAAACAAACACAAAGAAAAAAACCACAAGATCATTTCATTAGATGCTGAGAAAGCATTTGACAAAATCCAACACCCCTTCATGATAAAAGTCTTGGAAAGATTATGAATTCAAGGCCCATACTTAAACATAGTAAAAGCAATATACAGTAAACCAGTAGCCAACATCAAACTAAATTGAGAGAAACTTGAAGCAATCTCACTTAAATCAGGACTAGACAAGGCTGACCACTCTCTCCCTACCTACTCAATATTGTACTTGAAGTCCTAGCCAGAACAATTAGACAACAAAAAGAGGTCAAAGTGATACAAATTGGAAAGGAAAAAGTCAAAATACCACTATTTTCAGATGATATGATAACATACTTAAGTGACGCCAAAAATTCCACCAGAGAACTTCTAAACCTGATAGACAACTTCAGCAAATTGGCTGGATATAAAATTAATTCAAACAAATAAGTAGCCTTTCTCTACTCCAAATGATAAACAGGCTGAGAAAGAAATTAGAGAAATGACACCCTTCATAATAGTTGCAAATAATATAAAATACCTTGGTGTAACTCTAACCAAGCAAGTGAAAGATCTGTATGACAAGAACTTCAAGTTTCTGAAGAAAGAAATTGAGGAATATCTCAGAAGATGAACAAATCTTCCATGCTCCTGGATTGGCAGGATTAATATAGTAAAAATGGTCATCTTGTCAAAAGCGATCTACAGATTCAATGTGATTCCCATCAAAATTCCAACTCAATTCTTCATAGAATTAGAAAGAGCAATTTGAAAATTTATATGGGATAACAAAAAAAATCAGGATAGTGAAAACTATTCTCAAAAATTAAAGAAATTTTGGAGGAATCACAGTCCCTGAACTCAAGCTCTATTACAGAGCAACAGTGATAAAACCTGAATGGTATTGGCATACAGACAGGCAAGTAGATCAATGGAACAGAACTAAAGACCTAGTCAAATATGAAAAGTTAAAAAAAGTAAAAACCAAAAAGGACTTTAGTTAAGAGCAGCAGTGGTAGTGAGGTAGCTCAGGCAGCCACAGATGGTATGGAGGGGGCTAAAATATGAGGTTGTTCTAAAAATCCATTTGGCATTTACTTTTAATGCTGAATTAATGCCAATGTAATGATCTATGCTATAGTGGAGAAGTTTATACATTTAAAAGAATGGTAATTGCTAATAATTTACCTCTCTGAATGATAATATATCAGTGATATGCAGAAAGGGATCTATAGCTAGGCTTACTCCTACTCAGGGTGCAGGATGATGAATCCTTCATTTCATTCTCCATATTTGACAAAACCATGAGCATCCTGAAGGGTTTACAAATGAGGTTAGAACACACCTTCATTCTAGGAAGTAGAGTTAATGGATTTTCCTGAGTTGATAGTATTCAGCCCTATGCAGTATGAATTATAAGCAACAGAGTAAAACCCAACCAATTGAAAAATGGAAAGTTTACCTTTAAAAGTTGAGAAGTTTGCTTCTTAGAAATTCACCAACTTGGCCTTTCAAGATCTACCAATTGTTCTGAATATGCCCAGGTTACCTTCATTGGCACACACAAAAAAGGTTTTGACAATCTTTGCAGAGATTTACTAGTGATGATAGTCTCTGTGGGTTATCTACTGTCTCGTTATTCACTGTTTAATTTCCCCCTCCCTCCTGCCCACCCTCATTGCTTTTTGTATCATTTTATCAACACATGACAAATTCTTGTCCTGACTTCCTCTGTGTCCTATCTTCTGGCAATGAATTCTTCTACCCATGCCTACCCAGATCAATTAAAATTTATACCCAGAAAATTTTGCATTAATATATTGACTTTCTGTCCTATTTCCTTAAATAACACATAATCTATGCTTCTTCAATTGTTAAATAATTATGATCTCATTTCAGTATGTAAATATAGACATGGAGTAAAGTTAGACTTCAATTTGTTTAATTACCCACATAAAAGTGAAAAATATCAGCATGATCCTCATTTTTTCTTGCTACTATCTCCCTCTCCTCCTCTCATTCTTCATTTTTCTACTCCTTTTCTTTCTTTCTCACCATTGTAAATTCAATTGAGAGGATATTTTCTATTGAGTAAAATTCTTCACATGAAGCATAGAACTAGATAAAATGTAGAGTTAAGTAAAGTATAAGAATTTATGCTTAGCAGATTCAAATAAAAGTAGTATTTGTAGTTCCTTGTAAACATATTATCTTTGAACATAAAAAAACAATATCTTCTTTTAAGACTGGAATCTTTTGCTGACCTAAAGACCTAAAATACATGAGAAGACATGGTATTGATAGTTGATAGAAGAAAGGTATATTAATCTGTCTTCTATATGCTTATATCTTTTAGCCAGTGTAATACAAGAATACAAAGGATTTCTAGAATGGCAACACATGTGGACTCTAAATTAAACAGACTTGCTTCTGCCAATCCTTAGTCATGTGATCTTGAATAAATGACATATGGAACCATCATTTTTCATCAGTATGTTGGAGACAATAAGATATTGTCAAGTTGAAGATTTAAGTCAGGATTATTGATTAATTCTAACTCAGTATTTGGTACAAAAGTTGAAACACAATAAACATTCAATAGCAGGACTAAGTCCTCGTCATTATTACTAACCTATCCTGTTTGTGTCTTGCCAGCCATACTCCCTAAGGTACAATAGTACCTATCAAAGCTTGAGTAAGGATGTAGTTGAGGAAATACTTGTTTTCTTATTCATGACTAATTTCACACCAAAATAACCTGTACTAAAGAGTAAAAAAAGACAAAATATAGACTTATTTAATTTAATTAATTTATTTAATGTATTGTTTGTGTGACCCAACATTCAGAAGTGAATCTTTAAGATTCCAGGGAAGCTTCACAATTTTGTCATTTGCTTTGATGAATAATATACAGTCTTGGAGAATTATCATTGAATATAAGGATGGTTTAACGTCAGTCAGCCAAGGAACTTAGATTCCTTTTGGTGGCTCCATGAATCCAGTTTCTCCCTTTGAATATGGAGAAGACACAGCTTGAATGAGGTTTTATGATGTAAAACTCATCTATTCAGAAAATTCTTTTATGATTTTTTTCATAGGAGAAGGTGAGAGACCTTCCTTTTTTGCCTTCTCAAAGTATAATATGCTATGTAGCATATCTTAAACTCCACCAAGCATTTCACATTTGGTGAGTAAGTTTCTAATCCATGGCACCCATTAGTGCCACAAAGTTAAATGCATGAACTGTGAAGAAAGATATACTGTAGTGATTACCCATTCATGAACAGCCATTTTTAACTCACAATCAACAGCTGATTGCAATTGATCTGTTGACCACGGTGTTGTTGTGACCTTTGAAATACATTATATTACCATTTCTCTTAATAAGGTGTTTAACATTCTGCAGGCAGGTAATTCTCTATTGGCATAGTGACTAAAACAATGATTAATGGTGAAGCTGTATAAGAAAAAGACTTCAGTGTGCTTGAAAGTCAAAGAATTTTGAAAAGTACAAGAGATCAATAATGATGAACACACTGTGACAACTTGATACTGGCTGTGCACATAGAATTGAAGCCATTAAGCTAGTCACCCTTAGAGAGCACAGCCTATAGAAATGAATGCATGACCAATAACAGAACCCTTCTAAATTTAAATTTCAAGACTTTGATTAGAAGAAAATTAGATTTATATATTGTGACTTATTCCAAACCATTACCTTGCCATAGTCTCCAGTGAAGTATTCTTAGCTCAAACTATATCAACATAGATATTTCTGAAATTAGGTTCCTTCAGAGGTAAAGGATAAAACTTGTGTTTTTCCAGTGATTACTACAGAAGTCACATTGCAGTAAGATAGATAAGGCAATCAGCATGAATAGGTTTTGGTTTATGACAAAAACTAACATTTATTCCATCATGAGTGATGTCAGTTAGAGCAACATGATTTCTGTAGCCAGAAAATTCCAGAGCCTGTAACTAGGGCATTAGTGTTTTGTTGTCAAATGTTACAGTTGTTGCTTCTATAATAACCCTTGCTCTCTAATAAGAGTGTACAAAGTCAGAAACAGAAGAAAACAAGCAAAATGGTAATGAATTCATCACAAGACCATAACCAAAGGATCAGAACTACTCAGGTCTACTTCTCCAAAGGAGTAATAATATCTAAATATTCATCTGGCTGGATTGTCAAAGACCTATGTATTCTGTAGTATGTGCTTGCTTTAAAGCTGAGATCTAATTGCCTTTATCTTTCTGAGATAATGCTGGAGTGACAAAAATACATCTGGGGAGAAAGAAAAGGGAAAGGGGGGAATCTTTCATTCTCACACTGGAAAAGTCAGTGTATACTGAGAAAGTGCCAACAAACCCTAAATAATTTTGTGTTGATTATCTGAAATTAGAATCGTGATGGTTATAATCATTTGATCCCTGAAGCATTAATGAAAATTCAGCATTATTTTGTGTGGAATATGTATCATTACTCCTGTGCTGAGGAATGGTTATTAGTAAGTCTGATTAAATCTGGAAGCGTGACATGAGCTATCTTTAACCCGCTAATGACAGGGCCATATTGTAATTTTATGATGAATGAACACAGTTTAGCATTTTTTAGCACTTGGTGGTGGAAATAAGAAGCCTGCATTCATTTTCTTGATTAGACTGCAAAAGAGTCAAGAGAAGCTCATAAGGATTTTTGCCTTAATGAAATGGTGTCCCTGCTGATTGATGGACCTGTCACAGCTTCTGAAACCCACAAGACTGGTTATCTTTACATTGTCAAAAATATTATTCAGCAAGACTCTAAAGTTCATGAATTTGGAGATTCAGAGGCATACAAAGTTGAAAGTGCTATTGTTTGGTTCTCAGGTATGACCAATATATATTTTTAATATTTTGTGTATGTTTTATAGTTTTAAACTCTTTTAACTGTTCAATTTTAGAGTTAGAATTTTTACCACATATTTTCTCAGTGAGAGCACAAAACCACAATTTAGTTGAAGTTGTTGCCTTAAGTCTCACAGATCATCAGAAATCCAACACTAGGTCCTCAGCACTCTGGTGCCAAGTCTAATATATCCTTTGGTCTCAGGAGAAAAGAGATGAATTTTATAATTATTGACAGTTTCTTTTTATCATTGTGGTGGTTTGAATATGCTTAGCCCAATGAGTGGCACCATTTAAGAGGTGTGGCCTTGTTGGAGGTGTGGCCTTGTTGGATGAAGTGTGTCACTATAGGCATAGACTTCAAGACCCTCCTCCTAGCCACCTGAGGATAGTCTGCTCCTGGCTTCTTTTGGATGAAGATGTAGAACTCTCATATCCTCCAGTGCCATGCCTGCTTGGATGTTGTTGTGTTTCCTGCATTGATTGTAATGGACTGAACCTCTGAACAGGCAAGCCAACTCGAATTAAATGTCCCTTTACAAGAGTTGCTTTGGTCATGGTATCTATTCACAGCAATAAACCCCAAAGTTTGTAAAAAGGACTGAAGTATTGCTGTGATAGGCCTGACCATTCTTTTGTTTAGAGGAATGTGGATTTTGGAACTTTGGATTTGGGAAGCAGTAGAATGCTTATGAAGACATTAGTCCTGCAGATGATTTGAACAGTGCTGACCTGGCCCAAGAGGTTTCAGTGGAGAAAAATGTTAATATGTGGTCTAGAGACTGTTTTGTAATATTTTGGTGAAGAATGTGGCTGTTTTTGCTATTGGTCTAAGAGTCTGACTGAAGCTAAGGTGAAGAGATTTAGATTAATAATTCTGACAAAGGAAGTCTTAAAGCCACATGTTTTGTTTTGTTTTGTTTTTTTAAAAAAAATAGAATTCTAATATAGGCTCAGCACACAGTTTTTAACATATTAGCTTAGCTGTTCTAGTTATATCAAGATACAAGGCTGGACCACTGGCCTATGACATATCTGAAACCTGCTAGAGATTTGACTGCCACATAGATAATACTGCTGTCGGTGAACATTCTGGGCAAGCAAGTTTTTGTAGCTGCCCCACTATGCTGCAGTAGATTATCTTTCTATTGAAGATTTCTCACTGCATTCCAATCCCCATGTTGTAAAAACTTAATTCCTGGATTAAATGAACACAAATCTGAGATTTCATATAAATGCAGTTGTGTTCTCTAGGTCTAAGCATCAACTCAAATATGTTGAGTTTGCAATGAAATTCTAGTGAGAATCACTCCATTCACACAGTAGGAGATTTTTATCTGGACCTTCTAGTGTCACTTGTGAAAAAAATAACAGCTATCACTATTATTTATTTATTGTATTTATATCAAATGCCAGTCCAAAGTATCAATTTAAAATCACAGCTTATTTCAAGCAGTGCCCCCCACACCCTAATCTTTCTAATCCTTCTGCACTATAGAAAGTCCAGACTGGAGGGGAAATACATATGAATTGCTGCAGGAGAAAGTAGGCTTATTAATCCTCCAGCTGTCTTTATTTATAAGATGAGACCAATTCATCCACTGACCAATGTAGCTCAGACAGAAGCTTTATGTGGGTAGGATATCTACCAGAGCATAGGAAAACACTTCAGAGAAGATAACTACAAATTATTTGTGTTGTTGTTATTTGTTTTATATCTTCATGGTAAGATAAACCTGTCACAGAGTTATAAAACACCATTACACTGGGGTAGAATGCTCCAGAAGTCTGGTCATATTCCCAGGCTGCTCAATTACCTGGGAGTCTCTGGTTACTATCTTCTTCTGATAGGAAGAGATTTTGCTCAGGAACTGCCAGACACAGACACCAAGTCAGCCCTCACACATTCTGAGAGCCTTTTCCAGGCATAGGTAATGAGTCTTTGACTATTAGATTGCCTATGTGTCAAGTGAGTTCCTAGCAGAATGGAGACAGAGTAGACTCCACCCCTTGACTCTACCAACCTTTGAATCACATTGACAAGATCAGTGTCTAGATACAGTCCCTTGTAAAGTGTCAATGCTGGAGACTGACAGTTGTGAGATGTTCATGATGACAGCCCAGAGCTTTCTAGACTTCAATGCATCTTTTTCTAGTCTTTGTTTTGATAACAAATATTTTGCTATCAGTTTGGGACAACAGTAGAGTCTGTGGTCATGTGATCTCCAGCTTAAGATTATTCTGTTGTCCCTGTTCTCATATATAGCACCCATTTCCTGGTGCCTGAGATCCCTGCCATCACAATATAGCATATGTCACTTATGCATATTGAGTGACATCTAATAAAGCAAGGACATCCTGTTTTGTCTGAACTTGAAGTATGAAGTTCTGCATCCTAGTTGGTCATTGGGCCACCATCCTCTGTACCTGATTGTGACACAAAACAGATGTCAGTGCCTGTACAAGAATTCTTAGTACCTGTTGTGACAGACTGTACTTAGAAACACACGTAAGCCATAAAGCAGGAACCACAGATGAAAGGGCCAGTTAAAGTCCACTTACTCCAAGCATCATAGAAAGCCAAAAGCCTGTTATATAATCCAGTATTGTCCCCACCCCTAGATATTTTGAAAAACTAGGATTCTCAGAGTGATGGATATCCATACTTCCATCTTCCCACAAACATTTCCTAGAGTTGTTCTGGTGGGTGCAGAGCCTAGAGTGTTGTTTGGGGGAGTTTTGGGAACTGTACTTTGATTGCAGGTCAGACAAAGCCAAATCCAGTCTTTTCTGTGTCACTCACCAGTTATCCATGCCCACCCACAAAGAACAATTGTATTATAGTCATGTTGTCCTGGAATACCTAACTGATTGGTCCCTCAGACAGGAATGCAACCACATTTGCAACCCAGTTAGGACACCTTAGAAAGAGTCTGACTCACTAGCATCTAAACAATATTATTTCCCCAGTGCCTTGTGGCACTTAAGACTTTTGTTCTCCTGGTTGCCAAAGATCAAGGTGTCAGCTGGCAGTGCTTCCTACTAGTGTGAGTGTGTTTCAGTTCAGTGTGGGTCTGAGCATCATCGGGCTGGGCTTTGCTCCCTGCTACTCTGAAAATGACTGACATTCTGCTTCTTAGGCCCTAAACCCATATTCAGAGGGAAAATTCACTATTAGGCCTCACAGCAAATCACAGCAGTGTTGGAATTCTTATTTTCAAGTGCTTGTCTCACAACATTGAAAAATATTTTTGGTGTATTAAGATTTAAAATAAAGTCATCATAACTTTTGATTTTAAAAAAAGCCTAGTATAAATTCTGTTGTGTGGATACTAAAGTTCACCTTATGAAGAGCATCATAATAAAAAGGAGCAAGCTGAGAAAGAAAAATATAAAATGTGTGGTTCAAGTATTAAAAAGGCACAAAGAAGTAAAATGGAGCTGAACTCTATGATCGAGGCGATGAACTGAGATAGATTGAGAGAATAGTGAACTAAAGGCAAGATCCCACCCACCTAAGCTTATTGTCTGTGCCTTTTCACTTGAATAAGGGATACTTATATATAGGCACTATTTTACTTGGTTATTGTTTTCATTTGGATTTTTAATCTGAAATTAACTACAATCCAGAAATGGAGAGCATATTTGTGATGCAGATTTTGAGACTGGAAGTCATGGGATGTTGATCTATATCTTGAGGAGACAGCTATATTAGACTGTCATGTCCTTCCTTCAGTCTCTGCTCCATAGTTAGTCTCTGCAACTCCTTCCATTTGGGCCAGCTTTTATAATACCTCCCAAATCACTGCTAGTCCATTTAAAAATTTTATTCATTGTTAATTTCATACATGAATATAATATTTCAGATCATATCCACACCCCACCCCTCTTCTCCTGTGTCAGTCTCTCATTCCTTGTTCCACATTTCTTGTCTTTTTCCCATTTATTTTAAATAACCCACTGCGTCCAGTTGGTATTGCCAACAAGCATATGGGCTATGCCATTTTATTGTCAAACTTAACAGGCTATTCCTAAAACTGCTTATTCTGTATTCCTAGATAATTGTAAATATTCTGACTAAGAAAATAGCTCATAATCTTTAACTTTTAATATTCGATAATGGAATTTAGGACAGACATGACACCCTAATATTACTGTGTTTCTTGAGAAGACACAGAAGCAGGCTATAAGGCAGAGGAAATGACTCAGGTGCTAATGTGTTTGCCTTAAAAGATTAAGAATGGGTCATTGAATTCCCAGAAGCCATGTAAAAATCTGGGCATGGTGGCCTATGCCTGTAATTCTAGTTTTGTAGAAATGGAAGGCAGACAGGTTTGTCTCTGGAAACTCTCAGGTCAGCTAGCCTGGCTTTCATAGCAAAGTTCCAGACGGGTTGAGAGACCCTTCCTCAAACCAAACATGGGGATGTCTGAAGGCTGTTCTCAGCCCTACATATGCAGGTGCACATACATGCATATCCATATCCATCCATAGGCATGACTGGTATCACACACACACACACACACACACACACACACACACACACACATACACTCATGCATGCCCACACATGCACATACATACATATACACAGACATACACAAGATGGATAGAAGTTAGCAAGAATTTACCTCATCTTCCCTAAATCTGACCCAATCCTGAACTAAGTGATAAGTCCCTACCATTAAGTTCCTATTTCTATTGACACTGGTACAGAGAACTGAATAGCAGTCTTTGATCATGCTCTCTTTTTTTGTCATTCACTCTTCTCCACATGTATTTATTCTTCATAAATCTATATAAAATACTTCTGTTTTCTAGGCTTGCATTTCTGATGGTTCCCATGTTGTACACATTTTACATTTTAAACCATGTGCTTTTCTCTTATTCTTCTGCCTCTTTGCTGTAGTATTCTGAACCCATAGCCTCACACAGGCTATGCAGGCACCCTAATACTGACTAGGAAACATAGCCAACCCAGTTTTCCACTGCCCCTTTTGTGACAGGGTCCCACTAAGTTATCCAGACTGGCCTTGAACTCAGGTTTCTAATGTCTGAGCCTCTGAGCAATTAGGAATAAAGATCTGCAGCACCAGACCAGCCCCATTGGTCTTCTGTTATTGATGCCTCATGCCTGGGTTTTACAGTGAATGAGACACCTTTTCTAGTATGTAGGAAAATTGTTTCTTAAAATCGCTAGTCAGTTCAGGTGAAATTCTGATCCCAGCACAGCATCTGACATTACTTAATAGTTTGATAAATTATCCCTTTTGCCTTATGCCCATGACAACCCTGGGTCCAAAGAAGGATTTTTTTTTAAATTATCATTTGACCTGACCTAAATAAAAGTTGTAGTTAAAGGTGACTGTTCAGTTTTTTAAAAATAGGAAAAGAAGCGCTAAAGTACTTGAAACAACATTGCTTTGGAGAAAGAAAGGACAAAAAGAAAAAAAGGAGAAACCATGCTACTGGAACCTTCAAACATGCAAACCTGTGGTCAAATACTTGTATAAAAATACCTTTCAGAAACACGTTAATATCTATAATGAATACATACCAGTGTAAATTTGTATGTATACGAACAGGTAAACATGCATGACCATATGCATATAAATATTATTATTTTTCACTATGTATGCATGGATGAAAGTTAATATTTTGTTTCCAATAAGGTCATGATACTACTTCATGAAACATGACTTTGCAAATGAAGCACATCCAGTGTTCTAAATATTATCATTGCAAGCCATCCTATTACATAATTTTAATTTATAGCAATCTGAACCAGACATTCAATGTTTTAGGAGTCCTATAGGTCTTAAGTGGCAGGGAACAGATTAGGCTATTTGGAGATGTTACATCAAGAAAGAAATCATTGTAGTTAATGAGACATATGGTCTGAAGAGTTTTGATAAGAGGTTATGAAGTACCTGGGTCGGAGAAGTGAACTACCCTGTCATGGTGATTGAGACACTGAATTTCAAGCTAAAAAAAAAAAACAAGGGATCTTGAAATTATCCCTGGCACATGCTCTGTGTTATTTGGCAAACATCAAGCCCAATTGCTAATTTTTCTCAAATAATTTCTTTGCCATAGGTTTTTATTTTTCATTATTAGGTTATTAGAGTGGTTGGAATCATATCCTTGGCCTTTACAGCCCCTTAGCCAACCAGGATCACCTGTTGTAAATAGTCCAGTCAATGACCTTGGTTACTAGTGAAAAGCAGAAACAAACATTTAAAAAATGGGATTTAGTCAATGTTGCCACATTAGGGATAGATACAAAGAGTTATCTTGAATCCTCAAGTCCATTTTCAGGATTTTAACATGAAGTCTGGGCTTAAACAAAGGGCTTATTAAGGGTACATATTACAAAGAAGTACACACAGATATGTTCCTGTCCATTATCATTTTGCCTTCCATCGCTCCTGCAAGGTGGATTGACAAGTAGTAAATTTCTTTCTGAATTTAAGATTCTCCTCTGGCTGTTTACACTTTTATTTCTTGAAACATGTGTCTCCTAGAAAAGTCTAATTCCTTGGATTCTACTCCTTCAGTGACCTGATAGCCAAAGGGACAGGCACAAATATTTTTATAGACCACACTCTTTCCAGGATGACTATAATTATAGAAGGAAGGAAAGATCCTATTGTATTGACATATAATAGTCTGGTTTACTTGGTATTCCCATTTCTAATCAGAAAGTCCAGACTTTGTGAAACCCTCATTCTGAATACATCTTTGTTGAAAGCCCTTCAGAGGCTCTATGCTGCCTGTGGAACAGTATCTGTACCCCGTTGTTACCCTAGACTGTCCATGCATTGATGACACCTTAAACTGTAAAATAGTTTGTGGTTTCAAGAGCAGTACAATCCATTTCATTGTTAAAAAAATCCCTCCCTTTTCCTCTTCTTTTAAATCATTTTTAAGTCATTTGTTTTATGTGTGTTCTTTCTGCATGTACACCTGCATGCCAGAAGGGGGCATCAAATCCCAGTATAGATGACTGTGTGCCATCATGTGTCTGCTGAGAAATAAACTAAGGACCTCTGAAAGAGCAGCCATTGATCTTAACTGCTGAGCCATTTCTCTTGCTCCACATTTTCCTCTTTTTAAGTGCCTTTTCATATTACTCACCAACAGTAATACTTCTACCCAGTGCTCACTGTTTCTTTTCTGGTATGAAGTTACAACTTTAATCACTAATGTTCCCTGGGTCAGCCACACCTACTCATCATTGCTTTTATTCATCTTGTTAAAGAATACCAACTCTTGTTGAAAACTCATTGTCAAGGAAGATTTTATTGAGAACTAGAATCATAGGTTCAGGGTCTTCTGCAATAGTATTTATGTGGGAAAAGAATTTGGAATTGGTTCTAAGTACAGAATAGACTATTAGGGAATTATAGCCTAACAGCAGGATAGGAGTCAAGGTATGGAAAGTTATCAATAGGTAAGACTAAGGGCAAGTGATAATTTGGCTAAAATGATATAATATGGCTATTGCAGAAGGCAGGCCAAAGTGAATACATATTAAAGATGGCGATGTGGAGAATGAAGAACTGATCTGATCTCAACTGATAAGAACTGATTTGATATCTAAGGGCAATCAAAGGTGAGTAGTGTTCTTACAAAAACTGCATTTTAAGAGGAGTTGCATAGATGAACCTTGGGGAAGATTCAGGAGTGTGACAAATCTGGTCATGCAAAGAACTGTGTTGTTACCCTTTGTTTCTCATTAAGCATAATGCTTGGCTTATGGTGCTGGAAGACAATTCTGACTAATCATAATTCTAGTATGGAGAGAGACATATCTAGTCACTAGGATAAGAATAAAACTCACATTGCCACATAAAAAGAAAACGAGTAAATCACTCAGTAGAACAGTGTGCCAGCTTACTATGATTGAGCCGTTCATTAATACTGATTTTGTGGTTTAAAACAGTACCCATTTACAGTTGTTATAGATCATAGGTTCAAGTGTGCTCAGCTGCTTTTTTTTCCTTTGCTTGTGGTCTGACCTTGCATTTGAAGCTTAAGTAAATCTCTTGGTCAGTCTGAGCCATCATGTGTATGCTTGTTGAGTTAGAAATTTGTTAGTATTCTTTCTTGGCAGTTGGCAGGTTCATTGTCCATCATGACAGGATTCAAGAAAGCTTGTGTATCCAAATGAGCTTAACTGTAAGACAGCTTCTATGTTTCCTCCTGGAAGACTGGTACCTTCTTTAGATAACTTAGCTGACTGGGTCTGGTCTAATACTGTTGCTCAACACCAAGCCAACTAATCAAGGACTCTAATCGAGTTGATATAATTCTTTCTAGGTTTTGTTTTTGTATTTTCTCATGACTTAATTATGGTACCAGTAGTTTAGCACCTCTTTCATAATCTTGTCAAAAATTAAAAGTATGTAGTTTAGAGCTGCAGCTATCAGTATGGGAAGAAGAAAGTTAGGAAGTTGAAAGAGAAAGAAATCACAACATGGAAACTTGGGGTATTTGAAGGCAGATGTAAAGTGGAGGAAGAAGGAAACACAACCCAAGAGTTGATTGATTGACAACATGAGGAACATTCAATACAACTAGGTTGGTAATCTAAAAGTGATAGCATCTGACATCCCAAATAACTGAGCGGCAACTTGTGCAAGTATGCAGAGTGATTCTGGCCCTTACTTTTCTCTTCTATCTTGCTTATGCCAGGAAGATTGTAGAATAGCATTGCAGAATTCTGAGTGCTTACCAGTTAGCAACTGTTATGTTAGAATGTCTTAGGGGAGAGCTACATGGTTCTAAGTGGATGAAAAATAAGATATAATTGTCTAACATTCTCTGAGTTCATGAGTTGGCACAGCAGTTTCAAAGAGCAGTGACATGGCCTGCAACCTAAATTATGGTTTGGGGCTATTGTTTCATAACATGGGTGGTTTTAAAATCAGATTCAAGGCATTTCTGCCTTCAATACAATTCAGCAGAAACTGGATGCAGACTATTTGAGTCCATCATTGGAATGAGGAGATAAAGAATATTCTTTCTTTTCTCTCTGTATGATCTAAGTGAACTTAGATTCTGCTCTTAGATTTCTGCCACTAAGTTAATATTTCTAGAAATCTTTTATTTATCTTATCAATTTCTACCCTGAGGAAAAAAGACAACTCATTCATCTAAGAGGATATCTCTCTTCTTAAAGTATTACACAATGAAATTTTCATACATTCCTTTCAACGTGCTTTGTCACCAGAATATTTAAGCCTTACCTTTTAATTACAATTAAGTAAAGTAAGTAAGTAAGTAAGTTAGTAAGTAAGTCAGTAAGTTAAGTAAGTAAGTACTTAATGTGCCATTTTTTATATTGTCATTAGATTTCTGCAGGAATTCAGCTTCTCAGGTGTGAGCCAGTTTCTCTTCACCATGTTGTGGGTATGGAATCTTCTTCAGAGCTTAGGAGAAATGGGATCAAAGAGAAGCACATTCCATATAGGAGATGGATTTTTCCTTTTTTAGCAGCCATTAATTGTCTGTAACTTCTCATCTAAAGCTAGGGCTCTGTTAGATTTTACCCATCCAATGGCGATGTCAGCTGGTATTAACATTGAGTATGTCTTCTTTAGGTTTCCATATTGTTGAGATTTTAGGGACAAAACTCCCTATAGTATATGGAAGACACAGTCTTACAGAGTAAGTCCCCAATCCTCGGACCTTTGCAGTCTTCCCAGCCCTTCTAACATAGTGCTCTCTGAATGTTAGGCATGGGATTGTGATATAGATGTATCACTTTTTCTTTCTCTGTACAAATCATTGTCTGTGGTGTTCAGATCTACATTAGAGGATATTCTGTGGTATTTGGTGAAGCTTGGCTCTTTATTGTCAGTTTTGTTTCTGTGTAAAATTCTCATGAGTCAATTAGATTTTGTATAGTTATTAATAAAAATAATTAAAGATTTATAATTGCCAAATTAATAAGTATCTAGCAACTATATCAAAGATCTAGCTTCCAACATGTCATAGCCATCGATCTTTTGTCTTAAGACATTAGTTTCTTCAGGAATTCAGCTTCTCAGATGTGATCCAGTTTCTCTTGGACATATTCTGTATGTTCATTGGTAAGGCACCATTTTCAGAACTAAGGAAAAGGTGGTCAAGTGGGCAGGTGGGTCTCAGAAGTCAATAGGTATGCTTCTGCATTTCTTGTGAGTAACAACCTTGCACACCTTCAGCATCCTGAAGTGAGGTTCCAAGTTTTTCTTTGATCAAATTCTGTGCTTATACATGTGAGTCTGAGCCTGTTCCAATGGAGAGACTGTCTGTAGGTTCACTTATTTCTAACTCTTCTGTTTCAAATCCTAACTCTTTCAGAAGTATATTCAGAAACAAAACAAGAGGCTGAGTCTTTCCAGTATCTACAGCAAAATACCTTTGTCTGCTGATGACTTCTGTGAAGCCATTTACTTTTCAATATTTTCTGCCATGTGTCAATTCATCATTATATATTTCTCCTTTCATATATTTTTAACATTTTCCCCTGCTTTACTCTTGTCTCCTAATAATTTCATCACTTTGAACCTATATAACTTTTATTTCCTCTACTGTCCTTTGAGTAAAATTTTGGGAAAAAAAATAAGTACAAATACAAGCCTAGGTTTAATTCATGATGCCATCAAAGATTGCAAAGACTTTCTTATGTCTTGCTGTATGCTATAAATTATGATTACTATCATAATGCCAGGTTTGTTTAACAAAAATCAGAAAGTCAAGCATGAGCTTGATGGGCACTTTTTGTTCCATGTGCCTCTGTTGCTGGGCTGTTGTGGAATGATAACACACACCATTTTAGTTTCTCAAAAGGACAAATCTAACATTCTTTGATAATAACCTTTCTTTAGTCTTCTACAGGAAATTTAATGTTGTGAATAAAAGTAGCAGCTAAAGTATTATTGATGTGGAGAGATGTCCTGTGTGAATGTTTATGTTTACTTTGCTTTTCAAAGTGTGGAGTCTCAGCTGGGTATATGTGCATCATGTGGGAGAGTGTTGTAAATGCCAATTCTCTGTTCTCCTTCAATGTCCTACTAAAAAATAATCTATCCTTTCATGTGCTTCCATGCTAGTTCATTTCAGTATTCAAAACAGAGTTCAGTCATAAAACAAACATCTCTATTAGCTCTATACCACGAAGGCTCATGGAACATTGTAGAAGAGGAGGCAGAAAGAATGTAAGAACTGGAGGATTTGGGGTGGGGAGTGCTATAAAAGGCTGGCTTCTGGATACTCCATAGCTATCGTGATTGTGAACTCATAGCATCTGAACAAAATCACACAAGATTAGGTCAGCTAAAATCCTAGCATTGGTATGATAGATAATCTTCACATCATTTTCCTCTCATATCAAATAGTTATTAGTAATAGATCATTATTGAGGAATCAAGACTTAGTCTTTACTGAGGATATAGCAACTGTTATGGTTACCATATTGCAACAGTTAGGACCCACAGACATGTACATATGGGCAACACTAACTAGATTTAGTGGGTTAAACCAACAAACTACATGAAGTTTTGAAAGGGAAAAATGGAAGACTAGGGGAAGCTAGAGGGGGAAGAGAGAGCTAGATATTATATGTCTTTGCATATGTATATGACATTCTCAAAAATGAAAAAAAAATTAAAGAGAAATTTTGGATAGAAAGATCATGACTATTCTAGCTCACTGAAAAACAGTACATAACAGTTTCATCATTCAAGATTGGTATTAGAATTGCCAGGTGAAGTGATGGTGTTCAGATGGGACTGATCATAGGAGACTTAAAGGTTAATCTTGTATATGTGTAGTGAGTATGTGTATGGCGTGACCCTGTGTGTGCACATGTGCATGGGTGTACATGTACATTATTCTTTGGAGACAAGGTATTTTAGTGAACTGGAGCTAGACTGGTGGCCAGTAATCCCCAGAATGCTTCCATCTTCACCTCTGCAGCACTGGGGTTGCAGGCATTGTGAAGTCCATGCCCAGCATTGTTCAAGGAAATACTGGGAAATTTAAATCAGGTCCTCATCAGTGTGCATAAAATTTCCTCATGTCTTGCAGGGATCAAATATATGTCACTTGCTTCCATCTTCCCTTTACTCTTCACCATCTGTTACTCCAGAACTACTATATCTGGCCCCATTTTCTTACCCCTGCATAAAGTCCCATACACTCTTGAAAACGGTCTGCAGTTATCAGTATATTGGCAACTATATTTCTACCTCATTTGATCCATGACCAAATGTCTGGCTTCGTATTTGTTGGTATTTGTTATACTCTCTTATTAATTTTGGCCTGGGTCATATATGGATTCAACTAGGAAAGAGACCATAAAAGGTATTGATGAATCGCACAGTGTAAAGGAAGAATACAAGTAGAGTCACCTCTCAGAAAAACTAGATGCCTGATATTCTGTCCCTCCATGATTCAAAGGCCAAAAGAAAGAAACCATGACTGAAACCATGGAACTGACTTCAGAGTGACAAAAACCTTAAGCATTAGGGTAGGATGAATTATCAAGCCAGATTGATGAACTTCATAGGGAAAACTCTGGTGACAGAGTTCTATGAATCTTAAACATATGTTGAGAAAGTAGGAACTGATCATGAAGACCGTTAACCCAGCTGGCTTGCCATCTTGCTGAACAATTCAAACCACTTGATATGTCTGTTACTGACAAACTGTGAAGGTTTCTAGAGCTTGCAAAACAAGTCAGCCTGCACTAAGTGAAAAGACACGGTGAGGTCAGCTGGCACAGAATGAAGCAAGGTTGCTAAGTAGTCTAGAGGAAGCTAAGTGCCCACATTTTTTATGGACAGCTAATTACTAATGGAACAATTTGAGCTACTCACAAGAATAACAGTAGAATAGTATCATGGGTGTAGTATGGGTGTAGTATTAAAAAAAAAAGCCCTTGGCTTTATCAATTTTGAAAATATTCTTTTGTCCTTAAACTTAAAGCATAGACTGTTATTAATAAAAATACACTTTGGAAGTCAACTATATATGTGTATTTGTGTGTACATGTATATATATGTGTATGTATATATATATATATATATATATATATATATATAATTTTAAAATATGCCGTACTGTAGGTTAGTAAGCCATACTGAAGATTTTGTTTTAAAAATATCATCTCTCTAAATACCTTTTCTCAGTTCATTTTTAAACATCCATCAATAAAAAGATGATTTCTTGGAAATGCTCTTTCAGTTTGTTTATTTTTTGTGAAGAAAATACTCTTTAAGTTAACCACAGCTTAAAATCATTTTAACTTGAAAACAAAATAAAACTTAGTATGCACAACTTTGGATTGTGAAGGTCAGAGGGAAACTTACCAGAATTACTTCTCTCCTTCAACCATATAGTTCTGAATGATCCAAATAAGGTTACCAGGCTAGGGAAGCTTCCTTACTGTCCCTACCTTAACTTACCACATTAAATCTGTAGCTGTTATTCTGGGTACTAAATAAATATTTGTAGAGAAATGAGCAAAGAGTAAAATGTACATATGCATAAAACTTCATACACACTAGAATGATTTGATTTAACACTAAAAAACAATAACAGTAACGATGTTGGATGGTGGCAGCACCTACCTTTAATCCCACAACTCAGGAGTCAATGGCAGGTGGGTCTGTGTGAGTTTGAGGCCAGCCTGGTCAACAGAGAAACTTCCTGGACAGCCAGGGCTACCCCAGAGAATACTGTTTCCAAAGAACCAAAAACAAACAAACAAACAGAAACTCCAACTATGTACAAGTCAGCCCTTTCCCTTCTTGTGAGATGAAGAAACTGAAGGAACAAAGAACATCTTCTCTTGGGCATCACAACTGGTTAATGGCAGAACTAGGGCTCATTTCTAAGCCAGTCCATACAATATTCTTTGCATCCTAATGTTATTTTCATTCCTCCCTAAGAGAATAATGAATTGCTTCTGTGGGGTTGATTCTGACCCGAGTCACATTAAATCAGCCATGTCTGACTTTGTGAAAAACTCAAATGCAAAAGGACGAAAATAAAGCATCTTTCACCCCCTCCCCACAGCCAAAATAATTGGCATATTTGGTTTTATTCAACAATGATGATTGCAAAGCCAGAGAAAGGAAAAAGCTGTGCCTTCGAATTAGTTTGAATGTCTAAATGTCAGACTCAATATAAAGAGGGTAAGCCGGCCTCAAGGAACTATTGCTACATAAATGGGAGAAAAAGAGATTTTCTTCTGCGGTGAATCAATAGAAGTTCATGGATCTGCAGATTTATTTGTTTCTCGCCCTGGTAACTGAAACCCCCTAATTACATTCACAGTGTACTTAGATATTGCATAGTAATTACTTGTGACAGACCCAACTTGATATAGATGGAACAAAGTAGATGAATATTTAGACCCAGCAATAGCGCTAATGACTCTGAGACCAGGTAACTTTTCTTTATGGGTGCAATTTATTACAAAGTGCCTGTGAATTGTTTGTCTTCTTAATTAAAGGTCTGGTTGTATTTCCAAGGGGTTGTTAATAATGATAATGATGGTAGAGTCACTTATTAAATGTGTGATCCTGTTTGAGTTATTCGTTATCCAGAGCCTAGTGTTTCTCATTTGTACAGATAGGTTTGTGGTGGCACCCACCACATATGGTTATTGTGATAAATAAAAGAGAGCATGCAGGTAAGGTTGTGCATGTGTACTCACATAAAAAAGCACTCAGTAAATGTTAGCTATTATTACTGTTGTCAGCCACTCTAAGGGAGTTATTTTGTAAAACACTATACTTCTATCGCTGTTGCCCTAAAACCTCAGTAAATCATTCTTTTCCGCACACACCCTGGATGACTATATAATTTGTGGATATTTCTACCCAAAGGTACTTCCCCCAAAGAACAATGATTTATAGTTGAAAAGAAAGATCCCTTGTCATATGGCTTTTAGAACACTCAGTTCAAACATAAAATTCAACAAATGCAAGCTGTACTATTGGCTCTTTATTTTCCAAGGAAGCAAGCTTCATTAATTGGATCAATTTCCTACTGAGCAAACTTAGATCATAAATATCCTCATTTAACATTCTCTAAAATTTAGGCACTCCTTCCCATTCCACTGAGTTGTTGTGAAGACCCAATCATGATATATAGGAAAAAGTACTTTTATTTTTTTTAACTCCATGTCATTGAGAGGATTGGTTATTGATAGTCTCTGGAAGTCTACATTTGACACTTCCTTCAGAGCTCCATATAAAAGCATGTATGAAATTTTTCCTGGTGTCTTTCAAATGTACCTGGGTATAAGCTTTATTTCATCTTACTTCATTTCAGATGTTCCTCTTTGATACCTGAATAACATACTTCAATGTAGAGTAGGAAGGTATATGTCATTGCTACAGCTATACTCCCAGAAGGAAAGACCTGTGTCTGATTGGTCTCAGTGTCCCCCATAGGGCATGACCATATATCCTACTTGCAGTAATGACTTGACTGATATTGGATTAATGAGTAAACAAGTTTGTGTAAACCTATACACAATACGAAATTCTGTGAATTATGTAGAAATAGTAAAGGCAAATAAAGTTACAGCAGTTTCAATGTTCAATTAACAACAAAATATTTTTGCAATTAGAAACTAATTAGAAATCCACTTACGTTGTATCCATCCCATTACTCAGTGAATCAGCATATATTGAGCACCTTCCAGGAGCCAAATATTAGGCTCAGTGCTAGCATTTCAATTCAAGAAAATAAATATATCCACTCTACGAAGCTTGCAATCTTGAAGAAATAAGAACAAGTTATAAAGTAATTCTATGACATGCTTTTGCAGATTAAACATTAGATCATTCTTTATAAAAATAGGTCAAAGAAGAGTTCTTGAGTCCCATTCGTCAGTTATTAATTATAGCACTGTGGTCACTGTTCATTAAATTGAATTTGGCTATTGATAGTAGGTCAAGCAAATTGTTTTCTAGTTAAAATAATTACTTAGCTACGGAGTGAAATTTGCTTTGAATTACTTTTCATAAGCACAGGTAATTGGGCATGTCCCACTCAGTTATAAATACATATACCAAAGTGCATTGATCTACTTTCATTGGTAATGAGTTTTGAAACCCATAGCTTTGGTGCTTAAACTTACTTTTCTTTGCTTATTGAAAAGTCCAGAGAGCACAAGCAATCTTCAGAGAATATTTCCACATAACAAGAAAAAAATTAACTAATGAAATTTCTAGACATACATCTTACTTTAAAAAAAATCATAAGCAATTCTGACATGGATCCAACCAATATGATTGAAAATGCATTTCTCGGTTATTGCCCTGTGTCTGACCTACGTTGAAGAAAAGAAAATTTTTCTTTAATAATTCAAACTAATTTATTGCTGTTAACTCCAGAGCAACATGAAGTAGCTCAAAAGTCACATTATACATTTTTAAATGTAGATGCTTGGATATTGATGATGTTTTGAGATATTTCTACCTAGTGGATCATTTGATTGAAATGATTTAACAATAGTCATTATTTTGTGGACTTCTTTATGATTAGAACATTGAAAAATCCACTCTCAGCAAGATCCAACAAATAAAACAAATGACTCTAGTCATATGTTACACAATAGATCCATCAAGATTCTTCATTGTATCTAATTGAAAAGTTTCCATTAACCAACATATTGACAACCTCCCTTTGTCACCCTTTCTCATCTCCTGAAAACCAACTTTCTAGTCCCCATTTCTAGCAATCATCTTGTTTTTAGAGTTCCCATATAAGTGATATTATATAGTTTACCTTGCTTAACCTGGAATTATTTTGCTTAATAGAATGTTCACTAGTTATTTTACTTAATGAAACCTTGTCACCAATATCTAGAATTTCTTCCCTTTTTCTTTTTTGTATCCTACCATGTATATATACCATATTTTTTTCTATCCATTTCAAGGTTCCTAGACACCTAGGGTGTTCTTCTTCATCTATACCACCATAAATCAGTGTTCCTGTAAGTGGAAGGTCAAGTATTTATTTGATATTCTTATTTCATTTGTAACCTGTGTATATGTAGTAGTGGCGTCACTGGATCATATGATAGATCTATTTTTCACATGTTTTGAGACACTGCCATGTAGGTTTTCATAATGGCTTCACTAGTTCATAAATGTGCCCTAAGAGTGACAGTTTCCTTTTCTCCCCAATTCTCTCCAGCACCTGGCCATTGTCTTTTTGTTAATAGCATCATAAGAGGTGTGAATTTTTCATTGTAGTTTTAAGATGCAGTTATATGATTATTATTATATCAGCTATTATATATTTCTATCTTTATGTTTTTGTTTTGGGGTGTCAAGAATATTTCTTTTTTATAACTTTCCACCATGTTTAAATTGAGTTATTGCTATTCCTACTGCTGAGTAGATTAAATTCTTTATTCTGTTTGAATATTAACTTCATGTCTTGTGGGGCTACATTTTAGAGATGAAGAATAGATCCTCCTAGGCAGGAGAACTGTCCATCCTACCTCCTCATTCTCATAACCCCTCCTCTGTGCAATCAGTCATCATGTCTACACCTCTGCATTAGAGGTTATTGAGAAATGTGCACAATGATTACAATGCCTTGGTGCTACTTTTATTTTCCACATTAGATGAAGAATAATGCATAAATTCTAAACCCTAAAAGTGACATCTTTTAATATATATGAGGAACATGGCATTTTCAAATGGTATAATGTGAGTCAACCTGTTAGCAATAGTGTTGGGTAGGACATGTTTATGGTCAGACAAGGCAATAAAGGATAAAGAGACAGTTTGGTGGCTGTTATCACTCCTAGGCCTAAACCGTGGAGAGAAAACAATTTTGTCTTTTTGTTGTTATAGAAAAAATACCTTAGGAAGACTATTGACAAAAGAGAGGTTAGTTTGGCTTAAGTTTCTGGAGTGGCATGGTATAGGATATCCATCTGGTCATGCCATCTGGACCCTCCAGAGTCCAGAGGGAGCATAGCTTATCAGTTAGTATGAGGGAGAGGGTATGCTACATGTATTTGTCTCCTCTGGTCTTTCTTCCTCTTCTTATGAACTTACCAATATTCAGGAACAAGAAATTCACCCTAATGATGTTAATCTATCCTAATCAATTATTGAAGGCCATAATTACATAATCCATGGTCTGACTACCTGAGAAGGAGGATGGAATTTTAACACAGGAATGTTTGGTGGACATCCAAACCATATTCAAGCTATACAAGGCAGTATTGCTAGTATCCTGATACCAAATGTTGCTATAACTGGGAGAGGATTGCCCAATAGGACATTCACCAATCTTGACAGAGTACACAGGGAAAGCTAATATCTGATCTCACTTTTTTCCCACTCCCTTCCTTCATACATGTTTCCCACTAGAGCAAGATGGGCCTCCCAGAGCACAGGAATGAAAGGAGAATGGATGAAAAGAATGAATCTACTACATGTATGTATTTAGGGGTTTTCCTGACATACACATATGATGCATGGACATACATGCAGAAAAGTGGCAGTCCTTTGGAGAAGGTTCACAGGTATCGTTCACTTAATATCCATAAAACCTTTTGAAGATGAGCTTCCTTCTTCCCATGTGATGAAACAAAAGGGTAATAAAACATTGTGTTCACAGAAACTTGCTTTTATGCTGGATCATCAGACTTCTTTTGAAGTTTTCTGTGTAAATAGTGGTTCTTCCTAGAAGAGAAAGAAGCTGATATCTGTAATAAAAAATGAATCACCAAGTTGGAGAGAAATAATCAAAAAGCAGAGGTCAAGAGTTTCTTAGTAACTGTGTAAGGTATAATATCATCACAGGGACAAATTAAAGACAGAGTGAGAGACGAGGTCACAGTAGTTCATCTGCAGGCTACATCGAATGCTTTTTAATATTCCTCAAGAAACTTGGGTAAGGAATGTATTGGCTTTGTATTTTTCTTTGCTTATTGGTGTGTGCCTGGGCTGAATTGAACCACATGGCTTCTGCATTGCCTGGGGGCTACATTTCTCCTTTCTTTGACAGAGATAAAATTAAGTTCATTGCCAAAGATCACACACTCTGAAAATGCTAGGTTGTTGCTCTTGCCAAAGTGTATTGTCTTGAGACACATTCATCTCAGCTTAGCTTTGGGTTGAAGTCACCTGTGCTGAATTTGTTGATTGATCGTTTCCTGAGGCAGGGTGCCTTTAAGGCATGGTGAGTCTGTAGTGTACCTTTTTATGCTCAGATTAGTCTTTTATATTCCTTTTGCATAGATTAGTAATGGTCAAGTGTTGTTGAATCATTCAGATGAATAGTTCCATGATTAGATCTGCTTCTTTTAGTCTTTATTTGATATAATGTCAATGTATCCTTTAAAATAAGACCTAGGTTTACTTTCTTCCTTCAGTCTATTTAATGATGACTTTGATATTTCTAAGAATATTGTACTTCTAATGGCTTCTAATTGCTCTTACTTCCCTGTTTGAGACCTAGGACAATCATTGTCGTACATGTCACCTGCAGTCCACTCTACTTCCTCTTATTCATTGCCTTTATAATTAGAAAACATTTATTAATCATGTAGGTTTGCTCATTTTTTAAAAAATAAAACAAACTATATTTTGTTTCTGAGATACGGGGACAATTTAAACAACAGTGTAGGTGTGTAGGAATGACTAACAGAAAATTTCTGTGGTATTTGGACCTCTGGACTTTTCTTCCACTAAGGCCACCATCACTTCCTCTTAATTCTTTCTGCTTCCTACTGAGACCTAACTTACTTTCACTGATATGCCCTTTCTTATTCTGATGTGATTGCTTAAAGCTGGCTTTTAGTTTTCTTGTTTATTATAACTTTGGTGCTTAATGTTTTCTCCTTGGTTACATGGTGATAACAGAATTTAATTTAGTCTTACACCTGACATCATCCCAAACCAAAGTGGATGCATTTGTTCTTCTTCATCAAGATCACCTAGCATACCCACAACTGACAGTTCAAACCTAAAGCCAATGTCTGAATTCTGGCTTGAAGACTTTACTAATGGGTCTGATTTCAGATGAGTTATTGAAACCACCTGTATTTCAGCTTTCCCATCTCTAAAAGAGAGCAATAGATATGTTCATCTCTTATACTTGCTTGGAACATTAAATAAATTAACAAATCTATAGTATTTGGGAGAGTGTCTGACACACAGCTTTCCATCGTTCCTGATACTCGATTTTGAAGGTACATGAACTTGGTTGTGTTTGACTTAAAAAAAATTATCTATCGACTTGGTTTTTATGTATTTGTGATTGTGTTTATGAGCTAATGTGCATACAGGAGCGAGGGCATCAGAGTCACTGAAACTGGAGTTATTGGTAAGTGTGAGTCAACATGTAGATTCTAAGAACTGAACCCAGATCTCTCTACAAGAGCAGGGCATGCTCTTCACGGATCCTTTTCTCCAACACCTAAGCTATATTATTTTTATGAGCATATTTTTTTTCTTTTTGATGCTCATAAAATAGGGTTAATGATAGAATTCTGGTAAGAATTTCCCAGAATTCTTAAAATTGACACAATACAAAGTTTATCATATCTTAAAATATTTGAATTCCTCATGTGTAAAGGACATAACTAGGCTTTGACTAATAAAAAGCATCCATGATTGTGACTATTATTTGGAACATTTTTATCAATTGTGTTCATTTATGGAAATGAACTGCTGCCACAACTTATCAAGGGACATCAAGTGACAGCTTTAATAAGTCAATGTTCTTCTTGTACATATGGTTCCTGGGGATTAAAGCAAAGTTATCAGGATTGGTAGTAAAGCCCTTCGTCTGTTCCAGTTTCTCACTAGACTGTATTTCATATTTTTAGAAGAAAGAATCACAAAGAAAACAAAAGCAATCAGGAAACGTAGGAGAGAAAGCTTTGTGTTGGGTAAAAGGGGCACTAATTTGAAAGTCTTAGATTGAAATCTGCAAATGAGACTAAATTAAAGGAGTTTTGAAATGACTTTACCCACCAACCAAATTTTACTTTATTCATAATGACTGCTTTACTTCCCCACTAAAGTAGTTATTTAACAATCAATAATACTTAGTCTGACTATCCTTCATATGGTGGCAGAAAACAGTCCTGTGTTTTCCAGCTTCCATGATATTACTGACAGCTCAGTAGAGCATCATATCAGCATGAAGGAATGCAGTCCATTACACTAACTTCTTAGGATTCTAGTTAGAAGACAAAGATTTAGCACAGCTTAAGCAGCACTAATTCTCATCTCCCCAGTGCTGCAACCCTTTACTATAGTTCCTCATGCTGTGGTAGCCCCAACGATAAAATTAGTTAACTGATATTTCAAACTGTAACTTTGCTACTGTTATGAACTGTAATTTACATATCTACTATGCATGATATCTGATATGTGACCCAAAAGGGGTCACGACTCACAGGTTGGGAGCCATTCTGCCTTGGAGAGTAGGTTTGATCTATTGCCAAGTGCACATAAGAAGCAGATTTAGCTGTTTGAAAATTGAATATAGATTTCTAACTTCTATGAGCAAGTGTAACCACATACCATATGACCAGATTCTCAAGTCTCAAAGAAATATCTCAAAACAAATTTCATTTTGTTTTCCCAATATCTTAATATTATTAGTTTTGCCTGTGTAAAGTTGAAACAGAAGCAGATAAAGGCTGTGCTCTACAATAAGGATCTATAGTATTAAAAAAAAAAAAAAAAAAAAGCCCTCCTTCAGCTTAGGGCATAATGGATGGCCACCGGTGCCACTATCTAGATGGCAAACATTGCTGGATATAGTAAACATCACTTTGAACCCTAATTCATTAGCCAGAAATTTATTGCAGGGTCCCCCCTGCTTCAAAGAGAGAGTGAGAAACTTAGGCTCCCATGTATGTTACTTAGTATTACAATTCGATTGTATGGAAAGGGAACACACATTCCTGGCAGGAGGCAGAGGATCCCTCTGATACCTGCATTAATGCACTTTGTAGCAATAGAAATATGCCTACTTGCCCCCTCATTCTCTGTTGTTCCCCTGATCTCTGACATAGAATTTATCATTTATCATATGATCAGTAACTATTCATGAGCGAAAAGAGCTATATCCAGCTCCTTCCCTTCTCTCTTTCTCTTTCTCTCTTGTCCTTCCTTCCATTAACTCTCGTTTTGTTTTGTTTTTCTTTATCGAAATACTCAGAGAAGGTTTTCATTTGGGCACCATGATAAATGATTGAAGAGTAAAGGTTAAATTAAAACTCAGAGGGAGGCATTACAGGAAAAAAGAAAGAGACATTGTGGTAAAATATTAAGAAGCTTTGCAAAGTTAGTCACTGAAATGTTTAACAGTGTTACAAAAGGTGAAAGTATCCCTTTGAGATCCTCTGTCAGCCATGGGTAAGTCAGTAGAGGCAGCTGACATTTATCTCCAAATTTGCCATGGGGTTTCCTCTGTGTTAAAGAGACCTTTGACTCTACATAGAGCCATCCTCTGGGCCTAGACTGGATATTCTGCATAGGTTAGACCTTTCTCTTGATGAAAACCATCTAGTGCTTTGCTGTGAATCAATATGTAAACTCTGTCATGTGCCATGATAAACTAAGCACTTCACTGGCATGGCATTGCCTAGATTTGCTTTAGTTTTTCCTAGAATTTTGAAGAACTTTCTCGTAAAACACTTCCTGTCTTCGCATACTTAATACACCCAATCCTGATTGTGTCTCAGTTATGTCTTTTTTCTGATGGCAATTTTGATGATGTTGCCACTCACTAATTCAGGACTAACTATGGACTTGACACTGCACCAATCAACTCATATATATTATTCCTCTTACTTTTCTCCTTAGCCCTATTTGGTATTTAGAAACCTACAGAATTGTGTTAAGTTTGATTTTTTAATTTACCTAACGTCGGACATATTAGAAAAAGGCAGAATTCAAATACTAATCTTGTTGAGTTCAAAGCTTATGTAATCAATTAGTTAAGCTGCTGATTATTTATTGGGGCTTTTGAGAGAGAAAGATTATTTTATCCTTTACTCTAGAAAAAAAAGGATTTTATATGGATATTAGCATAACTTTTAAAAAGCCACAATAGATTGAAACTTGACTAAAGTACAAATATCTATGACTCCCCCTTCTTAGGTTTCAGAATTCCAGACCAGTGCCTCAGGAGTCTGAACATGCTGTAGAGATTACAGGGACCTCTAAAATGCTAAGCATTGTTTAATCCCAAAAATAAGTCAATAGTTTGTGTCAGCCTTTCTAGATCGCTGACACCTACAAAAGTTACAGTCCATTTGGGACACCCACATACACATATACACACTCATCCACACACACATCCACACACTTCTATCATGTGATTTCTCGTAAAAGTAAACAAACACATTATTCTTTGATTAAATGTAGATTTCTCAAAGCCAAAGTTTTAGCCATATGTTCCTGAGAAATTTTTTGCAGAGATGGTGAACTCAGACTATGGGCCAACATTTTTTTAAGGCCCCTAGATGTCCTTAAAAGAAGAAAGGGATAGCTTCTAGGGGGAGAGGACGATTTAATCTTTCTTCTAGTTCAGGTCCCTTGGAGGCAAAAATAATGTTAATATAGATCACAGGATTGTTTCATATCTTCATATTACCAAGGGAACTGGAAACAGGTTCTTATTGCTCTGATCAGGAGCTGTTTAGCTTCAGTCTTGGCATGTGAACCTGCAGGGCAGAACCAGACACTGGATTCTCCTCCCATTGCTTCCTACTCCCTGAATGAGATGACTTCTTATCCCTCTGTACGGGTGATATCAGCTGGTTATTGTCCAGTGCTCCTCTCTTGGTGTTCAAGAGTGATAAACTAGTTTCACGTCCTCAATGGTCATCTAAAAGTAGGCTTCTAGAAGGAAATTATGCACTGGCGTTTCAGAAAGAGCACTTTATCTGTTTTTCTACTGCTGCATTGTTTTTCATTAGGCTGTGTATTTGTTGCGGGGGGGATCTCTAGGGTTTGACTAACTTAGGAAAATTAGTAAGGAAAGGATTATGGTTCACATCATGGTAAGTGTAGGAGTCTGTCTAACAGAAGAGACTTTTCTTTAGATTCCTAACAATTAAATGAATCTATTTTAAGTTGACATCAAAGTATTGCATTCTGAGCACCCAATAGTGATTTTTAAAGTAGGACAGTGAGGTATTAACACTTTCCAAACTTAAGATATTGCCTCTGCCCGTTAGAATTGGTTAGTGGTTACCATCTTGAGGCAGTAGAAAGATACTCTCATGTGACAGAATTCTAATTTTGTACAACTTGAAGTTTAACAGACCCTTAAAATATTTTTCCTGATTGTAGGAAAATTGATACTTTCTTCTTTAAAATGTACAGAATTGTTAAAAAATAAATAAATAAATTGCTTAACATTCTGCTTGCTCCCTAACCCACACCTGTTTTCTTTCACAGCAGTCGTTAGTAAAATTCATAAAGTTTATGTAAAATTATTCTTAGTTGGTTAGCTTTTGGTGAGAAAAATACCCTAAATTTTCATGAACTGAATTTTAAACTATTCTATGAAATAACTACACAGCTGGGCATAAGGAAGTACTAGGTGAGATCAATGATAGAACTGAAAGGATCCTTCAAGAGCTTAAGAGTCCAATTGGAAAGGGAGTCTCCCCCCCCCCTCTCTCCCTTATACACACACATACATTCACACACACACACACGCACTTCAGATTTAGCACCAGAAAAACTAAGTCAGGTCAGTGTGTATGTTTGCTTGTTTGTACCATATGCCCTTGGAACAGCCATTTCATATTGAAGCATTTTTTTAATCTGTAAAACAGGATATATAATTTGAACATGCCAGTGTGGATGAGGAAAAGCCCATGAGACCTCAAACCAATGCAAAGACCTCTAAGGAAAGACCTAAAGAAAATTGGGAGCAGGGGAGGTATGGTTTTGGTTTTTTGTTTTGTTTTGTTTTTATTAGATATTTTCTTTATTTACATTTCAAATGTTATCCCCTTTCCTGGTTTTCCCTCCAAAAAAAAAAAAAACCCTATTCCCTCCCCATTCCCCCTGTTCACAATCCCACCCTCTTCTACTTCCTGGCCCTGGCATTCCCCTACACTGGGGCATAGAACCTTCACAGGACCAAGGACTTCTCTTCCCATTGATGACCAACTAGGCCATCCTCTGCTACATATGCAGCTGGAGCCATGAGTCTCATCATATGTACTCTTTGGTTGGTGGTTTAGTCCCTGGGAGCTCTGAGGGTACTAGTTAGTTCATATTGTTGTTCGTCCTAAGGGGCTGCAAACCCTTCATCTCCTTGGGTCCTTTTTCTTGCTCCTTCATTGGGGACTCTGCTCAGTCCAATGGACGGCTGTGAGCCTCCACTTCTGTATTAGTCGGGTACTGTCGAAGCCTCTCAGGAGACAGCTATATCAGGCTCCTCTCAGCCAGCACTTGCTGGCATCCACAATAGTGTCTGAGTTTGGTGACTGTATATGGGAAGGATCCCCAGGTGGAGCAGTCTCTGGATTGTCCTTTCTTGAGGTATTATTTCCCACAGAAAAACAAACCAATTGTTGACTAGACCCAGATGTTTAATCCTGAAAATGTACATACAAGGAATATATGAACAAAGAAGGTTATACTTAGGAGTGTATATGCAGACACACACACACACACACACACACACACACACTGACAATTAAAAAACTATTTTAATTGTCATGAATGTGAAGATAAGTAGGAAGGGGTATATGGGAGAACTTGGGGGAGGAAAGGGAAGGGAGAAATGTAATTATAATCTCACAGTTTAAAGGGGGGAGAGAGAAAGTTTCAATGATTGTATCAGATGAAATCATACAAGTAGAAACAAATTGAAAACTATGGAATATAAACACGTTGGACTTTTCTTATCTACATCATCAATATGCATTGGAATCTTCATTGTTAGTATCCAGTTTTCAAATAACCAAGATCCTATTTTGATATTTCATAAGACAAAGAATGGCCTTGTTTAAAAGATAAAGGATAAAATGATTAATGTGTGTAAGTCCTTAGCAGTTTTATCATCCATGTGTTTTCTGGAGTCTCTGTGTGTAGACAGCCATGGAACTTATGTGAACACTGCCTTCAGAGAAATATCCCGTTTGGCCTGTGGTCTGAGTTTGAGATTGTGACCTTATTTTCTCTGCTCTTGGGTGCTTTGCTTTACTTGATGCATCTCTTAACAATATGTTCCTCACTCCCCCCCTGTGATTTGGGACTATAGTCTCCCCTGCTTTATGCATAAGGCTTTGCTTTCACAATGCAGGCATAGCTCTGATACTTTGAATAATATTTACATTCACTCATGTGGCATATATTTTGAGTATTCCATGTGAGATTGTATAGCAAATACCTGATAGAATCATCATCCAGAGCCATAGTTCTCAACCTTCCTAATGCTGTGACCCTTTCATACAGTTTCTCTGTTTTAATGACCCAACTATAAAATTATTTTCATTGCTACTTCATAACTCTTAAGTTTGCTACTGTTATGGATGATCATCTAAACATTTTCTGGAAATAGAGGTTTGCCAAAGGGGTTGTGCCTCAAAGGTTGAGAACAGCTGATTTAGAGCATCACTGGCATCCAGGATTTTGCTAGATAGATGGAAATGAATGTACTCCTTATTATATAGGGGGCTGAAAATACATCACATTGACCTCTATGATGTAGACATCTGTTCATTGACCATGATCTATGTAATCATTAGGTCTCGAATGAGACCTTATTTGGATAACTTCCTTTATGTTTACATTGCAATCCCAGACATCCAGTTGATCACTAAGCATAGTGAAAGTGGCTGTCTAAGAAATAAAAGAAGTGAAGACAGAGACCAATGGAGAAACCAATGTGAAGGCAAAGGTGGGGAATGGATTAGGGCTGCTGTAACAGAACATCAAATAATCTAGGTATAAGATATCCCTGCAATTTTACTTTGTCTCCAACATCTTTTGTGCTTAATTTCCAATTGAAAATTTGAAAGTTTTTGCCAGTTTATCATACAACAGTGTCATCAAAATAAGAGCAGTATTTCCCCCCTCTCAGACTACCATGAGCTACAATATAGCTAAAATCTCAAATAGAAAGAAGGACTGCATTTGCATAGCTTCTTCCTTCTTTATTAGACTGTCAATGCTGATCAAGTTGACACAGACTATGTATGAACACAAGTCTAACAGTATTAGTGACTGGTAGAAGGGAAGAATGTGCTTTATTGATCCCAATGATAACATTAACTTGAGTAATTCAAGGAATTTGGAGAAGTAGAATGTAGTTTTATGGGTTGATGACAAAATTGCCTCTAGACACCTATAAATTTGGTTTCCTAGGTGGGAGTGTTTTCACATAAAACAGGTGTTAGTTTTGGAATTATCTATGGGATGTGCCTGGTGACAATCCATAATCACAGCATTGTAGACACTGATAAAAGGCTGTCCTTATTCCCTCCTGTTCACAAAACAGCGTGAGCATGAACTGCCACTGTCAGTGAGTAACATGGGTCATTTTCAAGTATCATTTATGACTGACAGACTAGCACTTAGTTCCCTTAGTTTTGTCTAGCTTATTTGATGGAAATTTAAGATGACAAATGAATAAAATGAGAGTACTGGCTTCAGAGTAGACAGACCAGTAGCATATAGGTAACCTTGGAGGTTACCCTGACTGTCTAATGTTGATTAACAGTGATAATGGTATTTCGGAGTATGTGCCATTCTTCATAATATCAGAAGACTCATAATTTTCATTCATATTTTTCTACCTGAGAGGTTAGGGAGTATGTCCCAGACAGTTTTCTAGATGTGTCAGACTAGGACTTGAAGTCCAGATGGATGCTCCTAACATCTCTATCCTCATATGTGATGGGAAGGAAGGAATGCTGTGTTAAAGTCTGAGTGCCTAGAGCACAAATAATATCTACAGTGATGTTGGGAAGCTGATTGTAAAGCCACAGAACGGGAAATGAAATTCCCATGCTTCCTCATATTGGTTCTAATGTGATATATAGCTTGAGTTAACTGAATATTAAAGCAGGATGAGAGCTTCACTATGTTCACCATAAATGAACACAGATGGACCCTCTTCAAAGATAGTTTCCTCCTACTGAATTTTAATAGTGCTCTCCTGCAGAACACATTTGCAAAATTGATCATAGCATATTCATATTTTGCTCTAGCCTGCCAAGTATGAAATGATTAAGAAATCTGCTCATACTTTAAATATTGTTAGCATATCTATGTGTATTTCAAATGTGTCTGATAAATATTTGTTAAGTGAATATATACACACACAAACATACATGATGCAATATATGCCTACATATATCAAGTTTGACAAATATTTGTTGAGTTATGGTGAATATAAATATGGATTTGTACAAATTCAAAGATATAATTATTTTCAGCTCTCAAGGAGCTTTGTAAGGAGAGATGAGACATTTCTGTTTCAGTTGTGAGTGGTTCACAGTGTTTTGGTAGTATTCCATTAAGGATGGCATCTGGCCCATGGGTTGCCAGCATCACTTGTATGGCATTATAAATTCAGCTTCATGGGCAGGGTCATACATAGTTCAGCTGTATCAGAAATACCATGGAGAGAGCCTCAGTCATCCATGGAATCTTCTTGTTTGTTTATTCGGTGACAAGAATTAAACTCAGCCTTTATACATTCTAGGTAATCACTCTAGTCTTCAACTACACACTCAGTCAGCTTGTCTTGGTTGTCTCTCAAGGGGATTCTGGAGCAAGCATGTTCATGCTGTCGGACTCACTGGGCTGTAAGAAAATGTAAATGCAAAAGATGGTTTCACAGTTGACAAACTACAAAGAAGGAAGTGTCATTTCTATTAGTCATGGATGCCAGGTAAATTTTTAGAGAACAGAATGATTCAAAAGAGAAAAGTAAAGCAAAGAGACAAGAGAATCCAAACTTGGTTGACCTGATTTTCAGGCCAGGTTTTGACTGTAAGGCCAGATAGAGGTCAGGTAATGGAGACCTTACATGACAGGCTGGTGAACTTAGTTCTCTGAAAGTAGAAAGAGTTTGTTTAAAGGTTTGTTACTACAGGAGACATTTGATTGAAGCAACCTTACAATTGTTATTTTATTTATTCAATGAATGTATTTCTTGTGTGTGTGTGTGTGTGTGTGTGTGTGTGTGTGTGTATGTGTGTATGAGTATGTGTGGTATGTTTGTATGTGTGGTACATGTGAATATGTGTGTGTTTGTAGGTTTTGTGCTATTAGTCCAGAAGAGAACATTGGATACTCAGTCACCCTCTGCCTTCTGCTATTGAGAAAGAATCTCTCACTGAACCCAGACCTATGCTGGTAGCCATCAAGTCCCAGATATTCTCCTGTTTCCTCCCCTGATATGGTAGTAAGCAAATACACCGGGCTTCTCATATGGGTGGTGAGGATTTAAACTCTGGTCCTCATTTTTGTGCAGAATATGTTCTTACTCATGGAACCATCTTTCTAGCTCATGTGTCCAATGAATCTGTTTTTATCCTCTTTTCAAGAACACAATTCAGTATTACAAGTTATGTTTATGTGGTGGGCAAAGCCATCACATCTCTAGTCTCCCTTACACATTATGAAAGCAATTTCAGTAACTCAGCAGTATTCATTCTGTCTCATCCTCTTTCCTTCCATTCACTCTCCCTCTCCCCATTCTTCCATTTTCCCTTTCCCTCTCCTCTCTGTGTATGTATGTACATGTTTACTAATTTGGAGCCACACAGCTGTTTTTTAATTCAGCTGGGCTTCAGGAAGCCACATTAAAAACAAAGAAAAATGTCTCTGGTGCTGCTTTGTTCCTGGCAATCAGGATGACTGTGCTCTGAAGTGGGGCAGGTGGCCTCCACCAATGCTAATTCCAGCATCTCAACCAGTTAGGCATCATAAGCGCTCGTTGGAAGGGAAATAAATCTGTCCGCAGCCCTGATTGCTTCTTTTTGTCCTGCACTGTGGGCACCTGGCTGGCCACCCACCTTCCTTTTCTTCCCTTCTCACTTGCGTCATCTTTCTCTTTTCCTGGGTCAGTGTATTTCAGTTCCTCTGCACCCTGGATGAGCTCATTCATTCCCGGGCTTTCTCCCTGCAGTTCTCAGCTTGCTATCTTTTGTTGGAATAATTAATCCTTCCACTTTGCAAGAGCAAGTGGATGATTGGTCTGTTGGTTTAAAAAAAAATCTTTCTCTTTCTGTCTTTTATTGCACCAATCATTAGTCAAGCCACAGTTCAGTCTATTCTCTCTGTGTTGACTAATCTTGAGTATTTGTCATGGAGTCCAGGCTGGGTCCTTTATTGAATAAGAAAGGTGAAAACCCACCCATCAAGTAAATATAATTCATAATGTTTAGTGGTAGAAGCATTCAGTCATGAAGACCAGAGATTGGCCATTAATTCATGAACCCCAACTAAACAATCACATCTTTCCCCTTTACAGCCTACTAGAATTGCAGAGAATTTAAAGACATTAATCTTATTGTGTGCATCTCTTCTAACATCCCTGAATCTTCACTACAGAATTTTTTTTATCTCAATTTCAATTTTGGGGGAAGGATAAATTTGTTTTGTCAAGGACTTTCAGTTTATTTAATTAATTGCCATGCTAGATTTCTTTCCTAACCTTTGAGGAACTTTTTAGAAAATAGCTGATTGTCTAATAATTCCATTTGTAATGGATATGAAATTTTATCAAATTCATATCAAGACTGAATCTCATGTGCTTAGGCTAGCCTTGAACATCCTATGCACTGAAGATGATCTTGGAATTTTGATCCTCCCGTCTCTGCCTCCCTGGTGCTATGACTACAGTCTTGTGCCTTTATACTGTTTATATGGTACTGAGGGTGGAGCTCAGGGCTTTGTTTATGGCAGGCAAATACTCTGCCACTTGAACCATATCCCAAGTCCTATACCAGCTTCTAACAGTGCACTGATATCTACTCTTAATAATAAAACTCTTTTTATTTCTGCACAATAAGCTAGTTTGTTTGACTCAGTAATATCATATCAAGAATAACAGCAATAATAATAGAAATGAGTAAACTTATTAAACTTTCTTAACTACTAGAGCATTTTATAATTTTAGTGATTCATATTTTTTGATATTAAGTTCTGCCTGAGGATTTATAGAAGGTATTGTAAAGTTAATGAAGGTGAATATTATATGAATAGTTACTTCCAGAGAATGGTTTTGAGTATTGAATGAAGAGAGACACATGTCTCTCTCTCTCTCCTGTCTCTCTCTTTCTACTTCTTTTGTCTTTCTATCTCTCTGTCTCTGTCTGTATCTCTCTTGTTCTTTGGATGTGTGTGTATGTGTGTGTGTGTGTGTGTGTGTGTGTGCGCGTGCATACTCACATGTGAGTATGTGTATATATGTAATAAGAGCATTTTTAGAGGTTCAAAATGTAAAGTGTATAATATTATAGGAAAGAGAAGACCTCAATTACAGATGTTAAAATATACAGAAGTCATCCAGAAGAAATAGGCCAAATTGAGTGAATATTGGTTGAAAGAGAAGAAAAACCCTTCTCTTAAGAATAAAAGACTAAGACCATGAGAAGTGGCTAGGCACAGCTTGGAAGGATTGGTGACATAGGCTTGAATTAGTGGATAGCTGTTTGTCTTAGGGTTTCTATTGCTATGATGAAACACCATGACCAAAATCAATTTGGGGAGGAAAAGGTTTATTTCATCTTATAGTTTTACTACATCACTGAGAGAAACCAGGGTACTAACTAAAAGCTGAAAGTTGAAAGCAGCAACTAAACAAGAGGAGTGCTGCTTACTGGCTTGTTCCCCTTGGCATGCTCAGCCTGCTTTCTTTTACCATCCAGACCCATGTGCCCAGCAGTGATACTCAGACGAAGCTAGGTATCCCATATCAATGTCCCACTGACTTGCCTGTAGGCCAGTCTTACAGAAGCATTTTCTCATCTGGGAATCCTTCTTCACAAATGATTCTAGCTTGTATCAAGTTAGTATTACATAAAATGAACCAACATACTATTTATGATCTTGGGCAAAGGTCAAACTATGTCTTGTGGTCAAATCCATCACTCCATCTGACTTTATAAATAAAGTTTTATTTAAACACAGCCATACTTATTTACACACACACACACACACACACACACACACACACACACATACAGAGGCAGAGAGAGAGAGAGAGAGAGAGAGAGAGAGAGAGAGAGAGAGAGAGAGAGAGAGACTGTCTATGGCTTTGTTTACATTCCAATAGCCTGAGTACATAATTGCAACAAAGAGTATAAGGCTTATATGTTGGAAATGTTTGCCACATGGTTCTTGAGTTTGCTAACCTTTGGATCCATTTCCATAAGTTACAACATTTTTTATGCTGGAGGCATCACTCAGAATAATAATGAGCAATCACTAGAAACATAGATGTTTCTATAAAATTATCCCTCACAAGCTTTAAATATTTGAATACACAAGTGAGCATGCATTTCTTTTAAGGTACCATGGTAACAATGGTAAATATAGCTTGTATTTTGATAAAATATCTTTGTCTAATTCTAGAGCAATGTCTTGTTTGGACTCTTCTGGTTTTTATGGAGGAAAGCTGATCATGAGAGCCAATTCATGGGACATGAATATTCATCCCCTGAGAAAGGCTACTTTGGAGAAATGTTAGCTCAAGTACCCAGTGATTTACAGAGTAGAAGGAGACAGGGGATGGCAAATTCCTTGTGGACTTTGGTCACATTTATCACACATCCAAGGCACTCCCCAACCTACTTGTTACTGCCTCACCCAGGATCAAGCGTTACATAGTTATCACACACAATACATAGGGGTATCCTTTCTTGTATTTGTCAATGATTCACAGGATGAAGTGGGATGGATGCATAGTAGGTGATTTAATTAATTGAGGGTTATCTCAAATATAGAAAGTACTTAATTTTGTTTCTTCATCAAAAAGGTTCTGGGCTTTCAGTGCATGGCATATAGCACTTTGGTTTATACTTGCTGATTAATTATTTTCTTCACAGTTAACTCACTTGAAGATCTTGGCATTTGTTTTGTATGTATGTTTGTGTATGTATAACATGTATGTATGTATGTATGTATGTGTATGTTCTATCTGTGCAGGACTTACCATATAGTCCAAAATGTCCATGAACTCACAATCCATATATTTGCATCAAAGTCTATATCATATAACTATGTCAATTATCACTGTCTACTATAGTAAACCTTTCTTTCTTTAGCATTATGACCCAGGGGTCTGGTGCGAATCATAGTCTTTCTTAAGGTAGAAGAATGTAGAAAGTAAGAACCACCTGTAAAAGCACCCGTTTCTTATCCTTCTCGCCACACTTCTCTCCTTTTCCTGTCTTTGTTTTAATAGATCTAGTAGTGTTACTCATAATAAATGCATAATTTCTTAACAGAAGCAGCATGGTAGAATAAAAAGCAGGTGGCATTTTTACGTAGACTGAAGTTCAATTTCTAGAAGGCTTCTAAACTACTAGACATCTCTAAATCAATTCTGAGAACTTTCGATTGAGATATATAGTTTTGATATGTGTATATGTGAGTATATGTGTTTGTGTATAAGTGTGTATGTGTGTGCACATGTGTGCACACTGAAAACTCTAGTCTTTATTTTGAACAATGCCCTTGATGTTTAATGTCTGATTGTGCCCAGGGAACCTGTAACTCCATCAATGACAAGTACTTGGCAGTAGTTTCTCACATATTATTCCCAAGGAGCAAGAACAAGAGAAGGAAGGGTATAGCAACTGTTTGCATGAAGTAGATGTACACAAATGGCTTCTGGCATGCTATGAAAAACAGAGCTGAGTTCCTCCTCGCTGTCCAGTAGAGGGAGAGAGCATGTGTGTGTGTGTGTGTGTGTGTGTGTGTGTGTGTGTGTGTGTCTGTATCTGTGTGTGTGTGTGTGTGTGCATGTGTGCACGTGTGTGTGTGCATATGTGTGTATGTTCATGTGTATATGTGTGTGTATGTGTTTGTGTGGTAAGAGAGAAAAATAAAAGTATGAGTATTTTGCAAATTTAGATCTTTATTCTTTTCATATTATACTTTTAGTATCTTCCTAACAAAATATTCACTTTGCCCTCCAATTTTCATAAGCACATTATCCCTCCAAGAAATAATATTGGTTGATAATTATATGAGAAACTTAAGTTCTCTGTCTACTCATCAGAGAATTTTAGTGGAATATCTTGATGTAATATAGATCTCCTCAACTATCAAACAGAGAAATGTTGCCTGTTATCATACCAGAGTATGGAAGTGATTTTAAATATCAGATTAGATTCATCATGCTCTCAGTCTCCTGTGCTCCTGAACGCTTCTTCCCATGGGAAAGGTAGAGTTCCCAACTTTCAGTGGTTCATCTTTGTCCTTGCAGTGAGCATGGTCCCTCATCCCTGAGCCAGAGGAAAGCTATGGAGCTTTACCACTGTCCAGATAGCCCATAGTAGAAAACACAGCCATAGGAGACAATGACCCCTTTGTATCATCCTCTCTCACTGATGCTCGGGAAACTAGGCAGGAGAAATCGAGCAGAGAGAGTAGGGGGCTGGGAAACTGAAAACAAAGGAGAATTTTGTACACACAGACAGACAAATAGACATGCACATGCACACACACATGCACACACACACACACACACACACCACAGGAACATGGACACACAGGCACATGGACACAGACACGAGGCCAGATACATATGGACATGGACACAGACATCTTGAATTGCCCTTAAACCTGAAGACATAGAAAAGAATTCATCACCTATAATGGTGAATCTCAAGTCAGAGTTTCCTCAACCTCAAGTGTCAATCCTGCAGCTACAGCAGATTAATTAAGCCAGGAGGTTTCCTATTGTTCTGTGCCTCAAGACTAGACCCATAGCCTGACACCTGTGTGGTCCTGAGTCATAGAGTTTCTTTACATGATCCCTAGGGCTATGGAGGTTTCATTGACTTATGCCATCATCTTTCTACTAAGTGCTGAAGCCCTTGAAGCTCTTGGCAACTGAAGGGCTATTATCTTCCATAAATAGCTACAATTTTAGGGTAATTTACAGTCATTACAAAATTGATATAACATGTTCATATTTATGAGAAAAGGGAGGATTTTAGCTAACACTGAATAACATTTTGCATGTGATGTAAATGGCGTTTTTCTCCAAGGTAACTTTGAACCTAACTTTTAAAAAATACTCTTCAGTTCACCAGTGACTCTTTAAAGTTCATTTAAAAAAAAAGGATACCTCTCATATTTTCCCCCTTTTTGGGAACCTAACACAGATTTAGTTTACTCATTATTTTATTAATGTGCTATCCATCATTTGAATGGGACAAGGTGGCAGTTTCGTGTCTTCCTGTCTCTTGTGCTCAGACCCACCCTTATGCCTGCTTCCTGAACTCCCACCTAGGACACTCTCTGAAACCACTGGTATTCAGTTCCAATCCTCCAACTCCATTGGTAAGGAACTACTCGAAGAGTTTGGCACACTGTTAGTTGAGCCATTTCTCTAGTTCCTCCCTTTGGGTTTTTAGCTTTTGTTGTTGTTTTCCTTTTTTTCTTTTTCTTTCAATCCCACGGATCAAACCCAGGGCCTTGCCATGTGCAAGGTAAATACTTCTCACTGTTGAGCTACAGTATCCATTCTGTTTTGCTATTTTAAACGTTTATTCTCTTTTCGATTAAATATACGAGGAGAGGAGGATTGAGGTCCTGTGGAGGGCAGAAAAGGGTGTTGGATCCTTGAGTTAGGTGGCTCATGCCTTTAATCCCAGCACTTGGGAGGCAGAGGCAGGCGGATTTCTGAGTTCGAGGCCAGCCTGGTCTACAGAGTGAGTTCCAGGACAGCCAGGGCTACACCTGTCTCAAAAAACAAACAAACAAAAAAATGTTGTGATCCATCCAGTGTTAACATTAAGAACTAAACTCAGTATATATATATATATATATATATATATATATATATATATATATATATATATATATATATACATATGTATATATGTATGTATATATGTATACATATACATATGTATATATGTACTGAGTTTAGTTCTCAATGAAAACGTTGGTCAGATATGACCCTAACTCATATAGCTTTGGATTTATATTTATATGCTTTAACCTTCATATGGAATTTATCACCCAATCAACACAGTTGGTGTTTTCTAAGGAGAATCCATGTATTTTTTTTCCTTCACCAGAGCCTAATGAAATAAAAGCTTAGGAAATAAAATTTTAATTATGATACTGTTGTCAGAGTTATTAATAGCCCCTCATCAAATTGTTACTTTTTATAAAATAGTAAACATGTCAGGGTTCTACTCCCTGGTCTGCAACTCTAGGTTCAGTGTTAGAGAATGGTAGGGAAGTCTTTCCTTTCTTTGTCCTTTGGTCTCTCTCTCTCTCTCTCTCTCTCTCTCTCTCTCTCTCTCTCTCTCTCTCTCTCTCTCTCTCTCTCTCTCTCTCTCTCTCTCTCTCTCTCTCTCTCTCTCCCTCTCTCTCATTCTCTCTTGCTCTTGCTCTCTCTCTTTGTGGTGTGTGTGTGTGTGTGTGAGAGAGAGAGAGAGAGAGAGAGAGAGAGAGAGAGAGAAAGAGAGGGAGAGAGAGAGAGAGAGAGAGAGAGAGAGAGAGAGAGTTCAAGTACTATTCCTTAAGTTATCCACCTTTGTTTTGAGACAGGGACACCAACTGCTATGAAATAAGAAGTCTAGAGTCATTAAACAACAAACCCCCAGTGTTTGCTGGTCCCCACTTCTGAGGTTCTGGGTTGCAAGGTTATACCAACACACTAGCTACTTTTAATATGAATTCTGGAGTTCTCATGCTTGTAAAGCAAACATTTTCCTTGCAGAGCCCTCTGCTCAATCCCCTTTTATTTGTAACTGATCCCGGTGTGAGGTGGGCAAGATGGTGGATAACAAAGCTGAAGTTGCTCTTAGCTTTTCTTGGCTGTCCCATAGACCCTCATCCCTAGCTATTCCTTAGATCCACATTGTCAGTGTAGCAGAGTCTGAGCTAAGAATTTCCCATTCTAGTCGTCTTTCCTTTCTTTCTTTCCTTTTTCTTTCCATTCTTTCCTTTCCTCTCTCTCTCTCTCTTTCTCTCTCTCTCTCTCTCTCTCTCTCTCTCTCTCTCTCTCTCTCTCTCTCTCTCTCTCTCTCTCTCTCCCTCTCTCTCTCTCTCTTTGTTTTCCTTTTGCCATAAGCGGTTCATAAATATGCAGGAAGAAGGTGGGACATGAGGCTGAGCCAGCAATCTATCTTACTTGAAGCTTATTTGAAAGTTGTCTTCTGCACAAAAAAAAAACTAGACACAGGCACTGAGAGCTTGATTCCACCAGGAAGGGGATGTGTCAGTACTGATCCACCCTTGGGCTTGTTAAATAGACTCTGGCATCAGCTAAATTATTTCTGCAAGACTGAAATGTTGTGATAGAAAATGGACAGGCAAACAAAGAGATTTGCAAAAGAATTTCTGATGAGGTCGGTGCAGAAACACAGACTTGGGCGCCCTCTGGTGGCAGCATGGAGAAGCATTACTGTGTGCTACCAATTCTTTCCAAGATGACTTTATTTGCTTTAATTATATTAATTATATATATTATATATATTAATTATATTAATATTAAGATTTCATTTACATTATGCACACCTAAATTCAAACACTAGTAAAGCAGAGACAGAAGGGTGTAGAGTTCAACGTTAGCATCAAATATATGTAAAGCAAGTTCAAAGCGCTGTACAAATCTCTGTCTTAAATGGAGCAAGAGCTACAAGAGCAACCTATCTTGTCATGATGTAATTTCGATCCTTGGGAGGCTGAGGCAGAAGGATTTTCACGAGTTTGATGCCACTATATATTGCATACCAGGCTAGCTCTTGTTACATAATACAACTTTGTCTGGGAAAAACCAAGGAGCTGGAGAGATGATCCCTCAGATAAGAATACTTGCTGCTCTGGCAGAGGACCTGGGCTCGGTTCTTAGCACCCACACAGTGACTCACAATGGTCTATATAACTCACTGCTAGCAGATCAGACACCTCCTTCTGACTTCTCACTTCATGCTTGTGGTACACTTCCATACACACATGTAGGCAAAATAGCCATAAGAAAACCTAAAACTTAAACAGAAAAGCATTATTTACAATTTATGTTTGACTTGGTATGTATTTAGTCATTTCCTATGTATTTACTCATTTAATTTCTAATTATCTCTGATTCAATGATGATATAATGTGTAGCATGTTGTATAAAGAAATTAAAACTGTTAGTCTTTATCCTTGATGAGATTTGAAATAGTAGAAGTACGGTAAGGAAAAAAGAGGAAGAGAGAAGAATAGAAGGGGAGGTAGGCTGTTAGAGAAGGAGGAACAGGAGGAGGAGTTTTAATGCCACAATATGACAAACTTAGCAGTTGAATATAAAAATGTTTTCTCTAAACATAGTAATATGAACTCACTTTTAGTGGTTTTTAGTTTATTATTGTAGCATGTTGTTTCTACTACCCTGCTTTAAGCTCCAGGCAGATTGCAATGCCAGCCCCTGCCAAGGAGCCACCCCAGATTCATGAATAAAACACATACACATATATTAACTTAGTTTTAAGTATGATTTATCTCAATGGCCAGGGCCATCTAAGCTTTTCTCAGCTGTTAACCCTTCTTTTCACCCCCAGTTCAACACCTCTAAATCTGCCCTCAATGTTAGTTGCTCACATACCTGTAGTCCTAGCTCAACACCCTAAATTTACCCTTACCTTAGTTGCATTTCTAATCTCTCAGCTGCTACCCCAGGCACAGTCGGGGAAGGAACCAATGGCCACTCCATCCTAGGTCTCACATGGCTGGTAGCTCTTTGCTCCACAGCATGGCAAAATTTTTTTCCTGCTCCACTAGCCTGCCTGTGGTAAAATGGAAGTCCTGCCTCTTCTGCCCAGTCATTAGCTACTAGCATCTTTATTGATCGATCAAGAACCAATTGGGAAACAGAACCACCCCCTACCTCTCCTTTTCTGTTCAATTAAAAAAAAAAGACTCTTTTCTCAGACATAAATTGAAGATAAATCATAATAATCATGTAAATTACAAAGTATGATCTACAATTAACATCCAGTCTATCATATTTATAAATTTGAAAAAGTACTCTACCATCTTCCTAACTTAAAGAGTTATAATTCTATCCCTGAATTGTTTAGATTTTAGCCTGTAACATCATCTGAAAACCATGTCTTTAATTCTGTAACTTCTCTCTCAATACTAAATAGCTTGAGTTTGATTGTAAGACTATAACTAGTCTTCAACCCCATCAGAAGCCCAAGAAAGAATTAAATATTTTCTGAGTATATAAAAAGCACCAGATATAGTTTCTAAAACTTAAACAGTTACAGAGACAGCTGACTACCTGGACAACCCCTTATTTCTCATAGCACTGCAGCATCTGTCTTCAGCCTTCTGGCCCAGAACCATCTGGCAGATCTTTTGCAAAGAAGGAAATATGAAGGACCAGCTTACTCTGTCTTGGCAGAGCTTAGTAGTCAACTATCTCACTTCTTTTTGACCTTTTAGACAGTAGATTGTCTGCAGATGATATAAGTAATTTTTGTCCAGTGGCTTACTTGTCACAGTAAGCAACCTCACCTGGAGGAAAAGATGTTCAATTCTTCTTTAAAGGGGAATGGGGAAGCTGTCAGGAGTAGACATGCCTTATGGGCAAAGATCCTTAATAATGAAATAACATTAAATGTCACATTCTGTGGATTTCTGATATTTCTGAAGACTATCTAAGTAAAGTCTCTCTGAACTGTTAAACTTAAACTGTTAACTACTCTTAGCCACTTATATTTGAGTAAACTGAAAATACTTTATTATAATTATATCAGAATCTAACATAACAATGACCTTGTTATCTGGCCCTTAACTTGTGTTACATAATCATGTTAAACAGTTTGTAAAGTAGCTATTGGAAGGACTGGGTCTAAGCCTTGTATTCTTAAATGAGTTATATAGGCACAATACCTATCTAAGAGTAGAAATATTAATCTCAAATTTTGTATCAATACAGAAATTTATACTAATAAAAACCTTAAATCTTTATCAATATTATTATCAATATAAACTCTGTAAAACATAAGAAATTATAACTTTAATTTATATCAATTATGAAGATTTCTATCAATTAAGGTTATGGCTACACAATGTTTTGTTCAAGAAAAAAAATTGTTCAAGTTATCCATCCCATCTATTTCCTCCCTGTTCAAAATTATGACCACTTCTAAATTATCCCTTAAAATGACAACCTGTCTATAATTTGTAAAATAACCATTACCACACACCCAAACAGTTTATAAATTAGCTGATGACTCTCCATAGCTTAGTTTTTTGCCACACTCAAAGCCCTTTACTACTTCTCTTTCTCTAGTTGAGTTCAAAATAAACTCTTCAGCTGCTTGCCTTGTGTCTTGTGCCCTAAGAACTGAAATGAGGCTGATTGCTCAAATGCAGCAGCATCACTCGGGTCAGAGGCCATCCACACACAGCACAGCCTGAAGGGAAGAAGTGTCCTCAGCCCATCTGTGAAGTCTTGACTCTAATGGGACTCCTTCATACTGCTGAGTCTTCATTTCCCTCAGGAGGCAGGAGCAGTGCCATCCTCCAGGTTCCTACAGTCTCTCACCTTATGACTGGATGTTAGTTATTTCCTCCTCCATAGATCTAAAATCTGAGGTCAGGAAGCATCAAACGTCATCTTCTCTAGTCCAACTTAACACCAAGGGACCCTAAACAGAGGTCCCAAACTCATATGCCAAATGGTATCTTTCACATTTCTTGAAATGTCAAAAACAACACAAAGCTATAAACATTTGTATTTTTAGTTGCAGCTGAAAATTTTAACTTTCCTTAAAAGTGGCTTCAGTTTGCCTGTCCCTTTTCTATAAAGCTTTGTTTTTATTTATACGTGTCAGTATGTATATGTGTATGTTGGGAGGTTGTGCCACATGAATATGCATGCCCACATATACCAGAAAAGAGCATCAGATTTCCCCAGGAATCAAGTTATGGGGGTTGTGAGCTGCCTGACATGGATACTGGAACCTGAGCATCCTCTACAAGAACAGCAAGCGTTCTTAACTGCTGGGCCATCTCTCCAGTCCACAACTTTGTCTTTTATTTCATCACATACTTTAGTTTGTCTTCTTTTAAAGATTTTTTTTATTGGCTTCATACAATAAAAGTCTATGTCAGGTTTATATAAACAGGGCCTTGTGCTGTAAGAACAAATGTGTGACTTGTATAAAGCAACAAATGCTTAATGGAAGTAAGTACTTTGATTTTATGCTATGCTTGGAAGCCCTGTTTTTTAGAGAAGCATGCAGTGCCTGTGTTTCTGATCATCACCACAATGCATGGGATGATTTCTGAGGGACAAATTCTATTTGACAGCTCCTATTTAGCACTAAGGTAAATGCTCCCACTTCATTGTACACTGACAGTCACTTTATGGACATCATCATAGTCTGGCCTCACTACACAATGTAATGCAGGGACAATAATTATGCCCATTTGCAGATGAAGTTATGACTCACAGAGATTAGGTGACATGTACAGATTATACAAACAGTAAAGTCAGAAAATGAAGGTCAAAATTAGACACTGTGGTGTCATGGCCTGGTCCTTCCTTAGGGCAGTAATTTTCACCCAGAGCCAAAGTGTCTCCCCTGTGATGTTGCTAATTCCTAGATTATTATACCTAGAAAAGGGTTGTACACATGTTCTCTAGGTGTAGATGTCAAGGATGCTACAAAACATTTCAGAGTCTATAAGAATTTCTCAACTCAAAGTACAAGTAGTGCTGACTATGAGAAAACCTGTTTGAAAAGAATGAACCAGCAGCAGTCCCAGTGACTAAGTTGACATGTAAATCAATCCCAGATCTTTGATCTCTTCATCTTTTTGCAACCCTTTAAGAAGACATTGTTCTTAATGGCTCTGATACTATCTCTGTAATTTCCAAAATCCAAAAATTATTGATGAGTAAATAATAATCCCCCAGATTTGACTCCTTGCTTTCTTGATTTGTTTGGTTTTGTCTAGATGGCCATTTTTACTGACAGGTCCAATGTAGGAGTTTTAAATCTGAATTTACTTCTCACTCCTAATTTTTCCCTCTGTGGCTTTGTTTCTGTTTCTCATACTGCCATTCTTCTCTCATATCCTGTTCTTCAGGATAGAAATTTAGTTCATTCTCTCTCCTCATTTCTACCGCTTTGTTGCTTTCACCTTCAGCTATGAAATATTAATGTTGTCATATGAGTGAGTTCACATCTCATTCCTATTCCCTTTGACATGCAGATCCTCTTTACCCACCGCATATCACTGTACAGGCCTCCCAGTGAATGCTGCTCACACTATTCATATCTTCCTATGATGCTGCTCCCCAACAACTACCCCATTAGTCTCCCTAAGCCAACACTCTGGTCAAACACCTTTTGCTAGTCACCTTCTCTTTAATCCATGATGCTCCTTGCTGACACCTTTCCTTTGTCTAGTCTGAATTGTTCACATACCTTTGTCCACACTCCTCTCCACCTACATAAAGATCTTAGCCATCCGTGCTCTGTTTGCAGTACCATTCATGCTGGTCCTGAATCATTTGCTTTCTGGATCTTTCATATAAATGTTTTATAAGTATGTATATACTCATCTAGGCAGGTTCTCCCTTCCTGTCACCAGAGACTTATAATATATTTTCTGTTATTGGTGCTAGCCCTTGTTAGTACCATTTTAAAAAATAAAAGTCAAGGATGTGATCTTGGTAAAATGTAATTATGTTGAGAATTGTATATGAAGTAATAAAATGATATTCTACTTTTTCTACAAAGCAGGTAGGTTACTCTTTCCCTGGTTTGGAAGGTAATCTATATTATTAAAATGAAGCTACTGGAGCATAGATTAACATAAGGAAGCTACAGTAGGGGTTATGTGAGCATTATATTAAGAATCAGTCCCTTGGGGAGACTGTCATAATTATTCCTCTGGCCAAAATATAATGTAAAAATTATAAAATTTAGTGGAACAGGAAATAGAAAATTGTAAAGGTACTGGGGAAACTATAATAACTAATGTTCTATATGGGGAATAGCTAGCTAAAACTTAAAATACAGCTATATTTTTCATGGCATACATAAAGAATTAAGTCATAAAAATCAGTATATTGGTCATTAATTTGGCTAATCCATTAAACTTAATTATGTTACAATTCTACTTGCTATTTCATGGTACAACACTTATGGAACTCAGGGAAAATGGAACAGAGATGTGACTACATGAGTAATAATAATTTCAGTGAGTTAGATGTAAGTCAATCAAAGGCTGTGCACAATCTGGTGCCAGAATAATTATTCCAGGTTTTTTTCCCCAATATCCCTCTTAACCCTTCATCCTGCCTACAGTTTTTCTTGTTTTTTTTCCCCACTGAGGAGACCTTTCCAATGACTACCCCATATCTAAACTTCTTCCTTAATATCACTCAAATAGCATACATAGCACTAACCATCTCTTTTTAAGCCCTAGGATAATTTTCTGAAATTCTTGATTTTTCTCCCTATGGCAGAGACTTATTTTACTATGTCCATTTTAATGTGCATGACATACCTTACACACAGAAAGAATATCTTCCTTGAGGGAAGAATTATCTTCAGTGTGCCTTTATTCCTCTGGCCCAGTGTAAGCTCATTGCAGTGACTGCTGATAAGGCAAGAAAGCAAGCTGACTTTGGAAACCAGAGTTAATAACTAGAGTCTAGCTTAAAGCTTTCTTTAGTCATGTTCCCTAGCTCCCCATCTCTTTCCTTTGTAATTTGGAAATTTCTTTGAGGCTTCCTGTATCCACAAAATCTTGGCAGGCTTAACCTTTCACATTTGCAGCCATATCTGCTTAGAAAAATATTTAGAAGGTCTTGAACCACCCTGGGTTAGAGTGTTGGCATATTCCTGGTGCAATTTCTATGGCCAGCATAATATAAGTACCATGATGGGTCCATCTGAACCCACAGACCTCTCCTCAGACTAAGGGAAACAGGTCTATGATCAGAAAGGGAGGAAAGAATGCTATGAAGATGACACCAGTGTCCCTTAATGTGCAAAGATGAAAATCCTCCCATGGTCTCAACACACAAAGATATGTGGTGCTGACCTAAATCTTCCTTCAGTGTATTCTTGTTCAACTTTCACATTGTTTAAAATCTGATGGTGTATATGTACCATTTTACCTTGTTTTTTGTTTGTTTATTTGTTTGTTTATTTGTTTTTCCAAGACAGGGTTTCTCTGTGTAGCCCTGGCTGTCCTGGAACTCACTCTGTAGACCAGGCTGGCCTCAAACTCAGAAATCTGCCTGCCTCTGCCTCCCAAGTGCTGGAATTAAAGGCGTGCGCCACCACCGCCTGGCTTACCTTGTTTTCTTATTTCCCATGTGAAGTCATCATTGCTTCAGTCTCACAGATGCTTCATGAATATCTGTGAGTCTGTGGGAGTCCAAACCTTGAACTTCCCAGAGATGACACACAGGGGCATTCTTGACAGAAGATCATATAACCACTTCTCAGCCAGAACCACTCCATACATGCTTAGCAGGGCAAACTGAAGAGAGAGTAGTTGAAAGGAGGATTAAGCCACATGTGAACTTTGAATGGTGTGGATTCAAGTTTCATTTTTTTTAAATTCTTGCTTTCTAGAAGAGGTTTTAGAGCTGTGTTTGTCCAACTTCTGTGCCTGATCCCTAGGCCACCTAGCATTCAGAATGTGAGGCTGTATAACATTCTTCCAATTTGTTTATTCAAGATGAAAAGAGCTGTCCATCTGCATAATAAATATACTTCAATCATAAAGGACCTCATAACGCAGCTGTGAGCATTCTTTGTCAACACTGTCAGTGGACTAATGCCCTGACTAATATACCTGGATAACTACATACTTCTGCTTCCTGTATCACAGGATCATGTAGTCCAATGTTTCAAACTTTACTGAAGTCCCTTTTATAAACTCAACTGAGGGGCTGGGGACATGGTTAAGTCAGTTCAATAGCCTCTTATACAAGCACGGTATCACAATTCACTCAATGCTGGAGGAGGCAGTGTGTAGTAGCATGTGCCTGTGACCCTAGAGGGACAGAAAAGTATCCATGTGACTTGTTAGCCAGCCTAGTCGAACCAGTGAGATCCTCAGATTCAGCGAGACACTCAGATTCTGTGAGAGAAATGTCTTTAAACATCTAAGGTGAGCCATTCTATCATCCTCTAGTCATGTCTTCATGATCATGATCATGGCACTAAGCCACTTTTGTTGTTGTTGTTGTTACTGTATTCATTGTTGGCATTCCTGTATTATTTTCTGAGTTCTTTTGACATAAGTTAATCAAATTAATATCTTTTTGTATCTTAAAAATAAGACTGCACAGGTATCCTGAGTATCTCCTGTGTTGTAGACTTTTCCTTCAGTTTTGAATATCATAGAAGAAGCCCAACTCTGATTTTGATTCACAGTCAGTTGTGGCTAAGCTACTGCCATTCATTCTCATGTTTCACAGTTCTTGTCTGGCTATTGCAGTGCATGGATCAATGGCAGTTGTCTAGTAGGTTTGGAAAGGAAAAGCATATCTTGGTCAATATAACCCCCTTTGCTATGGATTTTTACCTACTGTTATTGTTGCTGTTTGCACAACTAGATCAAGACTCTGTTAGCAGCTTTGGGCCTTTTTGTCTGATACGTTCTTTACTGACTGTCTTCTTTCTCAGTATGGCCACAGGACTGCCTGCCTCTCTTCTGCTAACAGATCCAACATTCCTCAGTCAGAAAGGTTTCTTTGTCATTTGGGCATTGCTGAGATCTGGTCTACAGCTTATCCTTTCACCAAGTGTAGCATTGTGGTATCTGGCATTAATTTTGCAATAATTTCATTGACTATTGGAACTTTGTCACCACTGAATGTGATACATGGGAGCCCAGAGGCATCCTAAATCACATTAACTAATGCTAATAGCATGTAGAATCTAGCCTTGGACCTAATAAACACAAAGAAAGCCATTGTATCAATTCTATTGATCCATGAAGTCAGCTAGATAATTTTCAGGTGGTTTTTTTTTTTTTTTTGCAGTATAGATCTTCCCCATCTTATATTAATGCAATGAATATTTAAAACTTCAACCCAGATTTACCTTTCTTAATTCATTGTGCTTTGTATCCAGAATTACAGTATGTCCAAATTGTTTTGAATTTGGTGTTGGACTATACATTATGTTTATTTTAAGACTGTAATAACATTAAATAAAGCACTCTAATACTCTTCATATATTTTTAATTTGATAGTAAAAGTGACTCTAAGAGATAAAATTTTATTCCCATTTTGAAAATGTGGAAGCTGTGGTATGTTACCGCCCAGCAGTAACGTTAAAGAGAGAGGGTTATTCTGGGAAGTGGAGTTTCAAAGAAAAGCAACAGTAAGAGAGAGTTAGGGAGAATACAGGGTGGCCAAAGGTATACCTGTCCATGTGGATGGTTTAACAAAATTATACCAGAGTTGTGAACACTCAGTCATCTTCAATTTAATGCCCTGTTTGTTACCAGCCAACAGTTAGAAAAGTGAGGTAAATCCCTCCCACAAGTTCGTCAGCATGCCAGCCCAATCAGCGACTTCTTTTTGTCTCTGCAGAGGTGGGACTTCTGATGTAACTGGAACCAGGTTGGAGGCATGGCAAATAGCAGGAGGTGGGCAGAGAGGTGTGGTTATGAGAGGCAGGCCTCAAACCAGGAGGGTTACAGTGGTACATTAAGGGCTAGATACTGGTCAATGTCTGGAAGTATATATGTCATAAACTTTGACTGGACTCCTAGCAGCCTAGTTTCACATAGTCTACAATTCACCAACATTATAACTATCTCTCTATTGAGCTTCATGTTAGTTAAAAACTTGACAAGGTTTCAACTATATTCAAGATGTGTAAAACTTCTCATAATAATGCTAAACCTCTGGGGCTCTGGTTCTTCTCATTGTGCTTAAGTGTGTGTGTGTGTGTGTGTGTGTGTGTGTGTGTGTGTATGTGTGTGTGTATGTGTGTGTGCATGTGTATGTATGTGTGTGTGTGTTGTACATGCATGTATATGTGTGTGCTTGTGCAGAGGCCAAAGATCCATATTGATTATCTTCTTCTATTCCTTACTATCCTAGTATTATTTTGACACTAGTTATGTTATTAAATTTGGAGTGTGCCAGTTCAACCAGGCTGAATGATATCTGTCAAGTCTTTCCTCAAAATCCTTCAGATGCTCCTGTCTCTACCTTCCCAGCCTTTCCAGTGCTAGGATTACAGATTACAAGCATACACGGCCATGCCTGGATTTGTATATACCTTCTAGCAATCTGAACTTAGGCCTCCATGTTTGCATAGCAAACATTTTACTAATGATTGCTTGCTCTGGCCCTGTTTTAGTTAGGGTTTCTTTGGCTGTGAAAAAACATCATGGCCACAATCCCAACTGGGAAGAAAATGTTTATTTTACTTACCCTTCTAGGTAATGGTCCATCATTATGGATGCCAGAGCAAGAATCCAGAAAGAAACTGAAGCACAAGCCATGGAAGAGTGCTCTGCTCACCAGCTCACTCCTCACAGATTACTCCAACTTCTTTCTAAAAGCATCCAAGATCTAATGCCACCCAGGAGATGCTGCCCGCAATGGACTGTCCCCTCCTGTATCAACCATTAATCAATAGAATATCCCACAAACTTTTTTTTTCTTTTAGTTTTGGGGTTTTATTGTTGAAAGGCAGGGAGAAGAGTACAGAAGCAGAGGCCATTGCCACATAGAGAGAAGGGGGAAGGAAGGAGAGAGAGCAAGAGGTGAGAGTAAGAGCAAGAGCTTAGCCCCACAAACATTTCTGTAAGTCCATTTTATAGAGGTAATTCCTTCATTAAGATTCCCTCTTCCCAGCCATGTCTAGGTTTATGGCCACAAACAACTACCCTTCCTTTGTTAATATTGATAACTTATAAATTAATTCTGGCCATGATGTTGAGAGGCTCAGAACCCAAACACTGTATGCATGAGAGGGTGGTATACATAGTAAGGCTGTGCACATGCTAAGGCTGCATCATAATAAGGTTATACACATGATAAGGCTGTAGTGATGAAGCTGTTTAATGCTTCGTAAAAACCATACACTTTGATGGTATTTCTGTGAAGTACTATGGAATATTTCTAACAACCATCTGGATTTAAAAAAGAAATGGTTTTTACCATGATTTGAAAGTTTTCTTTTTATGTATATTCATAATTCACCTCACTTCCCAGAGGGCAACATAGTACAGTAACTTACTGAAATAATAATGTGAAGTATGTTAGGAATAAAATTCTGATCTAGACATAAATAAGTAATGGCAAAACACAACAATCTGTGGTAGACGATAGTCTGGGAGCAATATAAATATTGAGATCTTTGTTGCCTTCAGTAAACCTTAAATTTTGACTTTTAAAGCTTCTTGGTGGCCAATAAAAAATAAAGACATCAATTCTTATCATCTGTGAAGAAAATCTATAGCAGTTACTCAAGGAAAATTCAATTTTCCTATTACACCGTTTGATGATATATTTCTACAGAAGGTGTGTTTGGAGATGTGATGGATGTCTTCCACAGCACACCAGCAGTGCACGGCCTCACTTGAGGTAATTGTTCTCTTCTGTACTGTTGAGACTATGGCACTAAAGTGTCATTCGAGGATGGAAAATCTGTAAGAGACAGAAACCACAGGCAAAGGGCAGACAGAACATATAGGGCGAGCTCATCCTCTTTGTTCTTCATCAATATTTACCTTAGCTGGAACTTTGAATTCCAGAAGCAGCATATGACACATATAAGTATTTTCTGGAGTGTGTGCAATGAATTTTCTTGGAGACCCATATACTTTATAAAGTAGATAAGGCAATGTAGGTTCTGACAGCTTCTTTTGGAAATCAAGGACCAAGTCAAATCTTGTGTGTGTTATATGTTTATGTGTGCATAAGTGTTCAAGTGTAGTGTAGTATTTATATATTCATGAATGCTCAACTATATGGGTAGTATTTATATTTGTATGAATGTTCGTGTGTGTGTGCACGTGTGTGTGTTGTACTGTTTATGTGAGCATAAATGTTCAAGTGTATGTGTAGTACTTATATATGTATGAATGTTCAAGTGAGTGTGTGTTGTACTATTTATGTGTTTATGTGTTTATGTATTTATGTATTTATGTGTTCAAGTTTACGTGTAGTATGCATATATGTATGAATGTTCAAGTGTGTGTGTATATGTGTGTGTGTATGTGTGTGTGTGTTTGTGTTTATGTGTGTGTGTTTATGTGTATGTGTTTGGATATGTATATGCGATGCTGCATGTGTGGAGGTCACAGGATGACCCCAGGTATTATTCATTAGTGTCTATCCTTTTGAGGTAGTGTCTTTTGTTCTGTTTTGTGTATCTTAGGAAAGCCAGAAAGCTGGACTCCAGCATTCTCTTGGCTCCCCATCCCATCTCACTGTAGTAGCATTGGGATTACAGGTGTGAGCTGACTTGTCAGGCTTCATGAGTTTCTGGGGATTTAAACTCAATCTCTCCTGCTTTTTTGGGCAAGTGATTTAGCCATTGATCCCTGTCTCCAGCCCCAGGTTTCATTTCCCAATTCAAGAGTTCCTTCCATCTTTACATACATAAAAGAGATTGGTTTTCACCCAATATTACTTCTGTTTAAATATCTAGCCCTGTTCTTCCATTCAGCCTTCCAACAGATACTTATTGAGAACCCACTAAACTGTAAATTCTGGTAGGGAAGGCAAAGATGAAATTGGTACTGATTACACAGCTGCAATTTTGACGTCTACTGAAGACCTGTGTAGAATAAAAAGTAGGCAGATGAATGGGAAGCCTACACTGCAAATTTTTGAGACATCTAGCATTTCTTATACTGGCCTGAAATCACAGTGAAGCTGAGGATAATTTTAAGCTCTGATCCTCCTGCTTCTACTACCCATGTGCTAGAATTATACATGTGTGTCACAACATTCAGCATATGCAGAATAAGCCGAAGTCTTCCTGCATATGAAGTGAGCATTCCATGAGCTGAGTTACATTTCCAGGCTCCAGTCATATTTTCATTCCTTATCATTTCAGTTCAGCTTTATATATGGATACATAATAAATAAAATAATAATAGTTGTCTAATACCGTGCATTTTTTTTTAAAAGACAGCCTCTCACCGAGTAGCACTGGCTGGCCTAGGACTGAATTATAAAGATCAGGCTGGCCTTAAAGAGATCTACCTGCTTCTGCCTCTGCAGTTCTGGGAGTAAGAGTGTGTGCCAGCAGGCCAGGCACACACAAAAGCCAGGCACATCCCAAACTTTCACTACAGTCTTCAGTGGTGTGAGACACCCTGATGCTTCTAAAAGATTGTTATTTTCAATTTTAGCAATGAGAATATTTATTTAAAAGGATGAAACTAAGTTTGATTCTTCAAATAGATACATATCTAGACTGTTCTTGTTAGGGATGGAGTACAGAGTAAAGGGGCAGGAGCTCTGGTTTCTAGGGTTTCCCTCATACCAGCCACAAGGTTTTATGGTTCATGTGGCTTGAAAACTCCTAGCCTATGAGTATCAGAAGTTCTTTTACTTTTCTTTTTCTTTTGTTCACTTTCTTTTTCTTCCTTTATTTTTCTCCTTTCTTCCTTCCTTTCTTTCTTTCTTTCTTTCTTTCTTTCTTTCTTTCTTTCTTTCTTTCTTTCTTTCTTTCTTTCTTTTTCTTTCTTTCTTTCTTTCTTTTGTTACTACTAACATTTTTGTTTCATTTTGTATTTACTTTATATCCCAATCCCTGCCCCCTCCCAGTCATCCTCTCTCACAATCCCTCCTCCCACCCCTTCCCCTTCTCCTCCAAGAGGGTGGAGGCCGTCCTGCGTATCCCCCCACCTGGCACATCAAGTCTCTCTGCTAGGCTAGACACATATCAGAAGTTATTAATATTTTCTTATTAGCAGGTTGCTTGCTTGTTCCACACAGTACACACAATACCCATCCCCTGAATATTTATGCTGTTATTTGATATAAAAATAGATTTAAAAGTGGAGGACTTGTTGTTTACCATTTATGGGATGTGCTTTATTGATCAAGGCAAACCATTTTGATGGTGGAAAATTATGCTATTAATAATTAGACTGGAACTAGTGTTTATCAAGTACCCTCCTAGACAATCCAGGTATGTGATTAACACAATGATATCTGTTTCCCTGGATTTATCTTAATTATGCTAGTGTGTGGCACCAGTTGGAATCACTGCTTTAAATAAAGATCAGACTTAAAACAGAAGAAGGTTCTCTATACGAAGCTTTTACAGAAAGGGTCATTTTTTTTTCAGATACCACACAAAAGCTTCTCTTGGAGGAGGGGGCTTTTGAGACGAGACCTGAATGATGAGAGCCAGGTATGGGAAGCTCCACTGTGGTCATGATAGCGGAAGAAGGAAAGGGGACAGGCTGTGCCATGGAGTCAGCCTGGCTCCTTGGGGAAAGTTTCTCTAATGGAAGCTGAAAGCCAACAGAGGACTGCCGTCCTGGCATAAGGGGTAGCCAGGAATTTGGATTTTACTATAAATGGTGAGAAACATGGTGACAGATACCTCCTCATATATTAGTCTGTCATAGAAGATCTGCAGATAGGGTGACTTATGCAATAGAAATTTATTTCTGCCCAGTTCCTCAGTGAAAGCCCAAGTTTAAGGTGGTGGCTTTGTTTGAGCATTTGGGGACTGTAACAGGAGAATCTACCAACACACTTCCTTTCCTTGTCATGCCTGTCTTTACTCTCTTTCTTCATGCCATTTTCCATCTGACATGCGAGTGTCACCAGTTCCTCTTTTTATAAGGACTGCCCATAATCCTGAATCAGGGCCTATCTAGTGAACTGATAATTTTTTTAATGACCCTATCTCAAAATGTAGTCAAAATTAAAACATAAGTCTTCAATGTATGAGCTTTTGGAAGAGTTCAGTTCAGTCCTTGTGACATCTCAGTAAACTGGAAAAGTGGTATGGCATCTTCAGTTCACTAGATAAGAGCCATTAAAGTTAACTTTGGCAGAAGTGGTTAAAAACAGTAATATATTTCTGCTTATAGCATAGAGATTAAGGTGTAAATAGAAATAATGTTTATTTAGAACAGTGTATACACACATACACATGCACACATTACATACATGAGATATATGTATACTATATATACTATATATATATAAAATCATCAAAAACTCCATGAATTTTATTTGTTATGACATAGTTTTCTAATATTCTAATATGTAGTATTGCATAGTCAGTCTAAGAACAAAGGGAAATGTGATGGCTGTCATATACCTGAAATTTTTCTTTCTTTTTTTTACCTGAAATTTTTCTATGTATGTGATTCTGCAAAAACTTCTAGAATGTGTTTAAAAGAGCTAAGAAGACTGTTTTCTTCCTTTGATTTCTCAAAAGACTCTTGAAAATGAGATCTTGTCCTAACCAGAGAGTGATGAGGCAAGCAACTATTCCAGCACATAATCTTGAGAAGAAAAGCATAGCACAAGGATGTAGAAAACCAGATGAGGGTGACAGCAACCATGGCATGTGGGACTTGGTATAAATAATAACCCAACTTCTGCAATATCCAGCTTAACCCTTAAAGTTTCTGCTGTCACTTTAGAGAAGGAATAGAATATTATGACTCTAGACTGTGAATATTATGTCTTTGTTTGTGTTTTACTGCTGCAAAAAGACACCATGATCAAAGCAACTCTTATAAAGGAAAACATTTAATTGGGCCTGGCTTAGAGTTTCAGAGATTTAGTCCATTATCAGCATGCCAAAGAGCGTGGCATCATGTAAGCAGACTCCAGCAGGTGCCAGAGGAGTAGATGGTTCTACTACATCTTGATCCAAAGGCACCAAGGAAGACTTTGTGTCATCTGGATATAATTTGAGCATAGGAAACCTCAAAGCCTTCCTCCACAGTGACAAACTTCTTCTAACAAGGCCATGCCTCCTAAGAGTGATACTCCCTATAGACCAAGCATTCAAATTCATAGGTCTATGGGGGTCATACCTATTCAAACCACCACCCTGGTGAAATATATATGTATAAAGTATGTGAAATTCCTTCACAATTGATGTAAGTTTATATTGTCTCTTAATTCTGCTTTCTATTCAAAGTGCACATTTGTTCTCCTTCGTTTATACTTACCTTGTAGGGCTTATTTTGAGTAGTCTCTGTAGTACCCCAACTCCTTCACCAAGAATAGATCTTCAGTGTTCCCCTTGCTCTAGGACCCCCTCCCCATCATCTCAGACATCACTAAGCTGTTCCCTGTTCAACATTTGTGCTCTCCAGTTCTAGCTCACATAGAGTTCAGACTTTCTATTTGATCAGAAATCAAATATAGACAAAAGAAAATAGATGGTTATAAAACTGGCCTCAGAAGATAAAGTGGTAGATAATCTCACTGCAAAAAATGATTCGACAGGAAAATTCATGGTGGGAAAAAAAGCAAAAATAAAACTCTGAGATGAGGCAAGTCAGGAAGGAAATATAACAGAGGACAAAACTAAACAGAAGGAGAATGTTTATGTAAAGTTATAAAGCTGAAGCTCCAAATGAACTGAATTTTGCCAAAAGGCAAAAGGATTTTAGAAAGCAATTTGCAGGCATGGGTTAAAGAGTAAACTGTCTACTTCTAAAGGGTTGGCTCTGAAAAGGTTACAATGATATGAATAGATGCTACCAGTAAGGGAGTCTATTCATCTGGAATTTTATTTTGAACCATTCAATAAAGAAAAATCAATGGTCTTATCAATAAATACCCAAAAGCAGTGAATAAAACTTGGTGGAGTAGAAGCCTATTGGAGTGAGTACAGAGAGATAGTCCCCAGGAAGTGGGCATAGTGTGAGTAAACATCCCAGGGGCAGGATGGGAGAGCCATTGCTGAGGAACATTTAACAGCAATGAACTGAAGGAACCACAGTTTTGAGGTGGATGGTTATGTGCTGTTCTTATTCCTGATGCTTTTCTGAGTAAGTATCCCAGGGAGGTAGAAGGTATGATTCTCCACCACATCCACTATTCCATTTCCATCTGTGGGACACACTCTGGCTTTACAAATATTTCAAGATTAACTTGTGCGATCATGTACAGTATTACATTGGGTTTCCCCAAACCAGAGATAACTAGCATCCACTATTTGAGTGACAGCCTACCTCAGTGAGACTGATTAGCAAATGTTTGAACAACTCTAGTTTTGTAGAAAAAAATAACATAAATGTTGAGAATATAATGCATGTATTTTCTATCAAGGCAAACCATGTAATCGCAATGACAGTGGTGGTCATTTACTAAAATGAAAAAATGTAACCGTACTCAATATTATATTATGTGAGAAATGTTTCATTTCAAGCAATTATCAACCCATAGCTTCCCACTGCTGAAAAACCATCCATATAAAAATGTTTAACTTACAGAAAATTGAAAGATATGGCCTCCAAATTGCCACTCTGTTCTAATAACCAAGATTTTGTGTGTTGCTAGTAATTGGCCAATTTCCTGGAAGCCAGGTCATTTTATCAATTTATAGGAATATAGACATTTTAGAATATATTTGATGAACCACTGCAGCCAACCATTAGTATCTTAGATAGATATGTGTTCAGTTTCTTTGATATTGATAGTTATTTTCTGTGTCTATTTCCTTTGGGAGAAGACAAGTTGACATTATCAGATTACCCAAGTACAGGATAATTTTAGATCAATATTTTCCTCTATAATATGAAAAAGAGCATTTTTAGTTGAAGGGTGAGAAATAAACCCTATGAATTTGATAGTTGGATACTATAAGTGACAACCCTTTTCTAGCCTACATATCTCATTTAACTTTGATACTGAAGTTGTTTTTAGTACATGTTGAATAGAAAAGCGTTAAAGAGATTAAGTGAACTGTTCAAGGTATACATGTGAACACATGTTCAATATATTTGACTTGACTTCACTTAGTAGTGAAGTTAGCACTTGCTCACAAGAAGCTCTTTAAAAGCAATTTTATTATAAATTGATATATTACATAGTTATATTTGGAGCTTTCCATGTAAACTTTATTTATAATAACAAAAATAACTAATTTTATGATGCACTTACATTTTGTCTTGGCTCTAGGTACTTCATTTGTTGCTACGAGACTAGTCAGAAAAAGAAACACATTCTGTATCAAAGTGCCCTTGGATCCTTGGTACACTAATGGCAAAGGGAAATAGTCAGTACAGCAGATACTTCTACCTCAAGGATATGTGAATGTGCTAGTGATTGATATGTAAAGAATTTACATTTCTCCAAATATTTTCCATCCATCCATTCTTGTCTTTGTTCTCCCTGGTGTTCTACTAAAAAACCCTTCTATCTCTTGTAAATATAGTTTAATGATTGCATGTTATCTTTGCATGTAGCTCCCCCTAATAAAAGCTCAGCCCAAGAGGCACTCTGGATCCCTCAAGATGTCCTCTAGCTTATTGAGCATCCAGTGTCCCCTTCTGAAAATTCATATTGCAGACTCTGAGTCTTGATTCACAGACTAATTTCTGCTATCAGCCGCAAAAGTCATCAGCTAATATACTTGGTTTACATATAGGCCTTTCTCTGAAAATGGTGGTGTCTGTCTGTAATTACTGACAATATAGCATTTAGTGAACATTTCACTAAGAAGTTAGCGTTTTCCATAGCCACTATTGTAAGTTAATATCCTCTATGATAAGCACCACCAAATCTTATGACTTAAACAACAGAATTTATTTAATCTCCCTCATTTCATCTCTACCTCTTGTAAACTAGAAGCTTATTCCTGTGTTGCCCTCACTCAAAGGCCAATATATATGGGCCAGCTATCATCTAGAATATAGCTGACTACAATGGTAGACGAATAAGAGAGTGAAGAATCATGAATTAGGCTTTAGCGCTTCTGCCAGGAAGTACTGAAAATCATTTGGAGCCATCAAAAAAAAGTATCTCAAACTTTTCTGGGCTGCTATGATAGCACACTGACTCTAGGCAATTTGTACAGAACAAATCATTGTTTCTTATGGTTCTGGACACTGGGAAATCCAAGATTGCTGGATTGAATCTGGTTAAGGTGTTGCTTCCAGATTACTAACTGGCAGAAAGTGGAAGGTCAAGAGAGCCTTAGAAATAGGGAGGAGAAGAAAGAAGAATATGAGGAAGAGTGAGGGGGAAGTAAGGAGAGGAAGAAGTGTGAAATGGACAAGATAGGGGAGAGGAGAGAGGAACTGGGAGGCATAAGAGAAGATAGAGGAGAGGAGAGGAGAGGAGAGGAGAGGAGAGGAGAGGAGAGGAGAGGAGAGGAGAGGAGGAGAGAAGAGGAGACTGGAAGAGAAGAGTGAAAAAGGAGTTGGAGGAAGAGGAGAACAGAAAGGGGAAGAAACACATTGATTTTCATAAGGCATCACTAACACTACATTTGTATCAGTCCATTCACAATGACAGCCCATGGGATTTAATCTCATTATAAAGATTCCACTTTTCAACACAGTAGCATTGTAAATAAAGTTTCCAGTGTATGATCCATGGGAGGCACATCCAAACCACAGTGTATGCTATGTCTACTATTGAGGAAGTGGGAGTGAAATGTTGGCTATACCTAAAAGAATTAGCTGATGGCATCAATGTCTGCCATATTAGTGACAGTAAGGTTACAGGCCAGGTAGTACTTGTCACCTGTAGAATTAACTTCTACAAGAGAAAGACATTGGTATTTCTTTCGATCTTATTTGTAGAACCATCTTTCACTTGCTGCCATTATAGAGGGGGTCAGAAATCAAAGCAGAGAAGGAAAGTACACAAGAAAGGAGTTAGATCTTAGATGTGAGACTACTTTTGACTCTATAAAGATTTGATTTTGTCTGTTCTATTATGTATTCACTCAACAAATCATGCATTCAACAAATAGGAACTCAGAAGAACACAGGGGGTTGTTTGAGCTAATAGTACAAAGCTTTGTTTCCCTCTCTGGGCCCAGCACTTTCTAAGCACATCAGTTTTGTTTTTTTTTTTGTCTCAGAAACTCATTACAGTCTGCTAAGAGTTTGAGCCTAGGATTCATCTCATGGGTACAGTTGATTATGTCATTTCCCATTAAGGATTGAACTCAATTTTTAAAGCTTCTCCCCAGTTTGGAAATCAGGGCTTTGGACTGGATGTACTGCCTCTTTAATCTAGTAATTTTCTTGGCGACTCCCTCTGCCATCCTGAAAAGAAAAGCTGCCCCCTAGCCTATATGAGTTATTTCATTACAGATCTCAAACAAAAATAAGCACATCCCAAGGATAATAGAACTTCTTTGCTAGCAAACTAAGATAAAGGTTCCATTTTTTTATTATACCACAAACACTCCACATGTTCACAGGTTTGAACGAGGCCTTGAAGACAGAAATGAACCTTCTTGCCATTGTCTCTGCCTTTTATGCATCAACAAATAAGAGTAGAGAGTAGCGTAGAGAGGTCCATAAAAGCTGAGACCGGCATAGATAAAGCATATCTTCTGCTCACATAAGCATTTACCACCAGGTGTGAATAGCATCCAATTAATTAGTAAACTAATTGGGAACAGGACAGAGGAACTAAGGTGGGACAAAGATGAGAACCAGAGAAGCTCAGAATTCTTGTGACCCACATCACTTTTATTTCATGGACATGGTCATCATCAAAGGTTGGTATACTTGTCAAGGCACATGAAGCGTGATGGGCAAACAGGCAAGGGATGTCAGCTAAATAGAACCTGTGCTTTAAAGTCTCATTTCAGGGTTCTATTATTTGGCTCATGAGGAATAGTCTATACACACATCCAAGCATCCAAGGGTTAATGAGCCTGTGAACTGATTGGTGTGGAAACATATGAATGCAAATGTATACATGAATATGCAGATTCTCCAAATTACAAAATAATAAATAATTATGTATAAACTGTAACATATAGGAATGTAATTTGGTGCTTTTCTTTCTCTGAATTCAGGAAATTTGCAGTATGATTTTCTTATATAAATATTAAAACTTCCTTTAAGCACCCAAAGCATATCCTTCAGCAAACAGACTCATCAGCACTGATCATATCCTCTTCCTGTTTTGGGTGGTAGGGGAAGGGGAACAATTCTCCCATCCTCTGCAGCTTCTCAAATCTCTACATAGGTTATTTGTTTCTGCTGAAATTATAGCCCTCATATTTTCACTGTAATTGAAATACAAATAATGTTTTTGCATAGGATTGTTGCATGTTGTACACAGAGGTTTTCTTTTCCTAGATAGAGAGAAGTTCATGTAGAATATTTTGTCACTGTTATGCTTTGAATCTTAAGTGTCCCCGGGGGCTTTGGTTTCAAGTCTTGGTTGCTAGCTGTGTCAGTATTGCTACTGGGAGGTGGTTGAAGCTTCAGGAGATGGAATGAGTGGGAAAATAGTTCTTATCTCTGAGAGTATGTCCCTGAAAGGCATAGTAGGGCATAGTCCCTTTCTCTCCCCAGCTTTTCTCCTTTTGAATCTGGCTATAGTCTGTTTTATGCTCCTCCACCTGCAACATACTTTCCTGTTCTAGGTTAAATAAAAATGGATTGAAGTCCAAGCCTGAACCAAACTGGATCCTTTTTATTTTGAATTATTTAATCTCATGTATTGTCACAGACACAGGAAGCTGAGTATCACAATTGCCCTGTATGAAAATTCCTCTTCTAAAAACACTGATAGGGTAAATCTGTGGACAGTGGTGTCACCCTTATTTGTGTGAGATGCTCTGACTTGTGACTCACACATTTTGGAATTTCCAAGATATAATTAGTTACAGAATATACTTACCTCAAAATGTTACCTTGAGAACCTTTGAATTACTGTCAACTTTTCTGAAGTAACCCTTTATTTTTTGAAACTGAGGTCACAAGAGAGAAAAATAAATGTTCTTCAGAGTACAGTCAAGAAGAGTCTTTTCTTAGACTCCCCCTGCCCCCAGTTTAGGGACCTTTATCTGGTTGAGATAAAGGTAGTGGAGGGACTTTGAATATGATGAGTTACCATTCAGCTGATTTTATGAGTAGAGAGTGGTATCTCATGGCATCTTTTGTGCAAGAGGGATTTTGCATCTGTCATGAGAACCATTCCTTTCCTATGGACCACTCACAAAGTGATGTTCTCATCTTCTGGGCCAGGTCTCACAGATTTACCTCTGTCCATTTCCCACATTATTATTGATGTAATGACTTCTGTCTAAGTAATGAACGTCTCTCTAGACATAGACAGCAAGCTTGTCTTGACTTCTCTTCCTCTGAAATCCCCTCACAGGATCAGCTTCCCCACAATAAGACCTGCACCAAGTCCACCAGCCCTTCCTTGTGTTTGGGCACACACAGGGACTGATGTTAACATCCTGTTACACTTCCTCTCCCCCATGCATCTCTCCCTTCTCTCAGGAAGGCAAAAAGGAGATGTAAAATGCCTTGATATTTCCTGTGTTGAGTGGCAGTTTATTTCCTCAACAGCTGGCTTGGAGGTTTGAGGATGTTAGCTAAATTAAAGGTATCGGCATAGAAATGGAAAGGAAATAGACAGATGGCTTTCCAATCTTCTTTCAAAGCCTGTGGAGGATTTAGATTATCCCACCTTTCCATGGCATCCTGCAGAAGATGAGCTGTCACTTAGGGAGAAGGGCTTTGCTGTTTTGAACAATTGTGAACAGGTTCATAAAGAAAGACATTCTTTAATTGTCATGCCTGCTCTCTCCTGTAAGAGAAAGGGGGAAGGGGAACTATAGGAATATCAAGCTGTAGAAGGGCTGGGCAACATTTGGAGACATTCTTACATTACTACGTTTGTTGACTCCAAGTTAACTGGTTAGTTTACCCCCAAGGGATGAATCCCTGAGCACACACTGTGTGAGAGTCCTTGTAAGTGTTGTGATGCTTAATAGTCAAGTGTAAGGTATTGTCATAGTAAACATGACTGAGTCCTTTGAACAAGGTTATTATTATATTAATCAGATGTTTTGGCTTTTCCTATTCACTGATTTTTGAACTCTTCCATATTTCTATAAGATTATTCTGAGACATTTTGGAATGCCATGTTATGCTCTTTAATCAATGTGGGCATGATAGTGATTATTATTGATTTAAAATGTGTGTTACTGACAGGTGATTTGCATATACATCTTATATAGTAGCCAAATGCTATCAGCTCTATTTATTTAGAAACATCAAGAGGAGTGATTGGAGAGATGGATCTGTGAGGAAAGTGCTTGCCAGGCAAATATGAGAATAAATCCCCAACATCCACATAAAAGCTGGTTATGGTGGTACATGTGTGTGACTTTAGTGCTGGGAAATGTGATATAAAGAAACTGATGCTTAGAGCTACCCATCTAGCTGAACTGGTGATGTCCAGGTTCAGTGAGAGAGACACTGCATCAAAAGTGGAAGCTGTTGGTCAAAGACTTGCTATGTAAGCCTGGGGACCTTGCTTCAAACCCAGAATCTGCTTAAATCCATTCAATACGGCACATGCTTATAATTTTAGTGCTCCTATGACAAGATGAGAGGTAGAGACAGGAGCTAGTAGACTAGCTAACCTGACTTACATAGCAGTAAATAAAGGACTGAAGGAGCTGAAGGGGTTTGCAACCCCATAGGAAGAACAACAATATCAACCAACCAGACACCTCCCCCCCCCCCAGCTCCCAGGGAGAAAACCACCAACCAAAGAGTACACATGGCTCTAGCCACATATGTAGCAGAGGATGGCATTGTCTGGCATCAATGGAAGGGGAGGCCCTTGGTCCTGTGAAGGCTAGATTCCCCAGTGTAGAGGAATGCCAGGGCGATGAAGTGGGAGTGCATGGGTGGGAGGGGGAGCACCCTCATAGAAGCAGAAGGAGAGGGGATTGGATAGGAAGGTTTCTAAACGTAAATACATAAGATATCCAATTTTTATTTTTTAAAAGAGATCCTTTCTCAGAGAAGATGGGAGGTAAGGATCCATGCCTGAATTTGCCTTCTGACCTCTACACAGACACCAGGGCATGTGTATTCTTGTACTTTGCACATGAAATCATACACACATGAATGTTAATGAGTTCGTGTGTGCACGCACGCGTGCACGTGCACACACACACACACACACACACACACACACACACACACACGAGAAGGACAGATATCCCCAGGGTCCCATATACAAAAGATACAGACCTCAAAGGTGAAGTTCTGCTGTTCTGACTGCAAAGCTCAGTGACTGACCTCAGCTCTTGCATCTTACTTATTCACCAATTTGAGAGAATGTACTTGTGAATTCAAATTATGTACAAGAGTTTTCGGTTCCTCTGGATGACAGTGAGCAATTCCTTTGACAGTCTGTTCTCAAACATTTGAGCTACCAGTTTTATTAAATTTTCAAGAAAACCAATGCTGTGGCTGGCCAGTCTGGGCCTCCTTCAACCCTCGGGGAAACAGGGTCCTGGTACAGGTCAGCAAGGCAAAAAAAATAGTGGCAGACACAACACAAGGAAGTGCAGGATCTGAATGTATTTCTCAAAAATGGCATCAGACTTTTACAGTCATTACAAAAGAGAAATGAAAAATCTGGCAGCTCAGGTTGAGCTACATCTGAGGCCATCTAAAACACACTGGGTCTAAAGCAGCAGCCATCTCCTCTGGACCGGTGCAGCATCCCCAGGCTCTGAGCACCGGGCCTGTGTGGGAGGAGTCTGGGGACTGTGGGTGAGCCAACGAGGAGGGTAGAGGCTCGAATCTCAAATGGTCGAATCTCCAATCTCGAATGTTGACTGCTGTAGACTGTCACACAGACACACAGACACACAGACACACAGACACACAGACACACACACACACACACACACACACACACACACACACACACACACACTCTTGGCTCAAGGTCCCGCCCATCAAGGTAAAGGCCCACTATGCTAATCTTTTGGGTTAGTCAATGCCCTACCCCCCTCATTATTTCTTTCTAACAATGCTTTCTAACTGGACTGTATCAATAGTCATAGATAAAAACTGGGCTTATTATGTCAGCTTTGTTGTACCTACATACATTCTTTTAGCTTAAAAATCCTCAGCCTCCTCACCTACAAGTTTTAGACCTGAGTCTGGAGAAGGGATGTGTGGACCTGAAGAAAGAACTGAATTACTGTCTTCCTTACACCTATGATAGAGTGATGCAGACCATGTGAGAGAATATGAAGTTGAAGTGAGATGGGTTTGGGTGGGGGTTCATGCTCTCAGGACACTAAGGTGACAAATAAATGCTCTTCCAGGGCTTTGGTAACATTTTGGAAAAATTCATGTCACATTGCCTCTGCCTAGATGTATGATGGTATATTCAGAAAGAGGAATCTAATAAAAACCTACTCTGGCCCATCCATCCAATTTGTATGCCCCAAATTAAGATGAGTTTGACACCCAAATCTGCTCTCAAGTCTGATGGGAGAGGCTGGAGTGTAACCAGATGAATTATAACACAAAATGCTCTCATGCATCAGGATGAGCAAAGCACTCCTTTAAGTGACACTCAGAGGATGGAAAGTTTTATTAATAGAGAAGCTTTAATCTGCAATAGATGAAGCTTGGTAGATGAGGGTTCTAGAAGACAAAGAAGCCATAGAAGCTAATTAAGGCCTGTAGCCACTGAATGGGGAAGCCAGCAATGAAGTTACACTATCTTTCTCTGAGACTTATTTTATCATGCTGTGTGGGTGTCAGCCGTAAAGAAACAGTGGACCCCTCTCTGTGGCAGGAGTTCTCAACTTTTCTAATGCTATGACCTTTTAATATAGTTCCCCCTATTTTGGTGAAACCCAATCCCTCAAAAATAATTTTTGTTGCTACTTCATAACTGTATTTTTGCTGCTTTTATGAATCATATTGTAACTATCTTATGTGAAGGATATCTGATATGCTACCCTAGTGTAAAGGGTCATTTGATCCTCAAAACAGTCATGACTCATTAGTTGCAAACTACTGCTCTAGGATAACCCTACTAGCTGGTTGCAAGAAACCTTAGTGGTTCTCCTTGCATAGAGCCATTGGGGATCAAGGGCATGTGACGGCTTTTTCTTTAAGTTGGTTACTTCAAAGATGATGTGAAGCTTGGATAGTTTGTACATGGGTAGGTAATTTGAATATAAAGAGGGGAAAAGAGGCACCTGGATGACTTACTCCATAAAACAGCAACAGGCTTTAGGCAAGATCATGGATGTGAGATGAATTATCATCAGGAACATACAGTTGCTACTTTCACTTTCTGACTGATTCCTAATTTGAAGCTGACATTACATTTTTTTTTTTAAAGTACAAGGCAAAAAAAAAAAAAAAAGTTAACCCATGTATTATCAGACTATTTGGGTTTAGATAATGGATGAAGTTTCCATTCAAACAAGTCAAGACCTAGGCTTATTTCATTTCCTAAGTTAGGTGGTTAATGAGAGCATGGTGTAAGGACTCAACAGCAGTTGGATATCTGGAATACTAATTATGTAAATGATGGCCTCTACTTTACAGGATCGCAAATAGCTAAACATAAAAGTGAGTTTAGCTGATATGTAATAGGTATAGAATGACATTCTGATATGAAAATGCATAGTGCTGATCAGAGGGACCATGAATTCAAGAAACCAACCTATATTGGGGTGTTGCTAAGGTCTTCTATGGTTTGAAGACTAATAGTCCCATTTCTCTAATGGAAAGGGATCCCAAGAATCATATATTTCATGGTATGAGAGTTACCTGAAGGGCCAGAAGTGAAACTGGAGCCCACTTTCAGTGCTGAGTCTTGAAAAATTTCCTTCCACTCTGGATATACTCTGCTGAGGGAAATATCACAAAGGAAATAGTCCGAAGTCACAATTCCGAAAAGGGGAGGGTATAGCATTGTTAGCAGCTGGGGAAGCACCAAGGAGCACTGAAGTCCTTCAACAATTTCTTGTGAACAGAAAGGACTCATGATCCTGAAAGCCAAGGAAATATATTCAGTCAAAAAATGTGAATTTGGATATGAGGCAGAAATGAGAGAAAGCTAGACTCTGGGGCTGGCCTGTGAAAGAGTTTGCATTTAGCATCTGGTTGGAGTGATTTCTGTATAACTCCTTCATGGCTGAGTCAGGTTCTAGAAGTCAAAAGTGCATAGGTCAGTAGATGATGCTTTATAGTTTTCAGGTTTAGCCCCAGGACCTGTTGTCTGGTGATCCAGTTTCTATGTTTGATCTAGGAATTCTGAACTGTGAGACCAATAGTCAGGATTGAAGTATGCAACTGCAGTTGAAGTCTGACTGTAGTGCATCAAATATTCTAATCTCTGCAGGTGACAGAACCCTTGCAGGAAGAATGAGAGCATCTTGGTATGTAAGACAGGAGAGAAGAGGACAAGGGTGGTGATGCAGAGAAGAGAAGCAAACCTAAACCTGTTTGTGAGGTGCGGCTAAGAAGTTTGGACACAGCAAACTGAGTGTTCTGTATGGCAGAGATAGGCAAGCCCAAAGCATGGGCTGTTCATGTTATATGATAAACACTTGGAAATAGAGGAGAGAGAGCTTTGTTTGTTGTTGTTGTTTGGTTGGTTTTGTTTTTCTGTATTCTTTTGCTTTTAGTATTTCTTCCAGATTTGTGATTTTTGTTCTTGAGAGTATCTTGAAACCATTTCAGGAGGAAGTCCAGTGACTCGACTAAAACTCAGCATACATGTGCGCCAGAGTGCTTGAACAAGGTTGAGATGCCAGTGTGTTCCATAGGGGCTCACAATCTCACTGTGATATGACATAAAATGTGAACTGTTTGAACAATCTCTCTCTCTTCTGTGATGTGATGATGTTCAGCGCATAGCTTTATTACAGCAGGTGTCACCTCGTGCTGAAATGTCCCACCTCCATTGTGCTTCTGCTGGCTTCCTTTCTGTGGTAGCTGTGTCATGCCCACTCGTGACACTTGAACTAGAATGGGATTTGCATAATGAGATCTATAAATACTTAAATGAAAGAAAACATGAAAAAATAAATGGAAGACTCATCCTTGATAGTTATTTTTGTATTTTCTGAAATATGTAGATATAACTGAACATAATAAAGCAATTTGCAAATTCCCTATAAATTTGCTGTAGTAAAATATGCTCAAAAGATACAACTATTTCCATATTAACTCTATTGCCAATGGACCTTTAAGCATTTGACAAGTGTTTTGAAGGATATCTATTTTCTAGAAAGTGAAGTCTGAATTCTCAGGGGTGGTCTCTTGCTATTTTAATAGCTATTGTTTCTATCTGTTCATATGACAACAGGTTTGTTGAAAGTGCCGAAGCTGGTGAGATTCAATCTTTGTGGTTACTTTAGCTAGAGCTTCCAAGTCAGGTGTTATTTGAGAATTGAACATAAGAGGGCGCCAGAGAACAAGGGAAAAAGTCCCTGATAATAAAACACCGAACTAACTTTGGAATAGAGACCTCGTTAAATTTGCCATCACTCTGTAACCTATTCCTATTGTCTGATTCCTTAAATGTCATGAGGCATTTATGAACTTTAAGAAGTTTCCACAGTTTGCAGTGTTTTAAGCTCAGGCAGATATATATATATGCCTGACCACAGGATGTTTGAAGAAGTGGCTTTGCACATATATAACGTTAAAACTTTTAAAGATCACACATCTGGGGCTGTACTTTTTCAGAAGAAAGAAAAGCCAGACCCTACTCAGGAGCAGATTCAAAAAAAATCTGCTGTTCCAACCTATACCTTACTCTCTCTGCACATAGAGTGTCATGTAGACCCAGGGGTATAGTGGAAGAAGAGTTTAGTCCTTAGTGTTCCCTGAGGCTAAGTGGATGGTTCCATGGGCACAGGCATGGAATGAGTCAATTTCTGTGGTTTTGAGGCAACAGTGGATTATTAATTTCTATAACTGGATCATGTTTGAAATTTCAAAACCTCCAAAGCGTGGTTTCCCTGATATCACAATCTTGGCTTATGTCAGTGAGAAGGTATGACAGTCTGTAGGTGACAATGATCAATGAGGACTCAATTCTTTAGACTCATGGGGCTTTCGATGTGTGTTTGAGTGCACTTGTAGCCATTGACTGTTCCGCCTAGCTCTGAAGTCTTGTGTGTACACATTTGCACTTCTCTGGGCCTTGCTTCTGTAATTACATCCCACCTCAACTCAAATTCAGGATATTTTAGTTATCGCTAAGAGCTCCTGCTCATAAACTTAGCTACTGTTTTATGTTTCATTTAGAATACATGGTGGAGGACAGACCACCAGCTCCCCAGGGAGAGGTGTGACAAGTAACATAAGGAAAAAACAAAACTTTTATAGGGAGGGGAAGGAATGACAGACACATCATTCATCTTGATGAGGGTATGATTTCCTATTCCATGCATATCAAATTGTGTGCTTTAAATGTATGTAGTTTATCATATGTTATACCAATTATTGTTTACATTTAAAGCTTGTGTTATTGGGGTTGGGAAGATGGCTCAGTGAATGAGTCCTGGGTTGTCCTCAGCACCCATGAACAATCTGGGCATGTCTGTGTGCATGTGTATCTAGCAGTTAGGGCTTGCTGGCTGGCACCCTAGCTCCAGGTTCAGTAAAAGACCCTGTCTTAAGGGAATAAGGTAAAGAGTGATGGAGTGGGATTCCTCTGGCTTCTTGTCATGCACACAGAGGTGCATGCACATGAACAGACATGTACATATACCTCACACACATACAGAATATATATGCTGCTTGTATCTTCACACACACACACACACACGCACCTTCTAGAAATCACGCATTATCAATAATATTCAAGGACTCCCATAGCCTCAGCCTCCAGAGTAACTTGAATCTAGGTAGTACCATGTTGAAGTAATTTCTAAGAGTCTGGCCTGTAGTTGTGTTGCTAGCTCTCAGGGTTTCTACATCCTCACACTCTCATCAGAAATGTAAATAGACTGGATTTGTTCATCCTTGGGAAACATTCTAAATTTCTAGCATTTGCAGATACCCCATTCTACAGGGCCCTTCCTCAAATGTTTGGGATGCCCCCTGTTATTTATGCAGAAAGCTCTGGCCTGTAAGTTAACCATCTTACTCTCTCAGAATGGGGGCAGGAATGTGCTGATAAACTTTTCTCCATCCACCCCTCTTTGAAACAGGAGGGCGCATCTAGGAAAAAAAAAATATTCCTTTTTAGCAACTTAAAAACAGAACTGATATGGTTGTTCATGTTTGGGTGGTCACCCTTTGTAGCTGCACATCTTATGATCTGTTTTCAGAAATATTTTTCCCTTTTGCAAAATCTAACAAAAACAGTGAATTTGTCATTAGGTTGAAAATTCATTAAAAAAAAAATTGCAAGAAAAGTAAAATAGAAATCACTGTCTTGTGAGAATAAGGTAGACCCTGGAGGAGAAACTGTCACCTGGTAATTCTCTCTCTCTTGGCTTATTCAATGACCTCACACAGTGACTTAAAGGTTAAAGTCACTGTTATGAAAGCTTCCTAAGTGATCTCAAAACTCATGGCCCAACAAGAGTCCCTGGAGAGAAGTTGAGGGAGTTTCTCTAATAGAATGCTCAAAATCCAAATGACCCAGCGCCCAGCCTTACTTATCCCTAGGGATGCTTCTATTAAATTTCTCAGAGGAATATGCCTTTTAAATGGATAGAGGCCAGGAAACAGAGAAGTGGAAATAAAGCAATACAGTCTCTTTTAGACAAGTAGTCGGTAGAGATAAGCTGGTGGAACAGCCATGGTTTAAATTGGTAACTATTCAGTTTTCAACTTACTCGATCTTGGACAGGGAAACAAGGTGAAGTCTGTTCTGTACTAGATGCTGTACCTTGTGCCATCTGCTCCTACCATAGTCATGATAAAAGCAATCATTAGTGTTGTGTTTCATAAAAAGACAAGGGTGTGTTCTGTAGAGCACAGTATGGAGAGGGTTGCCTTGGCCGAGGCATCCTCCTGGCCCCAGACCCCTGAGGTACCATGCATGGAATAGTTTACTTAGGGCATGGGAAGGGGCATTGAGAAGGGAAAAGGGAAAAGACAGAGGGTGGGGCGAAAAGGGGGTAGAAGAGGAGAGGAGGGGCCGGCTAGGAACACGTGGAGAAGAGGGGGGTGGGAAGGGGAGAGAGGAAAAAAGGGTTGAGGGAGAGAAAAAAGTCAGAGAGGCACAGAAAGGGAAGAGAGAGTAAGGAGGGGACCAAACAGCCCTTTTACAGCAAACCGGGCCTAACTGGCTGTTGCCCTGGTAACTGTTGGGCGGAGCCTAGAGGGAATGCCAACAATTAGCAATTAGTGTTACTGGTTTGCTTGTTGGTGAGACTGAGTCTGAGAGGTATTTATGCATTTGCCCAAGGTCACATGATTCAGCTAGTAATAATTACTGGGACTGAGATTTGGAGCTAAATGTAGCTAGCTTAAAATTCTGTGTCTTTCTAAAACCCAGATGGCTCACTACTTCTCGTGAGGCATTTCAATGCTTGCAGGGCGATTTCCCTTTCCCGCTGTTTCTAACGTTCTGGTTTCAGTTTCTTAGGGGCCCCCTGCAGGCCTGCAGGAGCGATTAGGAAATTGTAATCCTAGAGACTCTTTATCTCTGCAAGGCCTCCCAACTCCGCGGTGTCAGAGAAAGGGTGAATACACCTGGCCTAAGTGGATATTCAGGAGTCTCAGCCTTTCTTATGAGACATTACGACTGTCCCCATCCCCATCCCTAGGTGGGTTTTGCTTTGAACTTTAGTAGTTGAGTTTATTTTGATTTAACAGGAAAGGATTCAATTCCCTGGGGCGGGGGCAGAGGGGGGCATATTCGCGCGTGAGTGCATGTCAGTCCCTGCAGCTTCCAGATCCTATTGAAATCTCTAGGAAAGGTATGTCACCTACCTTTGACTGGACAGGCAGTGGAGAATTATACCTCTGTCCTTAGCCTTACTTCTAAGCCTTGGAGAATTTACATTTGAAGAGTTCTGCAGTCACACCTGTACTTTTCACTCCAGAGGGCAGGTGTATGAATGTGATCCAATACAAGACTATACTACACATTAACTTACAAAATTTTGAGGGGTTTTGTGCATTTTTTTTTTTGCCTTGGTTTTACTCTACTGTGTAGTTCTTAAGTATGAACACCGCAGATAACAGGACTGTATTTCATTAACTAGGTTGCCCATACTTGGCTCGAACAGAACATATTTTTTTTTCTAAGACAATAATTAGATTGGGTTAGTCCCCTGTACATGGGGACATGTAGGAAATCACCTTGACACAACTGCAAATACAGCGAATCAGGCTTCTCCATAGTTCATGAAACTGAACTCATAGACCAGATGTAGATGGTAATCACGTAGTTCATTACAAAAATCTAAAGCTCAAAGATAAAAGCAAGGTGAAAGTGAGACCAGAGACACACTTTAGGATAGTGTGCTGTGGCATACAAGGCATACATCATCCGAATGTTGATTACATGGTATTGCTATGTCTTGGTTCATGCTCTGCCCCACTAGCCTTCCCTGATATAGGAACAGGGGATTACAAGAATGACACTGAGGTGAAAGAGACCATTAGGAGGTGCTAGAATATTTTCTCTGCCACAGGTGAAATGAGCCAATTTAAACCAAATTAGATTATGTTAAAGACAGGTTTATTGGGAAGCTGCACTCCAGACGGTGAGTTCACTGACCATGGAGAAGAGGGAGAGAAGAAAAAGAGATAAAGGGTACATGTGCAGAGAGAAGAAGAGGGAGAGATCACAAATGTCTGGATTATACAGAGAAGAACCTCTGGGGGAAGGGCAGCCCAGGCCCTGGGCCTTGTGGGTAGGGTATTCCAGGTAGGGGCTGAGGGATGCTGGGAGAACCTGGAGGCCAAGTTTGCTTTTATATGTAAGATATGCGCCTCAGTCCCAAGTCCCTGGTCTGAAACCAAACAGGTGGGACTACCCTTTCATTTCCCAGTAAAGTGACAGGGACAAGTGGATCTATCCATAGCAATGGCTTGTGGTTAGCCTGATAACCAGACATATCTCAGGCAAGGCAGATAGGGAGTAGATTAAGACCAAAGACGTGCCATCCTTGGGTTCATCAATTTAGGAATGACAGCTGTCAATCACACATTGAACTTCCTAAGTATTGAGGGATCATTTGGTGCTTTCACCTTTTCCTATGGGCAACTGACTCCCTGTTTGTTTCACCCCTTTTCATCTTTGTCCAACACACATGCTGCTTCATGTCCTCCATGTTTAATCTATCTTAACACTTACTATTTGCTCTCATAAATCATACAGAAAACAATAAACACTCATAGCCTGGTAAGGTATTTTAAGAATTCCTGATGGTGTAGATGATAAAAACGTTTTTAGGATAAAATCGAGGTCAAAAATCCTATGTTCCTGGCTAATTCTTTAGGCTCATTACCTGTCATGAAAAACATCCCTCATCATATGAAATACCTGCTCTTCCTTGAACTTGCCCATCCCTCTTCACCCCTGTGCATTCAGAGACTCTTCTTCCATTTCCTGTCTACCAAGCTCAGTGTTCCTGTTCATCCTTTATGAACTTTTATTTTGCTTTCTTTAAGAACTCTTATTTGGGGCTGGCGAGATGGCTCAGTGGGTACGAGCACTGACTGCTCTTCTGAAGGTCCTGAGTACAGATCCCAGCAACCACATGGTGGCTCACAACTACCCGTAGTGAGATCGGACACCCTCTTCTGGTGCGTCTGAAGACAGCTGCAGTAAATTACGCCAGAGCGAGCGGGGGTCCTGAGTTCAACAGCAGCCCCACACATGATGGCTCACAGCTATCTGTACAGCCACAGTGTAGTCATACACATAAAATAAATCTCAAAAAAAAAAACCTCTTATTTGAACATCATTGTATTTTAATCCCACTCTAACATGTCAAATGTTAGACATGTATGCACATACATACTTTCTCCCTTTCATTGTTTTCCTAAAGTACACTTTGGAGAATGCACACTAATATTTGAGCACATAGAGGGACACATTACTGTTTTAAATGGTTGTCTCCTTCATCAGACTCCATGTAACTTTGGTCCTGTGAATCATTGTTTCTTCTTTTTTCTCAGCTATTAGCTAGAATCTAGTGTCAGGAATGAGTAGTAGGCACCTAATGAGTTATCAATTAATGAATACTTAAAAGCAAATACATAAATATTATTATAGGACCATTGCGGTAGATATTTGTTATTATCACAAGAGCTTAGTTGTACTTTCCTCACATTCAATTCCCAACAAGTATTTCTTTTCCCTGACATCTTCCAATAAGTCTACCCCTGACAATCAATCACTTACTGCTCTTTTTATTTTTATTTTTACTGAGTAACTATTCTTTACCAGTTGGTAATAACACATCACACAAGTCTCTTAGGCATTTACTATATACATACTTTCTTTCCACTGTTCACCCTCTGATTACCAAGGGAAAGAGATGAGATTATAACTGCCTTGATGTGATAAGAATATGATTCAACAAAACACATGTACCCTCACATAGGCTAGTTCAATATGGTGAGCACATAGGCATTTTTTCTTCCAGCTTGTTTTAGAGAATATGGGATTGTTCAAAATTATATGAATTTCAATTCTTATGCCTATTATCTGCCTTGTAAATAGATTTATTTGAGTATATATTGAACTATCATCTTTTCAACATGCTGAGTTAGAAATATAAAAATAAGTATTGGAATTCAGACCCAGGACAAACAGCTGAGGTGCACATTTTACATACCAAAGCTGACCTGGCCCCTAGGTTCTCCCAGCATCTCTCATTTCCTACCTGTTACAGGGCATGGCTAACATATCCCACCCTGTACCCTGAATGTTCCAGCCCAAGGGCTGGGTGTCCCCTCCGACAGAAGCTCTTCCTTTTACAATTCAGACATTTTGGTCTCTCTCTCCTTCTCTCTGTATTTTCTTTCTCCTCTCTGCTGGTGAAACAAGAAAATTCAAACCAAATGAAAGTACATAAAGGCAGATTTATTGGGAAGTCACTCTTGAGCTGGTTCACTGGTCTCTAGGAACAAGGCCAGGGAAGTTTTTATGGGGAGGGAGACTGAAGGAAAGGGGAAAAAAGAAAGAGCTTGTGCTCACAGGAAGAGAGAAGAAAGACCAAAATGTATCCCAGGGACAGGTCTGACTTCTAACATCAAATATATTTTTGACCCTCATGTTCTTGGAAGCACATTTCACCTCGTAATTTATGGGGAAACAGTCTGCTTATTGAGACCAACATGACTTGCCTTTAACCCCAGTCTGGAACTGGACACTGATGTCTTAGGCAGGCATCAGTCAATATGAGGTCACACCATCCCCAAATGCATTAATAGACCGGTATTTCCCTTCTCATGGTGGGGCTCAAGGGCTCAAGGTCTCTATTCCTCATTCACAGCATTGGCACTCCTTAGGATTCTCTAACATTTTAAATATCCATTCTTCATTTTCACAAGCCTGAATAATATTTAAAGAAGTTATCTCCCACCCTATACCTCTTGTTTCCCTAAACCTTTAGTTTTACTCCCTCAGAAACACAATAGGTCACACAAGCCTGTCTCCATGTCCTGCTCACCATATACCCACCTGTGCTCCTCCAGTCCTTTAGATAAACAGCAAAAGACTAGGCCTTCGAGTAAGCTGTCTCGGGTCTATATATGAGTCAAATTACTCTTGCTAAAAGTATTTTAACATCCGTGTTTCTTGCTTTTATCATTTTAAATGTAGGGTGACAATGCAAACTTCACAGTGTTATAAAGATTCACCCTACTATCCCCATGCCATCTCTGTAAGCATCTAATTTTTCTCCTAAAATGGACAAGGATTATAATTTAGTTTTTGAATTAAAAAAAAAAACATACTGATGACTAGCAAAGGAGAAGAGGTATTATTCAGAGCCTGGGGTAATCATGAAGAGTTTGTCTTTAAGATATGGGTCAGACAACAGAATGATTTATGAGATTGTGGTCTAGTCAGAGTAGAGCAATGTTGGGCTAGATGTAATAGATCTTCTTTGGAGATAGTGGAAGGAGCACCCAGCATAGCATAACCCTTCAGAACAGAATTCTAGAGCCAATGTATGAGCTTGTTCAAGATGAGTCAACACAACAGGACACACAAATCTCTTTTCTCTAGATGTGAAATAACCACTATTTTCAAACATTTCTCCATGCAATTCCTCTGCTCAGAATGCTCTTCAATTTACCTACTAGCTTGTGACCGCCCTACAATATTCTAAATTCCTACTCTTGATTCATTTTACTTTTCCATGTTATTTTTGTGAGTCTTATATCTTAACTCTCCCTCCCTTCATACCCAACCAAGTGTCCTTAGCTAAGGGATCTCCACTAAGGAGTAGGTAGCTGGAAAATCTCTAATGATCTCATAAAGGAAAATGGCAGTAACAAATTCATTGAGGTTCACTACATTATCTATTTAAATTGTTTCGGCATGATTCAGAAAATTAAAAAAAAATCTGTCAAATATAACTAGAATGGGGAAATAGTCTTGGTCACATAAAACAATAATAAACAACAAAAATGAATGCAGGGTTTTAGAGGATAATCTTAAATAAGATGCTGGATGTGAAAGAAGATTTTAAAATAAAAGAGATGTCTAGGAAATAGCCTAGAAAAAGTTGAACTCGGAAAAAACAAAGTGAGAAATAATGGTTAGCAAAGGGAAAAGAAAAAAATAAAATTATAACTGACATTGATTGATGGGAGTTGAGAGGAGCCATGTACGTGAAGGGAATGAGAACAGAAGATAGAAGCTTTAGGACACCCTTAACATAGAGAGGAAGAGCAAGGTGTGGGTGACATCAATGTTACAAATGTGGAAAGCTCATAAGACAGTCTCAGCAGGGATGATGGGGATGATGGTGAGGTTAGGTGATGATAGAGAACATCATAAGATGTCCATGAATTTGGGAATTTATGTAGGATTAGGAATTCGTGTAGGGTAACTAGCTAGCAAAAGATACTGGGAGAAGATGAAGGAGGGCAGAAAGGATGCACACTTTAGCGTTGTGAGTCCGTAGTATCTGAGAGGACATGCTCTCTAGTGTATGTCACCAAGCAGAAGTACTTGGGCTGCCTACAGAGTGGCCTACACAGCCAGTGGGCTGCTTGAGTGGGTGGGACTTGGGGGTGCCTAAAAAGAAGAAGCAACAGACAGACCTAAATATAAAGGAAAGAAAGGATGCTTATTAAAATGAGATTCCAAAGAATGGAGAAAGGACAAAAGGGGAGAATTGAAGCAAGTTAGTAATTGACTGAAGAAGAGACTCTCATTTTTATTTTCTCATGGCTCTGAGGACCACACTCAGGGCTCTGCCACTCTGCTCTATCCCTGGTCCTGAGGGATTGGTAAAGGCAAGAAAACTTTTGGTCATCATTTATGGATGCAACAAGGTATTTCATTCATTCGTTTAATAAGAATCCAAAGTACAAGGATGGACAGAGAAATATTTAGTCCCAACTTAAACAGGACCTTGATTCTAGTTGGATATATATCTGAGTGAGGAGACAATTTGCAACCCTAGGGACAAACAATGAGGGGTCAAGGTAAGAGAATGGAGACTCTGCTGAAAGGAAAACTCAAGAATTCCCTTGCAAATGAAAGATTAGATTAGGAGGAAGTGCCATTACCACAAGGAACAAATGAGAATTTTCTAATGAAGTGGAACCTTCTAGAGTCCAGGAAAGCCTCTGTTAGAGCCACAGGAAGCAGCTTATGTCGTAAAGAGCACTGGATTGTGTATTAAGATCTTGGCTTCTACTTTCATTGTTATTGGTAAGTTTTTTTCACAAGGTTTAGAACCCTGGAATCCAATTCAGTAAATTGAAAGATTGTTCTCCAGTGCCCCAAAGTATGGTCGGAGAGTTACCTACACAGTGGGTTGCCTGGTGTCACCTAAACTTCATCTTCATTCAAAGAACATGACTGTATTTGAGGTGACATCATCAGGTCAGATGAGCTTATACTATATTAGATTTGATTTCTATGGAAATCTTTGGTGTCCATCAAAGAAAAGACCATGTGGAGAAGGAAGAGACTGAGGTGGCATACCTACAAACCAAGGAATATTGAGGATTTCCAGCAAAAGCCAAACCCAGGAAGAGGCAAAGAAAGGTCTTCCAAAACATTGAAAGATTAGATTGGGAGGAAGTGCTACTACCATGACCCTACTATTTCCAGTTTCTTCTCTCCTAAAATGAAACGTATTTGTTTTGTCATAGCCATTGAGTTTGGGCTATTCTGCTGTAACAATCTGAGGAAACTTAGACAACTTGGGTTGAGAACACCTGAGATCTTGGTAAGATATCCTTCAAAGTGACCCTGTCTTCTGAATCAAGCACTCTGAAGTCTGATAACCAGATTTTCTGAATTATCTATACATGCTTCTTATGGAATTTCAAATGTGGGAGCCCACTGGGCCTAGAGACATTTTAAGATGTCTGAAAACCATGAACGCTACATGGCAGGACTGTTGAAAACCACAGAGGATGCTCCCTGTGGCCTACATGAGTGAAGTGTGGCACTCGCCCTTCTATATAGGTCACAGAAGACATTTTTCCAGTGAAGAAATGAGACGATTATTTCTAAAATACCGGTTTCTATACATTTTATGTATTGTGTGTTCTGGGAGCATTTTAAAGGTAAAGACCTCAAGAGTTCTATTCTTCCAGAAGAGAGATTTCTGTCTGTACAATTTGACAAATAATGAGATTTTTCCTAATCTGTCTCTCCTCTATAATTTTCTCTATAGGTTTTTCTTTTCTCATCTTATTCCAGTTTCTTTTTTCCCTTCAGCCTTATTCAACTTCAACCCACCTAAAGATTAAAGTTTTATGTGTTTTATATATACTGATTTCCTACTTTTATAATCTTGGCCCTGTAAATCACATACAGAATGCTTCATTTTGAGGTTTAATATTATGCTGTTTAAACGTGATTCTCTTGGTTGAAGGGGTCTCAATAGTTTAGGAGTTATAAGTAAAGCAATTCTAGGCTACTCAGATTGAAATCCAAAGAGCAAATTAATAATTGTTGTACAGCTTTAGGAGATTGATCATACTTCTTTATGCCTCATTTCCTTATTATGGGTATTAAGTGGATTTGTGTAACAGTTAGCATGGCTCCGTTCTGCTGCAGTGAGGAGCATCTCTATACAAGATTAATAGCTTAAAAGAGGAGACTGTTCAGTCATACCACTACTACCATTAATGTCCATCAGCTTTGTTGTTATAGTGCTGCTTCATGGTATTTCCCCGCCTCATCCCCAGACTCCAGTCTGTCACAACTTGAACTTGTCACAAAAGGAAAATAGCTAGTGGTAGCACTAAAACATTCTAAGTGGCCCAAACTGCTTTCTGTCCCTTAGCTGTGTGGGACAAATCACACAAAATGTCTGAAATAATAAGACAGGAAATGTAATTCCTCAGAAAGGGTGAATCTTTCAGAAAAGGGCTGATAGGAGGAGATAGAAAATATTAGTGAAAACAATACAACCCCACAGGATTGATGTTAAGTAAAAAGTTAACTTATACATATATCTCCCAAGAATGGTGCTATTAAGATTTGAGAATGAGGGGCTGGAGAGATGGCTCAGCGGTTAAGGTGAAGAGCACTGATTTCTCTTCCAGAGATCCCGAGTTTAATTCCCAGCCACCACAAGGTGGCTCACAACCATCTGATCTGGTGTGTCTGAAGATAGCAACAGTGTACTCACATACATGAAATAAGTAAATCTTTTTTATTTTATTAGATATTTTCTTTATTTACATGTGAATTTCGCCTTTCATAGTTTCCCCTCCAAAAAACAAAGAAACAAACAAAAACAACAAAAACAAACCTCTGTTGCCTTCCCCCTCCCCATGCCTGCCACCCCACCCTCTCCCACTTATTGGCCCTGGCATTCCCCTACACTGGGGCACCGAACCTTCACAGGGCTGAGGTCCTCTCCTCCTATTGATGATCGAATTTGCAATCCTCTACTATACACATGCTGCCAGAACAATCAGACCCCTCCATGTGCAGTCCTTGGTTGGTGGTTGAGACCCTGGGAGCTCTAGGACCAATGGAGCTGAGGGGTTTACAGCCCCTTAGGATGAACAACAATATGAACTAACTAGTACCCTCAGAGCTTCCAGGGTCTCAACCACCAACCATGAAATAAGGAAATATTTTAAAAAGAAAAGTTGAGAATGGGAGTGGAGCAGTGGCTCCATGGTTAAGAGCACTGGCTACTCTTCTAGAGGACCCAGTTTGATTGTGAGCATCCACATGGAGGTTCATAACCTTCTGTAATACCAGGTACTGGGGATCTGATAAACTCTGTTGCCTTCTGTGTGTGCCAGGGATGCAAGTGGTAGACAGTCACACATGCAAACAAAATATTTATAAACAGTAAAAAAATTAAAAGTTGAGAATGATAGGATATTTAGGTCTTAGTCAAAGCTTAACGAATTCTATGTGAACCTGCATGAAAAATCTGGGAAAAGGAGAGTTAATAACTTGGAATTTTAAGTTAACTAAGAGCCCAGCCACAGCTCTGTACATTTGTTTTTATTTTATTTTTTATTTTTTTTTATTTGCTTTACAATCCAATATCAGACCCTCCTCTCCTCCCAGTACACCTTCATACAAGTCTTACCCCATTTCACCTTCCCCTTCTTTTGAGAAAGGGAAGCCCCACTGGGTGTCACATTCCCTACAACCCCTCCCCCCTCACACACACATACATCAAGTCACTGTGGGTCTAGGCAGACACATCCTCTCTCACTGAAGCCAGACAAGGTGGTCCATTTAGGAGAGCAGGATATACAGCCAGGCAAGCAGCCAGGCAACAGGCTCAGGGACAATCTCTGCTCTAGTTGTTGGGGACCTGCATGAAGACCAAGCTGCTCATCTGCTACATATGTGCAGGAAGGCTAGGTCCAGCCTGTTCTCTCTCTTTCGTTGGTGATTCAGTCTCTGGGAGGCCCCAGGGTCCAGGTTACTTTAGTTTGTTGGTCTTCTTGTGGAGTCCCTATTCTCTTTGAGTCCCTCAATCCTTCTCCTAACTCTTCCATAAGAGTGGGGGTCTCTATATCTCTTTCAATTGGCTGCTGGATAGAGCCTCTTTTTTTTTTTTTTTTTTTTTTTTTGGTTTTTCGAGACAGAGTTTCTCTGTGTAACTGTGGCTGTCCTGGAACTCACTCTGTAGACCAGGCTGGCCTCGAACTCAGAAATCCGCCTGCCTCTGCCTCCCAAGTGCTGGGATTAAAGGCATGCGCCACCACCGCCCGGCAGGATAGAGCCTCTTAGCGGACAGTTATGCTAGGTTCCTGTCTGCAGGTATAAAGGAGTATCAATAGTGTCTAGTGTCAGGGATGAGTTCTTGCTCATGGGATGGGTCTCAATTTGGGGCAGTCATTGGTTGGCCATTCTCTCAGTGTCTGCTCCATTTTCCCTGCACATCTTGTAGGCAGAACACATTTTGGGTCCAAGGTTTTGTAGGTGGGTTGCTGTTCTTATCTGTCCACTGGGAGTTCTGCTTGGATATAGGAAGTGGCCACTTCAAGATCCATATCCCTACTGCTAGGAGTCTCAGCTTGATGGTTTCCTTGGCAATTTCCCCAGCTTGAGGGCACCCCTTTCACCTTTGTAGTAGTTCACCGTGACCATCTAGTAATTCCTGAGCTTTTTTCCCTGTGAGACTGACACTTGAATAAAAGGTCTTAATTGGTTTAATGGATACTTTGTTTGAAAGTTTTCCTTTATATGCTTGCTTTGTGAGTTTACTTTTAGAGGGTTAATAAAGTGATTCTAGTGAGATGGAGAGCTAAAATGTCTGATATTTTCAAACCCATATAAATCCTACTTTAGAAAAGAGAATGACCATCACTTTAGTGAGCCAGGACCTGAAAGAAAGCACAGGCCAGCTCACCCTCCCAATATCCAGTTGCAAATTTTATGAGGATGGGGGTAGTGGTATACCTAGATGATAACTCATGCGCTTGATGACATTAGCTGCTTCAATCAGCTTTTTAATGATCCCAGAAAGAAAGGTTACAACGTCTTTTTCTATTCCTAACTTAGCAAGGATACAACAGAAACAGTTCCTGTTATAGAGAGGAGATCTCACAAATATAGAGAGATATTTGAAAATACTGTATCCACTGAACACTGTCTTGGAATACTTTTTTAAAAAAAAATAGTCAGGATATGTATATATACATCTCCATAGCTGTCACCTGCTCCTGTGACTGAGATCTGAGGCTAGCTTACAGAGTATGATTTCAGGAACCAAGAATGTCTCCTGCAAATACAAATACCAATTTTAAATCTTCATCTTTATTAGCAGTATGCGCACTGATTTCTTTTGGTTTTATAAACGGGTTCTATGCGATATGCCTGTAACCTTCACATTAAGATATTTTAATATAATATTTTTACTGTCATTTGTGAGTTTCCTATGTACATGTAGTATATATTGATCATATTCACCTCTCACAGATTAACTTCCTTTCTCACACCCCTTCTAATTTCATTTCATTTTATTTATTTATTTTTTACAACTCACTGAGTCCACTTTGCGTCAGCCTTCTGCTCCTGAGGGTGGTACCATTAATTGAAGCAGGGTTGACCTACCAGAGACTATGTTGTTAAAGAAAAGTAGCGCTCCACCCCTCAGCAGCCATAAGCTGTCAACAGCTCTTCAGTTAGAGATCCTGAGGCCTTCCCACTTGATTGTTGTTTGGATTGATCTTGTAGCCGTCTTGTACAGGCAAACAAAGCTGCTGTTTGTTCGCATTAACACAGTGGGCCTGTGATGTTAAGAATATACAGTTTTCTTGATCCTTCTCACCCCTCTTCCATGATGGTCCCTGATACTTTTTTTACTCTCTTTTTTCAGGTATGAGTCATTCATGAGCCGTTCTCCATTGCACAATGGAACTTCTCTGCTGAGAACTGGCTAGCAGCTATATTAATACATGCATTTACAGATAGAAAATTATAGGCCAGTTTAATACTGTGCCAATTTAGCAGAATAGTCACAGGTTCACCCATGGGACCTCTGAGCTTCCCAACCATGGGTTCTAGACCAGATTTATAATACCACATTTACATGCATTTCCTCCTGGGGAGCAGCCTTAAAGCATATCAATAAGCAGGTGGTTACCCCTATATTTGTGCCACTGTTTCCTTCTCTTTATTAACACCCCCTAAAATGTATTTTTGCTATTTATTTGTTTGTTTGTTTGTTTATATACAATGCAATATTGTCTCCTTTCCTCCATTACTTTTATCCAACATTGATTTATTCATCACTTGCAGATCAACCCCCAGAGTAATCATGGAAAAGCTTTGAGAACATGTGCAGCACAATGAGGAGATTTTGTAGACAGACAGACTCAGGTTTTTATCTGTTGTATGACCTGGATTAGTTGCAAGTTTGCTCTTTATCTCTTGGTGTGCAAAGTTGAAGTATATTTCATTTTCATTGAGATAGCACCTTGCATCCAAAGCAATTGATACCTTTTGGTAGATGTTACCTCCACATTTCCATCATTTTTCTTTCCAGAAAGCTAGATTTTCAACTAGCTTTGAAAACATTACACTTAAAGGGGAATGTAGTATTTTCATTTAGTTACATGTGCTACCTGGTTTATGCTATTTCAAATTTACCAAACAAAATGCAATAAATAGCCCTTTCTTCTCCTCTTCCCTTTCTTCTTCCCCTTTAGTAATTTAATTTATATATTTATTGCTATTTATTCATGTATTGACTTAATTGAACATATTTATTAGTATTTGAATACCTACAAGAATTGGTCTATACATCTCATTGTTGCAACACAGTGTGTTGCTCCTTTCTTTTATCTGCTTCTCATTTCTAGTCATTACCATTCTCGTTCAACTCAGTTACTTAGGTACTTCTAAGGGCCATTTTCTTCTTTCTTATAATATGTTATTATTATAAGAAATATGTTATATATATACACATATATATCCTAAATATTAATCATACCTATCCCCCTTCCCTCTAACTCATTTTACACATCCCATTTCTTTCCCTACTTTATATCCTTTTTTTGAGACAGAATTTCTTTGAGTTCCCTGGCTGGCCTGGACTCACTCTGTAGACCAGGCTGGCCTCAAATTCAGAAATCCGCCTGCCTCTGCCTCCCAAGTGCTGGGATTAAAGGCTTGCGCCACCACTGCCTGGCTACTTTATATCTTAACCTAGGTAAGATGCAATTATTGCAACTTGGGTGTCCATTGATGTGAAATGCTTTACTGAGGCATGGGTAACCTCTCCTTTGGAATGCTGTCACAGATTTTTACTAGAATACCTACATTTACAAGCATTCTGGATATTTGAGCTGCAAGTATTTTAGTGCACATCTGTGAGCTTAGCATTCCTGCAGTGAGATGGGGGGTGGGGACAAGGAAGGTCCTGAAGTTTGTCAGTCAGCTCCTCTGTCTTCCACCATGATGAACAAGAGACTCTGTCTCAACAAATATGCAAGATAAGGATAAATATCCAAGGTCATCATCTCGCTTCCCTATGTGTGTTGTGATGCACAGATGTTCACAGTCCTACATAGCTCACATCACACACACGTATATACACAAATACAAAATTAATCATTTCTACATGTTTCTATTAAAATGGTTTATTTTGACATTTACGATAAAGAAGTTATTTGATGAGAAAATCAACTTAAACTGAAAAGTTACTGGGGTATAGTAAGGGGATAGGTTATAGAAGATATCCTGTATAGAAGAATTTGAGTTCAAACCTGTGATATATTTGTTATTAAGATCCCATAGTCAGAACCTAGAGTATAGTAATATCTGAAATCATTAAAAGTATTCAAATTCTATTAATCATACCAGAATGACAGTAGGAAACATTCTACTGAACTTGTAGATTTTTAAATAAACAAGAATAGAAACAATGTTTTCCAAGGGATCTTCTCCCTATCCTTGAACAAATAAGTTCATCTCTTGAAAAGTGGCTTCATGGAGAGAGATTATCATGAGGAATTTTAACCAATTGGTTGTCAGCTCATTGCTGCTGTGCATGCTGCAAACTTGTGGCTTCTTTTAGATGTTTGGCAGAAAACTAGGGAGTAAGATTCCTTTTCCTTTCTTTTGGAGTCACTTACTTTTTTGGAAACCTATCTGCCTGGGTTCACTCCATTTCAAAATGGAGAGGCTCTGCACTTTGAGTTGAGATCTATGAGTTCATTTTACCCTGTGGTCAAGTACAATTTACAAATCCTGTGGAATAGGGTATAGTGCTTGCTTTGTTCCTCTTGGTGGCAAGGTCAGAATGCATAACTGAAATCATACAGGAAATTAAAAAGAGGTAAGGAAGGGCAGGAGAGAGGGAAAGAGGAGAGAAGGGAGATACCAGAAGCCTAGCAAATGTGCATCACTGATAGACAGTGGTAGGCCAAAATGTGAGCTAAAGCAATACCACAAAAATCAGACTCAGTGAACTGACTAAATGTACAAGAAGCTGCCAGAAGCTGGTCTCAAGTGTGATTGATGTTAGATAGGAAAAACAAAATAACAGAAATAAGGTTCTCTAGTCCCATCTCACATCTCACTGTGGGAACACTGAGCTTATGGGTTTACACAAACACACCTGCATTTCTGTGGGCTTGGGATACTTGAAAAGAGGGTCTCAGTAGCTTCTGTTAGGTCAGCTGTGCCCCATGTTTCCTGAAGACTTTCCTTTCTGGCTCAGCTTATATTTACTCATATTCTCAGAGTTACACCTGAGAGTCAACAATGATTTCTGTGTTACTTCCCTCTTCTTCCTCTCCTACTCCTAATCTACTTTTAAAATCAGTCTCCTGTTCTTGCTGACCCTGCTTCTGAAATGTACAACAAATTGCATGACTTCTACTTCTACTACTGTCACTTTCGCCTCCTGTCTTAGCTGCCTAAAAGATTTCCTTCTGTCTGTTGCTGGCCTCTGTTGGTCCACTGATCCATAGCAGCCAGCATAATTGTAAAAATTTAAATTAGGGGATTGAAGACATAGCTCATTGATAAGAGCACCTGCTGTGCAAATATAAGGATCTGAGTTCAAATGCCCAACACTCACAAAAACAAAAAACAAAACATAACAAAACAAAACAAAACACCAAGCTTTGTATAGGTCAGCAGTTTTCAACCTGTGGGTCATGACCCTTGTGAAGGTTGAGCAACCTTTTCATGGGAATAACTGAAAACCTGTGTGTCAGATATTTACATTACAATTCATCATAACAGTGGCAAAATTGCAGCTATGAAATAAAAACCAAAACAATTTTATGATTGGGAGTTACTACAACACCAAGAACTATATTAAAAGGTTGTAGTATTAGCAAGGTTGAGAACCACTGCTATAAAGTATCACTGGCCTCCATGGGCCATGGGAGTTCTTATAGTATGCTAGAAGAAGGCTGAGTCGGGAATGATGCAGAAGTCACTGAGAGGTAAGCACAGTAGTTGTGAGGCACTGATGTTTCTCAAGGATGTGGAGAAGCAAATGAAGGTGAACCAGAGAAATGCTGCTTTCTGTGATGAGCAGTCTTCTCTAACTCTAGGTTAGATGGCAAAATTGTACTGTTTCGATATTAAAAGTGTTTGCATTATAAGATCCTTTATACTGTAGGCTTTGTATTCTGAACATAAATTTTTTTTTTGGATTTTTGTATGATGGTCCTTGAATCTTTTTTTTTTCTATTTAATCACTGTATTATGAGTCAGAAGCCCCAAGTTCTAGAGATGCCTAAGATGGAATGTTTTGAAAGGTTTGTCAGCATCAAGCCGATTGTCCAAACTCCATGTCTTCACCTTCATCTTCACATTCTTCAAAAATACTATTACTGGGCTTTGTTATTTGCCGATGTGTTCCCTTTTGTTTGATTTTTGTCTGCCAAGTATAGATATTTAAGTATAGATATTTAAATGCCTTCCCAGCATTTTCTTGAAGAAAATTAAACACCATGCTTGTGACTGTTAAAAAAAAGAAAAAGAAAGCCAGGCATGTCACGCAAGTATTGTGGAGGGATGGCAGTGGGACAGGAATATTGCTTGAGCTTACTGACTGCCAGGCTAGCTTCAGATTCTGTCAGCCATCCTGTCTCAAGGGAATGAAGCCTGAGGTGATAGAGGACACTTGATATTTTCTTCTGGCTTCTCTGTGCATGCACAGGGTTGGGCATCCAAACACACACTTATAAAAATACATTATCACAGCTGGGCGGTGGTGGCGCACGCCTTTAATCCCAGCACTTGGGAGGCAGAGGCAGGCGGATTTCTGAGTTCGAGGCCAGCCTGGTCTACAAAGTGAGTTCCAGGACAGCCACGGTTACACAGAGAAACTCTGTCTGGAAAAACCAAAAAAAAACCAACCAACCAACCAACCAACCAAACAAACAAACAAACAAAAAACATTATAACATGAAAGAATTCTTATACTAGACTATATAATCTATGCACTTAACTTTACAAAGCATCCAGTTGCTTTTAGAACATATTCAGATGGCATATCATACCATGTAGGGTCTTTTAGCCTCTCCATATATCAACAACTTCTCTTTCCCTGGGGTACCAGCTCCATCCCAAATGGGCCTCCTTTGGGTCCTCCAACATGCTTCACCTTGGCCATCTGCATGTTAGATTCTTGTCCAATCTGTTTCTTCAGAGAAGCCTTATTAAACCATCTCAGAACAGGAACTTATGACAAAAACAAAATATCTAGTTTTTTCCCCCAGATTATTCTATGAAGTAGGCACTTCTTTTGTTCTAATTCACAATTATTTTTAATCAAAGTATCCCATTATAATTTCTGTATGTGTGTGTGTGTGTGTGTGTGTGTGTGTGTGTGTGCGTGCGTGCATGTACATGCACATAGGGCATACAGGTGGTGTCTGTAAACAGAATATGCAAGCAGAATATGGATGGCTATGTCTGAGACCAGAAGGATAAACCTTGTTCAACCCCATTTAGTGGCTGATGTTGGTTCAAACTTCTAGAGTCTGACACCAGGCTGTTTATTTTAGGCACATTTAAGCACAACACAATTTTGGAGAAAAGTTTCCTGTTGATAATTGATTCAATCCCATGTGCACACCAAAACATAAGTCATGTTTACATTAAAACTCTACAAAGCACATGTATTCCATACAGATAGGTTCTATTGACTGAGAAATAATGCCAAGATACAGCACTAGAGTGAATGTCTGAGATAAACATAAAATTCTGTTGGAGTTCAGAGTAGCCTAGCCTTACAGATACCACAGAGGTTACCTAAGCTAATATAAAAGTACATGTTACATCTCCGAGAAGGATGGGTGCTATTGGCTGAAACATACTGTTCAAGATAAAGGTCTAGGCAGAAAGAGCCTTGAACAAACATAATAGTCTGAGGATTCAGCTGTAGCCTGGCCCTACAGATAGCACAGGTCACCAGGCTATTAATTGCACCCATTGCCAGCCTTCTGGGCAGAAAGCAAGTTATGCTTCTCTTCCTTTAAGTGGCAACCTTGCCTGTTTAACGCTCCTGGTCTCCCTCGTGCTTGTCTGTGAGCACAAGAACCTCATGCCCTCTAAACATGTAGAACTCACCTCTATCAAGACTTATATGTTGTATTCCTTAGTTTGTCTGTGTCTCTTCTTACTTCCTCACCCCCTATAGACAGCAAGGATCTCCATGAAGGATCTTTTTCATGGTGTTTATCTTATCCTCAATATCACACTAGTTGCATGGCTTCACCATTCTTTATTTACCATTTGTTAAATCCTGTAGTAGACAGTCCCTTGACACACTGCTACAGGTAAGTAGCTGTGTACCATTGGCCTATATAGTACCAAGGGTAATGGGTAGCCCCTAGGGGAGGAGGGATAGAGCAGTCTGTTGTGGTTGGACATGTTACTTGTGCTGGACTCCCTGGAAGGTTTTTAACTAGAAGCTGCATCTCTCCCACGGTGAATGTGCTCAGGCTGTACAGTTGGGCACTTGTCTTCTTCACATCGTACTTCACACTTCTGCATAAAAGACTTAACTGAGCACATTGCATGTCATACCTGTTATGGGAAGTTCCTCAGCTCTCCCTGGGGCTTGAAGACATTGGTGAGAATAAAGTGATCTAACTGACCTGTTTTGCCCCAATAATTTTATATCATCTGGCTTATATTTTTTTCTTGGAAAAATGCATGCTTTAGAAGTGAGTTTATGAAAATCCACTAAGTTTATACTTACAAAGGCAAATCAAATACTTTCTCAATGTATTTGGATTTTCTAGGCAGAAAATAGAAATGGTTCCCTGTTCTTATCCTCCTTTGTCTTTACTTTACCTCTGAATAATCTGTTCTCTCTGGGAAGCATGCGTGTTAAAGTCTGTGGTGCTCTGGGCTCAGTAGAGGGCTCCTACAGTAGATGCTGATGAAATAAAGGTAAGCCTTCTCTCCATCTCTGTCCTTGTTTTGTTTGTATCTAACACAATTATTTGCATACCTTTTTACCATACCATATGGATATAGAATTGTATACACCTTTTTTAAGAGAATTTTTCGCTTTTTTAATGCACTATAGAATTTTCTTTTTGACGCATGTGGAACATGGCTCCTAGGGAAACCAAGGTACCATTTTCTCTTTTATACAAATAGAGAAATTTGGGTGAAGAAGTATCAGGTTGGCCACCCTTGTCCTCTAATCCAAGCAAAAGTCCTTGAATGTTCCCCTTCCCACTTTTGAAAACAGCCCTTTGTGGCAGATGGAAGGAATTTCTACTGTCTGCATATGAGCAAAACCAACGGGTTTGGCTTAAATTGGTGAGGTCATAACAACAGATGAACAGAAATGCACATTGGGGGTTAATTTGTTTTCTTGATTATATTGTTCCTGGAGGAAATAGAAAAATCATACAATATAAATAGTCTGTTTTCTAAAAAGCTAAACTAGGTAAAAAATGATTGATCTCTCTACCATGTGTAGGTGTGCCAAGTTGAAAGAGAAAAGTTTTCAAACATCTGATTGTCATCTCCCTCCAAGCAACCAGCAGTGGTTTTTATTTTCATGTTTTGTTTAGATTTTGTTATTCATTCTCATTGCTTAAGGATACTAGACTTCTCTTAGGTAACTGTAGGAGTTCCAGAAAATACTCTGGATGGTATTTGTAGCTGCATTTCTTATTCATCAGAGAATTAGTCTATGTTTCCTGATGCTAAGACTTCTCCCAAAGAAACAATGCTAAGTCAAATGATAGCAAGGCCAGAGGGAGTGGCTGTTCTGTTGGTTCCACTCCCAACAGTCATGTGAGGCTATTTGCTTTTTAATAATGAAGAATTTGACACTCTACACTTAACAAATTTCTATATGCCAGAGTTCTTCTTCTATGGTTCTTCCCATTTATCAGAAGTGTCATGAACTTGGAAAATCAACTGTTGGGAACTGGAAGTTCTTCTGTATAGCTGCTATGTTCATGTTCAAGCAGACTAAGGAGAATCACAGGATTTCTTGAGATTGATACTTATTGCACACACTGTGAAAGAAAGGAAACACTTTAACACATACATTAAATGTGTCCCCCATTGCAGATCATGATCATAATCATTTTAGTTTTTGCAAAGAGAACAATGTTGGAACACTTATGGATCTGAGGTTGTTAGTTCTTAGTACTTTCATTTTCAATTCTGTCTTGAACAATTCTGTCTTTTTTCTTGCTCTTCCTGTTGGGGGTACTATCTACCTACAAGAGAGCACTCTACCATCTTTATTCTACTGATACAGCTTCACTGGCTTTTTGATTGAATCTGCTAACAATAATAACAATAGTAGTAGTAGCAGTAATAATAATAATAATAATAATATAATAATAATAATAATAATAATAATAATAATAATAATATTATCAGGATAATAATAATAAACCGTCCTCCCTGGACTGGATCTTTCAACTTTGCAAGCCTAAGTTTCTGTGTTTCGACTTTTGGCTTGTGATAATAAGTTTGCCTCACTTACCAACAGTCTCCTCTGTGAGCTTCAAGCTAACTTGGTACCCCCTCTCAGTTAACCTATATTTGCAGCTAAATTTAAAAATCATTTTCCACTTGTATGGTCAATTGACTTTGGTCTTGACTAAAGATAAATGCTGTGGACACTTCACTTCTAGATTAGGTTTACATACAAAAGCTCACTGAGGTTTATCAAGTTTGTTACTTGAAAATGAATAGTGGATGTGTCCCAGTCATTTTTAATGAAATTGATGTTAATTCTCCCCTGCCCTCCTCTTACAGAAATAAGAATTAGTGATACTGAAAATAGCAGGGCATGGAAAGTTCCATTCATTTTTCCACAATTTTAATTGTAGGATGCCACATTCTACCTTTGAATATTTGTGTTTGCATCTGGTCACCATGTACATTTGCTAGATATCTTAAATGTTATACCTGTAAAATACCTAGCTTCATTGCAAACACTTTGGACCAAACCAAAGCTTGTTTTACAGTTCTGTGGCTAACACGATACTTGTGTAGTAGTGTCCCAAACAGACTGTGTTTGTACTTGTCATTTTCTCTCTTATCTTGTCCCCAGTCATAAAAATTAAGTGATGTGAAAAAAATTGCCTAAAGAACAGATGCTACCTTCTAGCAGAGGTTCTAAATGGCCCATGTCTGCAACAGTTCTGCCTCCAGAGCCAATATTCTCCATATCCATCTTTGCTTCATTCTTTCTTATCAAAGCATTTGCCTGTAGAATAAAGAGGATAAAAACATAAAACACAAAAGCAGACTCGTTTGTTCCGAGAACATCTGTTCTTGTTATAAAAAGCAGCCACATGATGTGGTCCATTTTCTCCCAAAGCCCTCTCATGAGGGGTTTGAAAGGCAGCTCTGCATCCATCTGAGGCTTGAGTTGACAGAGATGGGTCTGTCTAGTGAGTTGACACATAGGAGCGAGCTCCATTTTAGTGTATGAGTTCAAGATAATATGGAGAAGCAAGTATGGGATTAAATAATAGTTGTTTATTAGCAAATTCTTCTCTTAAGATTCTTTGAACTATTTCCTGCCATTGGTACTTGATTTGAGGCTCACTTGATTCAGTTTTATCAGTGAATTTTCCAGATTCTTATTCATTTGAGTTGCATGTTTGATGGTGGAACCACACCAAAAAAAAAAAAAAAAAAGTCTCTTTGTGCTGCAATTAAAATAAAATACTTCACTCTAATGTCTTTATTTTTCAAGGGGAGAAAATTCTCCCAATCTTTAACTACATCTACAACTCAAACTGCCAGCCAAACTAAGAATACTAATTAGTCAATGTTTAAAAGTAGAACTTAGCATTACTTAGAGCTAGGTGATACTATTGTTTTCTTTCCTCCAGAGTATATTATAGCTTCATTTCTTACGTAGTTTAATACATTCCAAGTCATTTTTAAGCATGAAGCTGTCTGTGTATTGACTGATTCATTCAGGAATGCTTAATCACCTGCATGACCTGAGCTCTCTACCTCACAGGAGGCAAGCTTAGTCTAAGTTCATAGCATCTCTGAAGTCTTTGTCTGTAGGCTTCCAGCTTGCATCAACCATGACACACATTCCGAAGTTAATTTCTCTTCTCTTTATAACAGGGAGCGTTTTAATATCCTGTGTTTCCCCTTTTTGGAGTCTTTTACTATTAAACATCACAATCCCTTACTTCCCAGACTGTTGAATTTCATCTTGGCCATCTCAACATGGGTCTCTCAAGACAGCTTAGTTTATTCTTATACCTAGTGGTACTTTATGTGAAGCACTGTTTTGAATTGTACATGTCCATTTTTAAAATTTTATGTTATTTCATTCTTTGGATCCTTTGAGTTTTATTCTTTATTATTTCTTTATCCATCAATCCATCTATCCATCTACCTATCTCTCTATCTATCTGCCCACCTATCTATCTTTTTTTGGAGGATGATGAACAATGAGAAAAGCCTAGGCCCCTCCAGGTTACCCTAGGAGTAACATACAATTTCAATGGTGTTGCTTATTTTTATGACTGCTATGGTTGCTAATTTCTGCTAGGACTATGGGTTAGTGGAAATGCTAAGTTAAGGTAACAGACCTTGAGGAGTTATCTCTCACCCACTTGGTAAATATTTTATAGAAACCACACTAGTGTACTATGCTTAAAGAAGCAGGAGATTAATAAAAATAAGATTATGATGAATTTCTGATATCTGAGACTTGGCAAAAATATCAGCTAATTACCTATTGATATAAATCTTATTGGGTGTTTTTAGTATTTAAGACCTTGTAACTATGAATAAAAGAGAGTACTTATTTTCCTCATTATGGATGAATGTCCTTCATGTTTCAATTGAGATGACTGCTTTTGGTGATTAATGTAGAGGGTTCTACGTTCTATAGGATCAGTGGAAGTTAAATCTTTGACCATCCTGGGTCATGTACACCAGTGTGGCTATGATAAAGTCAATGCTGTGAGCAATACATTGAGAACTCGTTCTAACATTTGACACTTACCACCATTCTTAGGCAAAGGACCTGAGACCCTGTATGCAGGGCAGAAGCTCAATGACAATGAGTGGCACACCGTCCGGGTAGTGAGGAGAGGAAAAAGCCTTAAGCTAACAGTGGATGATGATGTGGCTGAGGGTAAGTGCAACTATAGTGGGCTTTGCCTCTGCTTTACTGTCTTCTCTGACATTCCTCTTCTGAAACTTCTTGTTTTGTTTAATAGAAGTCACATAGCCTGCTCTCTGTGGACAAGTACAGGCTAAGCATTGGTCCTTCCTCTGAATTTCACAATCTTTCTTCTTCAACTTGTAGTATAGCTAGTCAGTTATTGTAATATTATTTTCACTAGGCTTGCTCTTTGATACAGACATTTCAAAAGAACAGAGGTAGAGCTGAATAAATCCTTCTATAATTAATAATTAAATATCCCTGACCAGCCACCCTCCATGTGTCTGTTCTTTCTACCAGAAAATGCATTGCTCTTTATAAGAAAATGTAGAGTCCAAAGTATAGAATGTCATGGGGAATATAATAAATATTAGAATAGTATGCTGTAGAAAGGGCTGAACATGTTTGGCTTAATGAGCTGTTCATTTATTTAATTTTTATTCACTAAGTGCCTACTGTAAATCAAGCATTGTTGTGGGAGGAACTGGGCATATAGAAAATGGTCAAATGGGCAAATTCTCTGCAGAATGGAATCTATATTTAGGAAGGTAATTTGTAAATTAATAAATTCATATGTATGTAAAGGGTTCTGAGAGTACCACACAGAGTGTAAGCACTTCCTGCCAGCACACTATATATGTTAGCAATGTGCTCAAACTGTGGAAGAGAAAAGGTACACAAAAATTTCCCATTTCCTATTATTAAACCAATTGAGTAGATTAGAAAAATAGTATTTGAAAATGTTAGGATTAGGGCTGGAGAGATGGCTCAGTGGTTAAGAGCACTGACTGCTCTTCTAGAGGTCCTGAGTTCAATTCCCAGCAACCACATGGTGACTCACAGCCATCCATAATGAGATCTGATGCCCTCTTCTGGGGTGTCTGAAGACAGCTACAGTGTACTCATATAAATAAAATAAATAAATCTTTTTTTTTTAAAAAGAAAATGTTAGGATTATATCTTGAGATTCTGGTGTAGGTGATGGGGTTATAATTGTCAATCATATGAAAAAGCAACCAACTGCAGTTGAAATATTAAGACCAGCAAGAGAAGGTAGCCTCCCTATCAGAATTTTTCTTTCTTTTCTTTCTTTCTTTCTTTTTTTTTGTTTTTTTTTGTTTTTGTTTTTGTTTCTTTTTTGGTTGTTTTTCAAGACAGAGTTTCTCTATATAGCCCTGGCTGTCCTGGAACTCAGTCTGTAGACCTGGCTGGCCTTGAACTTAGACATCTTCTTGCCTCTGCCTCCCAAGTGCTGGGATTAAAGGTGTGCACCACCACTTCCCAGCTTCCCTATCAGAATTTGATGGGTAATTGTAATTAGTCAGGTGATGATCCTGAGTCTGTAGCCTAGTACCCAAGCACACAGTATACTGACTTCATATCCATATAAGAAAATAAACTCGAGGCAGCGTGGGGCAATTACATGGAGCTCTGCTGGCATCTGAGCTGGCCTCTGATCTAGCCTTGACATTAACTCCCTGCAGGATGTTTGGGAAGCCACTTGCTATTCCTGACCCTTATCTGATGCAGGCTGCAGGCACAGCTGTTGCCCCCAGTGCCTTCTGTGAAGAGCAAGACAGTTGGACAGTCAGAAGCCTAGGGTGTAATACAATCAGTGCCAGTAAATGGTTTTATGCCTTTGGGATAGATATACAAAATCTCATTTTCTTCATTTCCCCATCTTTCAACTTGAACTTCTGTTCTTTTTAAGGCCCTTTCCATCATAAATGTTCTGATATAGTGGGTCCTAAAATTTAATTTTAATTTATGAGTCTGATCTTTATTATCTGGAATTTAAGTGTAATTTTAGTGGAGTATAATGTGTGTGTGTGTGGGTTGAGGAGAGAGAGAGAGAGAGAGAGAGA
>NW_022196912.1:103778099-103842751 GCF_008632895.1 Mastomys coucha
AGAGAGAGAGAGAGAAAGAGAGAAAGGGAGAGAGAGACAGAGGCAGAGACACAGAGAGATGGAGATGGAGAGACAGAGAGAGATCAGTCCACAAAGAGGAAAAACACACAGCATATATCCTTTCAGCATTAGATGCTGCAATAGCTGTTTTACGAGTACCAATTCATTTAATCTTCAATAATTCAATATTCTTTCAAAATAAATGTTCCTATTGTCATTTTACTGAAGAGGAATGGGATGTTAGAGCTGTGTAATTAAGCTTCAAATCCACGTCTGTGTGATTCCAAAGAAGGAAGCAGTTTGCTGCACTTTGCAATCCATCAAAAGAAAATGATTTCTCCTCCAGTGCAGGCAAAATACAATGAAGTGGGTAAGGACGAGATGGGGAATACATCTCAGGATGTCTACCGTGGTACTTTGTCTCTTCCCTCCTAGAAAAGAAGGCACACAGAGCCATACCAATTATCCCATGCACTCCAATTCCACAAGACCCAAATCAGTCTTTGGAAATAGTTTCTAACCTATAGACCTTCAGGGTAGCTTAATGGTATAAAATGAATGTAGAAAATGAGATGGAAAAAAAAAGATTATGTTGTTTAGAAGCCACTTTCCATCTGCATTAATTATTCAAGCTGTCCCCATGAGCTGTGAGGTCAAACAGGGGTCTACAAATTAGGTGGTGAGTACCACTAATTCCTTTGGATTTGGCTGGTTAAATCCCAGAATGATGCAATTTGCAGCACGTTGTGAATAGTGGCCACTAGGTGGCACTCTCACCACAATCTCTCTCTCAGCAGTGATTTCCTTTCATTTTCCTGGAAAAACACAAAGAACACAAAGATTTGCAGAACTAAGGGTACAATAATCCCTTGCCTTGATCATTGTTCTTTCATAGACCCTTTGGAATAAAGGCAATTACGTGCTGTGCTTTCTGTTAGTCCTAACAATTAGAACACAGGGCTAAAGCATGGAATGTCCAAGCCATCCAGTAATTTTATTTGAAATTAATAAATCCTTTCACTTTCTGCCATACCTCCTACTTCAGTGGCAGCAGAACGCAGCAGCTACAAAGAAGAAAGGAATTTGGGAGAGGTAGAGAGTTAGTCTCTTTGTCTGGTATTTTTGTTGTTGATTTTTTTTTTCTTTTTTTCAGTGAAAGCAGGTTTGGGAATTTAATTTTAATTTAGAGAATTCATTAAACCAGGCACTGAGTCTAAAATATATGCAGACCCCAAGTTATAAATGGCATCTTATTGGCTTACTTAATAATCCCTTTCATGCCGTCTAAGGTCCCCCAGTGTGGCAAATTTCTAACTAGTCTACACAAATGACAAAGACAATAGTCCAGGCTCACATGTTACCAAAGGCCAGGAAAGAATTATTTTCCAACCTGGTGTTTTTCATTTATTATCATATAATTATATTCTTGGAAAAGTATTAAGTTCACTTGACAGTTAGTAAGGCTTGCTTGATTGATTGGGCTGGATTTCTATTATTAAAAACAAATTAAAAGAATACCTTTCTTGGTTTATGCTCCTCAGAATAGCGACCTAATGTGCTAACACCACACACTTGGCTCAGAACTTCTCGCTAGTATAAAAATTCACCCCACTTTTTACTGCTCTGCTCAATTGACTTCTCTCTTCTCCACCTACACTTTAAAAACTCCATAATTTGTCAAAGACACCACCAAAAACTTACTATACATGTTAATAAAAGTTGATAAAGTGAGCATAGGAAAGGTTTGGTCAAATGAAGCTCTTCATTACAAAATTCATTAGGCACATTGTGATAAGCTAATGCACATTGCTGTTCACCAATAATTAGATATGCATCACTTGCTTCAGGTTTTTTAAGAATAAGGTATTTTATGATATAGCATGCTTTTAAAATGTGCTGAGCACCTGAGGGAAATGTTTAGATCAAGTGAGGCTGGAGAATTGTGACATAAATGTGGAAAATCCCCAACTGAGCCTTTATAAGCCTTCCTTTTCTCAATATTCTCCTGTGTTTGGAAGTCATAGGGAATCTAATGCTTTCTCCCAGAATTTCCCACTACAATTACTAACATAATTATTATTATCATTATTATTTGGCTGAGTTTAGACTGTTGGCCAGGGATCATACAAATACACACAAAATTGGTCCTACAAATTCTGACCTTCGAGTTGCCATCTCAGATATGAGCCCCACTGCATGTACCCCCACTGTGCCATTGATATTTGCTGAACTCAGACTCTGCTATAGGCCATTGGACATCCAGAAGGCACTAGAATGGTCCATGCATAAGGAGACATTGCTTGCAAAGTAAATGAGAAGTAATTAGAACAATCAAAGAAAGGAAAAGAGTGACTTTTTTAAGAATTTGTATTAGCCAATAATTAAGGTCCCAGACACTTTCTAAAATGTCTTCTGGCCCGATGCCTTTAATTCTGCCAGCTTCAGACTCAATGCACACAGGAGAAATGGAGATAACCAAAAAATTAAGAACCACACCCAAGGCAACCTAGTGACAGGTTTACTATGTGGTGTGGCCTCTTGGGAAATTACAGATCAGGCAAGAGTTCTCCTAGATTCAAATCCATCAGCATTCAGAATTATAGTATGTAGATGGCCTGTCACTATGAAAGTAAGTACACTACAAAGGGTCAAGGCAGCACAGTTGTTTTAGGAAATATGCCCAATCAATTACCTTGAATTAGATAGAATGGCATGTGATAGTGTGATACCCAGCTACCCAGCTGTGGAAAGAAAGTATGGACTCTATTCCACTTTCTATATGGCACTGCCAACATCAGTTTAATCTGGTACTTTTACTGAGCAAGGATATAAAGCATGAATCAGAAATTTCCTCAAAGATATTAGAGCATACACATAAGATGTGGGCTGTATGCTATGCATCCCTGGATTCAGTTGAACAATTTACCACCTGGGACTTAACCAAACTGCTTCGGCTCTGAACACTAAGTCCCATTACCTCAAAGGCAACATAACGATGCCATCAACGACTTAATGGTAGTAAAGACACATGTCATAGTTGGAGAGCATAGCACACTGGGTATCATATAGAGATATGTACTCTTCATTTCTATTTATTGCCTTTCACCAGGACAGTTTTCTTTCCTCTGGAATTTGAGAGCAGCTGCTCTGAGGTATACATACACTTATCAGTAAGTGAGAGGAAGTTTGGTCTGAACATAAAAGGCAGAGGGCATCATTTCATACAGAGTTCTCAGTTACTAATATGAGTTAGATGACCCACGGATTTGTTTTGTAATAGTTGGCTATTTTGGTCGAAGTTTCAAATGTCAAGCAGTGATGTTTCATGCTTTTATCAGATGAGGTACTATAGGATTTTGAGAGGAGGTAGTTGGTTTGATTTTAATCTGTGTTATGGGTGAATGAGTTCAGTTAGTGGATAACTGAGCCAATTACCTTCTAATTCAGGCCGGCATTGTTGAATCCCCTCCTGCCCTAGACTTGTGATGGTGTATCCCTCATTCCAGACTCTCACTCTAGGCTAACCTCTTGAATTTCCTTGTTCATTTCTCACCCTACTTAACCAACTTCTTGCTTTGTCTCTCTTTTATTTTAACCAATATCCCATATGCTTTATAAAACTGGTTTTCCTGGTAGGCAGAATTTCCTCACTACTCAATCCTGAAGATGGGCTTATCTAAAATTTTGCAAAAATTCTCAACTGAATTGAAAATCACTTCTCTGATCCTTTTGGAACGCCTCGGATCATAAGGGATTCCAATTGCCTTATCAGTACTTTGCTCTAAGGTTTCTGTGTAGGTAGTGGGGATGTGAATTAGGGGAAGGAGTCACATCACCACCCTGTAGTCCTTCTGACTCCATGCCAGTTGGCTGTGGTCCCCTACCCCATCACTTTCTAAACGGGTCCCATGATACCTGCCGTGAAGAGCTGGGACCAAACTGCAGTTGGCTTATGTCAATCACACCACTGTTTTAAAGTGTGTGAGTTTTAGGTTGTGCTCATTTCACAACCAGTATAATTGTCAATATTAAGTAATTTCATGTCCTTATTCCTTTTTCTAGGTATTCAGTTGTTAACAGATTTATTTTACATTTTGATTTTTGCTTCTAATTACAATTTATGTATTTAATGAACATCATTATTTTATTTTTGCTTATATTAAAAGAATAACTTGACACTGGTTGTCAAAACACCACCAAGAAGCTTGTCAAATGTAAGCCTGATTTCTGTGCTCATATTCAACTCTTTGAATCACTTCTGAGGTTGCTTCTGAGGAGGTAGAATCTATATTTAAAATACAAGGAGATGAATAAGTTTTTCAGATGTGGTCTTATTTCTTGGATTCAAGTTAAGTTATCCAAGAAGATACATGCCCACTCTTTGACACTCAAATTCTAGCCTAATAGAGAAGGAAAAATAAGGTGTATAGACAGCAAATGTTATTTTTTTTAGTGAGAAATCTGATAATAAAACAATGGCTTAACTTGATTGAACCTTGGAATTTGACACAATTGATCATGTGAGCCCAGTGTAAATGCCACAGGAGCCATGCTGGGTTCTTTAGCACCAAAGCCATGGATGAGTGTAGTAAGCTGGCTGTTTCCCAAGCTGTTTTAGTCCCACTAAATTAAGCCACCTTTTTCACTAACTGTTATCGAAAACTCATACACACAAAACTTTATATTTGCATATATTCACATATTTAAATACTAATTAAATAATAAAATTAAATAATACATCTTTAATCTTCCCTAAAACTGACTGGAACTTGCTAGAGATGCCAATTCTCAGGTCTCACCTTGGAGTGGCCAACTGTGAGTACGAGGCTCAGCTGTTTAGGTGCTTAGATGCAGACCAACCTTCAAGGACCAGAGTTTAGATCAAAGTCTATGGTTACGTGAATAGAGATCAACTCTGTGGTCCAAACTGATTATGATCAAGTTAATTAATCCACAGGATTCAATTATAAAGTCTTCTAACAGGAAAACTGAATATTATTTCTAGGAAATCATAACCACCTGTTGATAGGTAAAATGAATGGATGATTTACAAAAGAAAAAAACGCCACATTTTCAGAAATAACAAGTAATGAGATACTGTAGCAAGCAATTCCTGGTAATGAGTGCCTAACACTCACCAATTTTATCTTTATAAGAGAGAAAGAGGAAAATAATTTCTTATGCTTTGTGTTCAGATTGTTTTTCCTTCCTTCCTCCCCCTCCCTCTTTTTCTCCTTCCTTTCCCCTTCCCTTTCTCTCTCTACCTTTCTTATTTTGTTTTGTTTGAGGCAGAATTTCTTTATGAAGCCCTGACTGTCCTGAAACTCATTCTGTAGATAAGGCTGGCCTCAAACTCACGGAGATCACCCATCTCTGCCTCCTGAGTTCTTTCTTGAATAAAGTGAATGGCATTGTCCTTCAGCTTGTGTTGTCAGTAAGCTCACAGTTTCTGTGAAGTGGAATTGTCACCAGCTGCCTAGGATCATGAGTCAGACAGGTAACTTGGGTTGAGCTAGGACCTCAGTTGCTGACTGAGATCAGATCAGGTGTGTGTTATAAAAGAGCAGAACAGAACTCAGAAACTTAGAACCACGTTCCTCCTGTAAGACAGAGTATGGTGGCTGTAAGGAAACCGAGTAGCTTTCCCTTTCCTGCCTCATTTCTGGTTTTACAGGTACAATGGTGGGTGACCACACCCGCCTGGAGTTCCACAATATTGAAACTGGTATCATGACTGAGAAGCGTTACATCTCCGTGGTCCCCTCCAGTTTCATTGGCCATCTACAGAGCCTCATGTTCAATGGCTTGCTGTACATTGATTTGTGCAAAAATGGCGACATCGACTACTGTGAACTGAAGGCTCGCTTTGGACTGAGAAACATCATCGCGGACCCTGTCACTTTTAAGACCAAGAGCAGCTACCTGACCCTTGCCACCCTACAGGCCTACACCTCCATGCACCTCTTCTTCCAGTTCAAGACCACTTCAGCTGATGGCTTCATTCTCTTCAATAGTGGTGATGGCAATGATTTTATTGCTGTTGAGCTGGTCAAGGGGTAAGTAGGAGAAACCACAGAGTGGACGTGGGCTATCTTTACTGAAACATTTTGTAAAATATGGCTGTGAAGAGAACTGTCCATTTTACTCCATGCCCCCTGGCCCTGCTAGTACCCTCCTAGCTAACAAAGATCCACAAAATGACTAGAACTGGAAAGTACATGGACTCCTAAGGTTATTTAAGGAAATTCTTCTAGGTTGATTTTATAAAGATTTTTACTATGAAATGTAGTCCTTTGAAACTATTATAGGGTAAAGCTCATTTATATAAACCATAGCTATGATGGGTGTCACATCCAAATTTTGGTTATTACTAATTATAGTTAGCAGATGCAGAGTAAGAAATGAAATCTAGTTATTTCTCAATACTACTATTAGCATTACAATTATTATTTCGAGAGAAGAGCACGGATATAGTCCCGTAGGACCCAAAATTATCAAATTGAGTTTCCTGAATTTCAGGAAATTGCAGAGGCCAACATTATCATTTCTTTTTAAACCTCTTTTTGGCCCCTCTATGTGACTATGGAAAGTAGTCACATAGGAGCAAAACCAGAACTCAGGATGTTCTAGCTGGTTTGCTAGTGTGTTTGTCTAGCACACAGAAGTTCCTGGGTTCCATCCTAGCACTGTATGCATTGGACCTGGCAGTTCATGCCTGTAAATCTAGCATTGGTGTGGTAGAAACACAAGGATCAGTAGTTGAAGGCAGGAGAGCAAATTTGAGGTCAACCTGGGCTACATATGACTTTTGTTTCAAACAAACAAACAAACAAATAAACAAACAATACCCTGATCAATAGTCGTTGAATTCTATTACTGTCCTCTAGTATTTTATAGGGTCCTAACTGAAGCATTCCTTATATCTAGGTATTACTATGGAGCATTAGAAAAGTGACTTTGGGCTGGGTGTGTGAGTATAGGCCCATAATTACAGCACTAGAGAATCTGTGGAAGAAAGATTATGAGTTCCATGCCAACTTGCACTATATTGTATGGTTTTGACTTAAAGAAAATGAAAGGAGACTCTATGAGTCTGTGAATATGGAATTGAAATAATGTATGATACAATAGTTACTGATGATTCTAAGTATGTTTAATTGGCATGTTATGCAAAGTAAGCATGGGAAATTTAAAGCCCCTTGGTTCTGCTATGTGTGTGATTACCCCTGAACTACTTCATGGACCCTGAAGCGATTGTGTGCTCTTTTGTCTTTTGCAGGTACATACACTATGTGTTTGATCTTGGCAATGGTCCCAATGTGATCAAAGGCAACAGTGACCGCCCCCTGAATGATAACCAGTGGCACAACGTGGTCATCACTAGGGACAACAGTAATACCCACAGCCTGAAGGTGGATACCAAGGTAGTCACTCAGGTCATCAATGGTGCCAAAAATCTGGATTTGAAAGGTAATCCTTATATTGAATTTATATTTTAGAGCTCACCTTGCAACGAAATGTTTGCTTCCACAGGGAAGCTCCAGGTTAGGAATTCCAGCCATATCTTTTGTACCACACCTCAAAGATGTTTCCATTTGAAAACTATTGAATTATACCATAAGGCCATTTATCCAGTTTCTATATAGACCATACCTCAAAGATGCTTCCTGATCTGTGATGATATTAGGAATGACTTTTGAAGGTCCAAAAGGTGAGGTGATAAGTCAAGACTTTGTCAAATTTTGGGTGTGTCCTTACTAGAGAGGGAAAATATTTGGCTAAGTCTTTGTGCCTGGGTGACATTGCCTCAGCCATAATCGGTACTGTGTAATAATACATATACCAAAAGGACATGGTAGTTGTTACTCTCATTATGCATTGTTAGATGTTTGATGGGATGTCTGAAAAACACTCAACACATTATTTCTAACAAGCACATAAAACTACTCAATAAATGATTGTCTTGTTGAAAATGTTGTTAGTCTTTATTTAATTAGGTAGACACTACTTTGTACAGTTGATATGGTGATTCAAACTTTGTGAGATGTTTGGACACAGAATGAATGACCTATAATAAATATTTAGTTTTTTTTTTGTTTTAAGAATTTAGAAGTTCTGGTAGTTATTTTTATTTTAGCTGACCCTACGCCTTCCCCCATAGTTGTATTATCATCATCTAAGAAACAAGCTAATTTGTTTAAGCATTAGTGGAGATGGCTACCACATCTTTCTCCAGCTCTTTTGCTGTCTTCCTTCTTTTCTAGGTGACCTCTACATGGCTGGCTTAGCCCAGGGCATGTACAGCAACCTTCCAAAGCTCGTGGCCTCTCGGGATGGATTTCAGGGCTGCCTGGCCTCTGTGGACTTGAATGGACGCCTGCCTGATCTCATCAACGATGCTCTCCACAGGAGTGGACAGATCGAGCGAGGATGTGAAGGTAGAACCTCTCTTCTTTCTAAGGCCCAGCCTTGTCACAGCACCGAGCCCCCTTGCTGCTCTGCCAGTGCCTCTTTCCTCAGTTTACCCATCCTCTGTCAATGTCATTCACCATCCTACAGTGCATCCTCATCGGTGTCCTCTTGTCACTGGTTGAGTATGCTGGACGTGTGCCACAGGCTTTAAGAAGGCATGCTGGCAGATGTCCTTTCAGGGTTGTACACCTTCCTTGTCATGGGCATCAGATTTCTCCCAATTTGTGCCTTTCTTTTCTATTTCTATTTTAACAATGATAAAGGACAATGCAAAGAGTCCGCATTGATGTTACCAATTATTTGGTTATTTGATGCAAATTTATTGGGACATAGAGAAATGATGTCACACTGTCATGATGTTGGAAGGGAACTATCATTTATTTAGTACTTGCTGGATCAGGCTCTGCTCCTCAGTCCTCAGGGAACTGTCAAGGAATAGCCTCAGTTCCCACATTAGGAAGACCTGGATTAAGGTCCAGGTGACATTTGGTAATTTATTTAACCATTCAGATCTATCTTTTCTTTCTCTGCCAAATGTCAGATCTATCTTTTCTTTCTCTGCCAAATGGGACAATAATAGGCCCTTTTAAAAGTAGTATGAAAAAAAATCTGAAAGATACAAAATGCCTGATACATAGTGGGTACTGAATAAATGTGGGATTATTGTTCCTGGATATGATCTCATGCGAGGCACATAATAGTACTGCATGTTTACCCATGCTGCACAACAACCATGCTCAGCCTGTTTCTATAGATGGTAAAAGTAATGTCTTTCCAGAGCTGTTGGTGACTGTAAGAACAGCTTCGTTTTAGCCAGTAGAGGGCAGCAGTGTACACATTCTGAGTTCATTCCTGCCCTCACTTGGCCCAAGAAATAACTGCAGGTCATCTACAGCCAAAGTGATTGCCTAACCAGTCAGCAAGATCTTCGTTCCTCTGGCTGAGCCTAATGGTCCTTTGTGCAACGTACGGTGTTTCCTTGCATCCATCTTTCAGTTTTCATGTCGAAAGCTGTTCACTTACTTCCTGTGTTCAAGTTCATGAACACTGCTTCTAAAGCAGCTTCCATTTGAGTTATCTCTATCCCTTTAAAGCAGTTTGGCAAATGCTTCTCAGGCTAACCTGTGCTATAAAAGATGTTTGCCTTGCCTGAGTCAGTTGCCTAGTACTAGTGTCAAAAGGATTATCCCTGTGATCTGCTTCCAGGTTTCCTTTAACTAAGACAATGTTTTTAATTCCGAGATTCCTGATGGCTATTAAATATAGTGTGTGTGTATGTGTGTGTGTGTGTGTGTGTGTGTGTGTGTGTGTGTGTCTATCTGCCTGTCTGTTTGTCTGTGTGTGTATGATGGGCAAGAGGTTAGGAATTAAAAGGCATTTGAGGTAGCCATTTTGTGTTTTCCTGAAAATGCTGCACAATTTCATTCTACTTGACCATATTTTTGGACTTACTGGTCTACTCATAGTTCTTCAGATGTTAAAAGACAATGCAGGGAAAAATGATGTGTTTGGCATTCAAATGAGTATCTTACTTTAGAAGGCTTTGGGATGACAGGAGTTGAGCTTCTTTCGGAATTGCCATATCAAGTTAAATTACAATGTGAAATTACATATTAAAGGCAGAAAGCAGGGCTAATCAAGATGGCTAAGGAGTTAAAAGCAGTCCCGCTTTTCCACAGGATACAAATTCAGTTCCTAGTACCCATATTATGTGACCTATAACACTACATCCAGTGTTACAATACTTTCTTCTTGCATTGTATTTAGGTTTGCTCTCTCTCTCTCTCTCTCTCTCTCTCTCTCTCTCTCTCTCTCTCTCTGTCTCTCTGATATGCATGAGTGTGCACATGCACACACACACATAGACACACACATACTTTCACACACAATTGAAAATAAAATCTTTTAAAAGAAAGCACAAAGTACTATTTAAATAGCAAATTATTTTTAATGTGTCTTATGTTATTCAGACTGAACACTTGAGAATCTATTTAACTCTCAAGCTGTATTAACCAATAGAACTGTAGTATAAGGGATGGGGCGATGACTTGGCAGATAAAACAAGTGCTCTGCTAGCATGAGCACCAGAATTTAGATCCCTAGCATCCTCATAACTGGGTAGGTCATCCTCAGTCCCAGGCCACAGAGACAGAGATAGGGTATCTGGAGCAAGCTGACTAAAAGTAGGCTCTGGGTCCAAGTGAGAGATTGCCTCAGTAAGTAAGGCACAAAGCCATTGAAGGAGATGCCTGACATCAACTTCTGGCCTCTGTATGTGTATGCTTTGCACACACAGCACCACATACATGCTAGAAAAAAGAGAGAGAAATGTAGCACAAGTCACACATTAAATTTCCTAATAGTAATATTTCAAAATTTGTAGCATAACAGGAAATTAGTTTTCATTATACATTTTATCTTAGTTAACCAAATATATCCAAAATATTAGCATTTTGGTGTGTGTCATAAAATGACTCATGGGAATTTTATATCCTTTTGATTGTATTAAACCTTCAAAAGCTTGTGTGCTTTACCTTTGCAGCAGCCACTAAGTTCGGGCCACACACATTTGAAGCACTCTTGCCACACGTGTGTCTGGCTGCTGTACTGGAAGCACAAATCCATAGAATGTGAAACTTGTAGTTATAATGAAATGAAGTGACAATACTGGAGAAAAAGGAAGTTTAAACTAACTTCTACAAAAATGTAAAGACAGAAGGGAGGAACAAACCCCACTCAGGAGAGCTTTAGGGGAAACAGTGAGATCTCCAGCAGAAGGAAATTACCCATCGCACTGGGGCAAATGTCCCCAGCTCTCCCTGAAGCTCTCCATCAGCTTGGGTGATTCACCACATGCATTATGGTAGACTCCAGCCTCTCTCTAAGTACTCTGATTGTTCAAAGCCGGATACTGCGACTTGATGGATCTCCCATCTATCTATGGCAAAGCCCGAGGGCCTAATCACATGCACTCTATTGCCATGGAGATAATTATGATGGTAGCCCACCGAGCATTAAGGCTTCCCTACTGGGTGGGATGAAGTGGAAGCTGAGTGCCAAGGGAGGGAGGAAGGTCCTTGTTTATTGTACACTGATGACTTACATAATTAGCTTAAGTGGAGAGGAAAAATGGCCAAAAAGTGGGTTAAGGCATAAATTACTATCATTGGAAGTTTGCAGCATTGTGAATAAGGCCCTAGAGAAGATCCTGGGCGCCTTTTTAGGGTTCTATGGAAATGTCACTGTAAGGAATAGTAAGGAAGGGAAACAAAGAACCTCCATCCTTGTAGAATCTACAGAGGATTCCATTCTCATGAGTCTTTTGCACATAGCATGTGACTCTTAAGAATATCTTATGGTATAAGGCACATGGGATACACAGGAAAGAGAGCATGTAACTTGGTATTATTTCTTCATAGAGAATAGTAAGCCAGTTGGGGATAAGATGTCATTACCAAAAGAAATGACCTGGTTCTACTTAAAATGGCAAATATGTTATGTTTTTATATATTTAGGTGTAGCAGTCTAAGATATATTATAATTTCTTGCCAAAGTCAGTGGCATTGATATTTTAAAATCCCTAAGCAGTAAATGCATTATTTTACCTTTACCTGACCTTCCAAGAACATATGTAAGAAGTTATAAGAGTTAGAAATTATTTTAAAATGTGTGAATTTGGCATTCTTTGGTTCTCAGACTACTAATTTACTTAGTAACTAGGAATGATCTTGAAGTAGGTTTTAAATTTAGGTCTCTGATTTAGAAATTAAGTCTGATTTCCAGTCAAATTTTAGCTGCGACATTTGATCTCTAATTTGGGCCAAGATTTTTTTCTTTAAATAATGCCTTACTTCAAACTCAGCTGATAAATACCTGTTGAGATCACCTTAGCTGTAGAGGCTAAAGCATCCTGAGCAGAAGTACTATTGCACAGTTGTGGAGGGTAAACATCTGAAAGAAAACACCACGTGCTTCATTTTGGAACTGGCATGAATCAAAAAAAGGACATTCATTTTGCCTTTTTGCCCACAAACATTTGCTGATATTCCTACAAATTAAACAAATTAAGTTCTTTGGTGTCCCCAGTGGGTCATCTGGGTAGAACTGCATGACTCTGGTGCCATATTCTTTGGTGGAATTTTCAAGGGTGTGTATAAGGGGATTGGGGTGGCCTGGTGACTCTCCTGTGTTCAACTCCTAAATGTTCCAAAGTATTTTTGTGGGCTTTGAATGTGCACATGTGTCTTTCAGTCTGGCCACATGCTGCCTTTATCTCTAGACTGAGTGCCTTGGGGTTGGCTGTGTATGTGTGGGAAGGCTCTCCCTGCCCGTCGCTTGTGCTTTGTCAACTTCACTGTTTTCCTGTCCCAGCTCTGCTGACTTGGCTCCCAAGAGGCCCCGCTCTGCCCTGGTCTGTGCATCCTTGTGTCTGTGCTGTCTCTGGTGACCTTGTAGAGCATTTCAAGTGTCTGTCTGAGTGATGTTGGCTATGCAGACTGCATTTTTGTTTCTATAATGTTAACCAGTTGACTCTAACTAACCTTTGGTTATTGTTTTCGCTTTTTCTGTTCTTTTGCTAACAAAGTTGCGTTGACCAAAGCTGACCTGCAAGGTAGAGAAGGCTCTTGTACCACTTTGGACTGAAAGATGCCCTGTGTGACCCTTGGTATTGTTACATCAGAGGGTTTCTAGCTGTCACACTTCTTAGACAGCAGCCATTGTTGGGGAGGGGGCTGAAGCCAGTGTTCTTCCAAAAGGGTGACAGAAAACCAAAAAGTACATATGAAATATTATTGTACAAAGGCTATGTCATGGGGATAAGAACATGACTCCATTCTGGGTGGGACCAAAGAGATTTGAAGCACCATATGCTATCACTGTCTCCCAACAGGATCTATTCTGAAAATAACTAATGCTTCTCCCTGTATTTGCCATGGAGGGCCTGGTTCCTTTTAAGTCATTCAGCACGGATAGAAGGAAGGACTTTGAAGAGGAAGAAAGGGCCACTTGAGTTCTTAATTTATTACTCTCTAGGTCAGGAAGGTCATTTTCTAGAGTGGGACATTTAAGTGCTTGGACCTTATGAACGACCATATCATTTTCTCTCAACTCATTTTAAAGAAATATTTTAGGCATGTGGGAGATATTAATGTCATTAAAACATCTCAGAGATTTATATTTCCTTTTGGGGATTTTAGTTGAGTACTTTAATTTTCTATTGTGTGATCTAAGCAGTAAAAGTACTCTTGGGGAAACAGAGGCTTTATCCTGAATACCCTACAAAGGACGTCTGCCTGGAGATGTCAGTGAATATCTGCAGGAGAAGCCACTGCTGCTGTCATTCAAAGAGACACCTTGCAAAGTCAATAATGGCCTATCATTCCTGTTGGGTCAGGCTGCTTTGACTCAGAATAGCAAGGGAGGAACAGAGCATTTTAGATGTCTTATGTGGCAAGCAGGGCATAAAGCCTCAGATGGCCACTGCAGAATCTGTAATCAGGCCAAATTGTGAGAAGTAGTGAAGGCGAAGTTACCTTTTAAAAGTGATATTTCATCTCTAGGTTTATTTCCTTTGCTATGGCTTCTTTGATATGCACCATGTGGGTAGATATGCCAGTGTCTACCTTTGGGAGGGGGGCACAGGGGAGACAGGGACAATACACATACATCAACTAATAGTGCCATTTATTGGGTGCAGTTCTTTTCTCTTCATCTCTTCTTAGCAAACTGAAGTATATCCTGGTATATATTACAATTTGTGAAAAGAACACATACCTTGAACTTCAAGTATGCTTTGTAACAGCATTGAGTTTTAAAGCCTGTAGCCCTTTTCGGTAATGTTTTAAGCATTATGTTCATTTATCAAAAAAGGGACATATTTTTCTGAAAGTGGAGGAAAAGCAAAAGGAGGAAGAGGATTCAATGCAGAGTATGTGATAGTCTAAAGGCGTTAAAGCTCCTTTGGACCAGATTTAATAGGTTAAGTGAGAAAACTATATATTATCCTCAGTTTTACTCTTCTTCAGTATATTAACTACATAGATTTTGAATTTCTAGACGCTGGCTCGAGACTCTCATTAGGGACTCTGTATGTGGCAAAATCATCTTAAAGTACCCATCTGTGTTAATTAAGTTCTCTCCTTGTGCTGGAAAAGTATCTGACAAAGGCTGCTTTCAGAAGAGGGGTTTTGTTTGGTGCATGGTTTAAAACTGTAGTTCATAATGGCAGGGAAGGTGTGCTGGCAGAGGGTTAGGGGTGGTCTCACTGCATCCCTAGTCAGGAGCAGAGAATGGATGGGGCATTGGCCCAAGCTATTAGACCTTAAGCTTGGTGCTTCCAATAACCCATTACCTCCTGTAATGTTCTACTCCCTAAAGATTCTTCAATTTCCCACAAACTGCCGCCAACTCAGAGCAACTTGGGGATCAGGGAACATTTCACATTCAAAACACAAAACTATAGCAAGATAGAAGCATGGTATTTGACAGCTATGTAAAGGAGTGATTGGTCTCTCTAGTTATCATAGATTGTCTACCAAGTGTATACATAGTGGGGAAGAAAAGGCATGGATATATCTTAACAGTTGCCTTTTACAGAAGCCTGCTCAGTAACTTTCAGATAAAATGAGATTAAATCACTCCTATGTTGCCATAAACTTACTTTCTTCTTGTAATGATACAGGGATCTCTTGTTTGTCTCAAGTACTTATATTCCTTGTAATTATTTTGGATCATCTTACTCTTTCCCTGTTTTCTGGCAACTTAACTCTAGGATACACTCACTTTCAGTTTTAGTTTTCTTGACGATAGTGGATAGATATTACTCATAAGCTGACATATTCAGAGGTAACCTGTGGACAAGTTAGTTTGTAGCCTTAAGTACCAGGGGCAGTGAAAACACAATAAAGAAACCAGACAGTTTACAATGTAGAGGCAAAAGGACTCTAAAATGTATGTAAGAATGAGCTATAAGAAATGACATTTGTAGTCTGGGTTAATAATCAATAGTTTGAGTAATTTTGCTTGTGTTATTGGATAGTGTTTTATTTACTTAATTAAAAAAAAACTTCCTTAATGATCATGCTGCTTAGTTTATCAGGAGGAGTTTCAGCTATTCCTGAATATTACACATTTATCTAGGAGTGTAGATTATGCTGTCTACATATCAGAGAAGCCAGGAAAGCAGCCAATAATTACATTGCAGAATGAAAACAGCTATCCTGGAGTTATACACTGTACCATTCGAGGAGGAAGGAAATTGACTAGCCTGAATGGTTAAAGGTAGTTAAGGTGAGTGTTCAGGGATAACTTCTCAGGCAGAATTTTAACTGAGACTAAATAGCAGGTATTTCCCAGGTGAATTTATAAAGGAAACTCATTTAAGTGCTTGACTGGTACAAGGAACTAAAGATTGTCCAATTAAACTGAAATAATATGCATGTGGAGATGTGACAGATGATTCTGGGCAGGGAGCAGAGATCAATATAGCTGACAGTCCTTGTAAGGAGTTGGTTTTGTCCTGAAGCTGCTCTAAGTGTGTGTGGGGGACTGATATTTGGGTCTGATTTATATCATGTAAAGATTTCCTGGCCCATTCCCCCAGAGTAGAAACTGATAGGAACTGAAGACAGAGAGCAAGATGAGAAGTGGTAGAAGGGAAAAGGGGCAGGTTCCTAGGCTCTGCTGCTCCACTGGCCCAAAGAAAGAAAAAGTTCCCTCCTAGAAGATCCCCAGAGGATGAAAACAAGCTCTTTTTCTTGCTTGTGTTTGGTAATAGAGAAAGACATTATGAGAAAGATGCAAGGAATCTATGACCATCCTGTATTCGCACCAAACTCTATATGAGCTTGCGGGGAGGCTGTAGGTTTTCCTCAGTAGAATAGAGATGCCATCAGTTCGAGAGGCTTTGTCTTGGTCATTCATTCAAAGCATGGTCATCCAATGGAACACATGGAAGCATATTGTTCATTTCTTTAGGTTTTCAAGGTGGATCTCACCAGAGAAGAAAAATTTCTGTAAAACCTTATCTATATAAGAAAGGAGCAAAACAAAGAAAAAACAAGCAAGTGAACAAACCAACAAAATGAAACTGTGAGGAATAAAGCAGCATGCTTCATCAAGCCAGACATTTCGTCAGAATCACTTCTTCTTTATGTTAATTGTGGCTTTCCTTAACAAGTCTTATTTTTAGAATTCAATGGCTTCTTTGAAATGTTAGAAATATAACTAGAAATGTTAGCTTTTATTGTTCCCAGATAGTAAGCAAGAAAGTGAGGCACCCAGGATTAATTAGCTCTGGGTGGCAGGGGTTATATGCTGGCTGTTTGTAGAAGGTTAGTATCGTGGGGTTTGAATGCCTTAAAATCTGAAGTTCTGTTAAGGCATTTTCACTTTTAAATTTCACTTTTTAATACTTCATTGATTTATTTACTTATGTAGGTGGGTGGTACATGAGTACCACAGGTATACACAGGTATACACAGGTACATGCATGTGTAGTATAGCTCAGAGGACAATGTTTGACAGGAAGTTCTCACCTTCCCTTATGTTGGTAGTCAGGGTTTCTATTCCTGCACAAATATCATGACCAAGAAGCAAGTTGGGGAGGAAAGGGTTTATTGAGCTTACACTTCCACATTGCTGTTGAGCACCAGAGGAAGTCAGGACTGGAACTCAGGCAGGTCAGGAGAGATGTTTCTTACTGGCTTGCTTCCCCTGGCTTGCTCAGCCTGCTCTCTTACAGAACCCAAGACTTCCAGCCCAGGGATGGTACCATCCCCAAGGGGCCCTACCCCCTTGATCACTAATTGAGAAAATGCCCCGCAGCTGGACCTCATGGAGGCACTTCCTCAACTGAAGCTCCCTTCTCTGTGACAACGCCAGCCTGTGTGTCAAGTTGACACACAAAACCAGCCAGTACAGGGTCCTAGGGAAGAAACCAAGTGTCATCAACTTTGTCCATCAGTGTCTTTACTTCCACTAAGCCATCTCATTGACCCTCTATTAAGGCATTCTTAGAAGACATTGACATTTACCTTTAGTTTGTGATGGACATTTTAATTTTCCAATTTTGTTACAAGCAATGTTCTTTACATCATTTTCCTCAAAGCTAAGGGCTGAGTCACATTCTCTGTTATATTTTATGTAATGAGATATATCATCTGACTTTAAAAGAAATCAGTTCTTCAAAAATAGTTTACCTTAGGGGAAATAATAAGAGGGACAGGGATTAAGCTGAACATTCCATAGTAATTTTGATTTTGTCCTTCAAGGATGAGGGATTGTGTCAATATGACTTATTATTTAAATAGTATGCTGTGTTTCCGAACCTCTCATCAACTTTGTACCCAACTAAAGCAGGAAGAAAAAGCTCAATTTTCCCATTCAAGAGAACTGATGGTGTCATGTGTTGAAAGTTGCTGTGTTCAGGAGAAGGCTAATAACTTGTAAATTATATCCTGCCATCCTATGACCTATATCATTATTTTATTTATAAACTTTACATAAGGTATTTCACTTAAGCCTCATCACATGAAGTAGTGTCACTTATGTTGTAAAGATGGAGAAACTAAGTTTGGATAGGTCAAATTTATATTGGTAGTAAATGCTAGAACTGGATTTTAAAGCTACATTTATTTTCCTACTAGGTTTTAAGTTTGTATTTGACTATACTCTAGGTACACAAAGCACAAAGATACTAGAAAATATCGGAATGACTTTAAGCTGGAGAGAGTTTTTATAAAATATTATTTTGATTATTTCTAATGCTATTTACTCAATACTCATTATCCTGCTTATGCTTCCCAATTGCTGTGATGAAGCACCATGACCAAAAGCAAATTGGAGAGGAAAGGGTTTATTTTGGTTACACTTCCATATCACACTCTATCAGCAAGGGCAGTCAGAATAGGAACTCAAACAGGGAAGGACTGAGATACAGGAGCAGATGTAGAGGACATGGAGGAGTGCCACTCAGTGGCTTACTCAGCCTGTATTTTGTTGCTTGTTTGTTTTTGTAGTACCTAGGACCACCCTAGGTACTACAGTGCCCAGGGTTGGCACTAACCACAAGAGTGTGGACCCTCTCACATCAATCACTAGTTAAGAAAGTGCTTAACCTGCATTCCTAAAGCAGGATATTAGAGAGACCTATTTTTCAATAGATATTCCCTCCTCTCAGAGGTCTGTAGATTGTATCATGTTGACATAAAACTAGCCAGCACACCATTCTACTATTCACACCATTCTACTATTCCTCCTTTCTCTTCTTCCTCTTCTTCTTATTCTTCCTCCTCCTTCTCCTCCTTCACCACCCCCTCCTCCTCTTCGTCCTTCTCTTCTCTCTCTCTCTCTCTCTCTCTCTCTCTCACACACACACACACACACACACACACACACACACACACACACTTATTTTTACCTACTTTAGATTACCCCAATAGAACACTAAATCAGTGCTAAGGTAGGAAAAAGAAAATCTTCAGTGTGGACGCAAGAAGGGGATGAAACTTAGGATGTCCTGATGAAGCTTTCTCCCCAGCAGCCTCCTCTGATCCATGGTCTGTGTATAATCAGCAAGATCTAAGACAAATGGACTTGTTTCATGTGTTGATTTTAGTGATATATAATGAGGCCTTAGTTTGTGTTTTTAACATCACTAACTTTAAGGTATCTGTTCTTAAAAAGAGGAGGTGATGTCATCATTGGGCATCTATGGTTCAGGTACCATAAGAATAGAGTGATTGAAACAAGAAGGATTATGATAACAGCTGATTTGTCTTTCTTATTATCCCTCCTCTACCTGGGGCAGTGTGAACTTCTGAGTCCCCATTGTCATCGAATATTACTTCTCTTACCATTTAAGCATAGGATTTGGTTCATGTATCTTTGATGACTTAGGTATTCTTTAGCCTGTTCCATAACAGAGATTCTTAGCAATTCTGCAAGCCAATTGACACGACAAAGTATGAGGTAGCTTCCAATGGACAATGCTGGGATCATTATGTACCACTAAATTCTATGCATGAAACAAATCCATTTATCTTAGATGTTGCTGGTTAAACACAGACTGTGGATCAGAGGCTGCTGGGAAGAAAATCTTCATCAGCACATCTTAAGTTTCAACGCCTTCTCAGACCCATGTTGCAGTATAGAATTCTCAGTGTATTAAAATGGGGATGAAGTAGCTAAAGAACACTAATGTGTTACTGAAATTGCCACTAACGTGTTCCTTTTCATCATGCTGACTGTACGATTTTCTCAGTTGTTAACTGAGAAGTCATGAGCAACTGAACATCATTGGTAAGAGAGACTATAATGCTATGTTGAGCATTGACATAGCCCCAGTTCTACCTTCAGGATAGAAACTAATGCTGGCACAGAAGTATTTGTCAACAGTAAGTTGGGGGGTGGGGCTAGAGAGGTGGCTCAGTGGTTAAGAGCACTGACTGTTCTTCCAGAGGTCCTGAGTTTAATTCCCAACAACCACATGGTGGCTCAAAACCATCTGCAATGGGGTCTGATGCCCTCTTCTTATGTGTCTGACCAGAGCAATGGTGTACTTGTATACATAAAATAAATTAATTAATTAAAAAAACAAATAAAAAAACACAAGTAGTAAGTTGGGACCCTGAGACCTATATTTGGTTACATTCTGCTTAGGAAGTGGAAGAGAACAGATCACTCCATTACCAGGGTCATGAGCTGTCTCATTTCAAGGGTCTGTAAATATAAAATATCCTCTGTTAACTTCATTTTCTAAAACATGAAAAGGAAGTGACAAACTCAGGAGGCACGTGCCTCAGAGGTATATTTGAGGTGGATGGGTTATCCAATGAGAGCATGGGACAGTTCTTGGAGTGAAAAACTATTCTCGATCAAGAAGGATCTGTTTGTGGCAGCTGTCAGATTATCATCTAACAACATCAGAATGGAAGAAACAAACAATGTTATGTTTCCTGAGGCAGTAAAAAATAAAGCTAGGAACTAGACAGCACACTAATAGCATGCCATGCCATCCATACCCATTGTCATGTTTAGTCAAGGTTAGCTGCTGTCAAAGGATATACAGTGGGAAACATTTTGACCAAGTCCTCCAACCTAACATGAAGAGCCGCATGGCACATCTCTTTAATTTTCTCCAAGACTTATTATTTATATGGAGTAAATATTGAATAGAACATATATACTCATTGAATACATGGACATAAAATATACTTTGCTAATATGTTATTATAACTACTATCATTTAGAAATTTTGTTCTATATTTATTCAATTTTTCACTTGATATAGCTATTTCTCACTGTACCTGGGTATGGTAACATGAGAGAATCCTTTTTCAACATATAGTGAACCTGAATGTATCTACATTTTTTGTTTGTTTTGGTTTGTTTGTTGAGAGAGGGTTTCTCTGTGTAGTACTGGGTGTCCTGGTACTCACTTTGTAGACCTTGCTAGCCTTGAACTCAGAGATCCATCTGCCTCTGTCTCTGAAGTTCTGAGATTAAAGGTGTGTGGCACCAGGCCCAGCAGAATGTACCTCATTTTTTAAGTTAGGAGAAAAATCATGGTCTACCATATACTGCTTAAAACAAAAAACAAACAAAAGCCCCAAACAATCAAACAAACAAACAACAAACAAACTATAAAATGGGCTGCAAACTAAAATTTGTTTATGTGGACTACAATTAATAAATTCTAGAGAAAATTATTTTTCAGGAAAAATTGGCTTTAAGCACTAATGAAATAAGTCATGTCCTTTACCTCTCTAGCTTCCCTTCTTCCTTTTCCCTATTTCCCACCCTCTCTCCTTCTTTCTTGCTCCTCTTCTTTATGATGTGTTTTTGCTCTCTCTTTCCTTTCCTCCTTCCTTTCTTACATCCCTCTCACTGACCTTCCTTCCCTCCTTAGAATCCTTCATTCGTTTACTACTGACTCAGGAGTCTTCACTACATCTATAGTTCTCAAACCCATGGGTTGCAACCCGTTAGTGAACATCTATCTTCAAAAATATTTGCACTATAACTCATAACAGTAAGCAAAATTATATTATGAAGCAGCAACAAGAATAACTTAATGGTTGGGGCATCACCACAATATGAGAAACTATATTAAAGCATTGCAACATTGGGCAGGTTGAGAAATATTGTTCTAGACCAAATGTTACATTAGAAATACAAGGTGTAAATGTGAACCAAATAAGACCTCAGCCTTTGAGAGACTAAACATCCAATTAGTACTATAGAACCATTAGAAGAAAACATAGAAAATTCTCTATAACATTTGTCTTGGCAAGGTTTCCTACATAATCCTGAAAATACAGACAACAAATATATATGTATATATAAAGAAATTGGATTGCACCAAACTACAAACCATTCGAAGAGCAAGAGAATAATCAGAGAATAATCAAGAGAATAATAGAATATGGACACAACCTGTGGATTATGAAGAAACAGTTGCAAATCTAATATATGTTGATAGGTAAATATCTCAAATGTATAAGGAACACAATCAAGTAGCTGACAAACAATTGATCCATTGAAAATATGGACAAAAGAGTTAAGTACATATATATATATATACATATATACATATATATATATATATATCAGGAATATAAAAAGTCTTTCACCTCAAATCATTGAGGAAGCAGATGCTAAACCATAACAAGTTAGTAACTCATATCTGTTAGAATTATTGTGATGGAAAAAATGATAAATTGGCAGGAAAGTGGAGAAGAGAGAATCATTATATGTTGTTGGTGGGAATGTAAATTAATACAGTAATTACAGAAAACAGTATGGAAGTTCTTCAGAAAACTAAAAATAGAATGAATATATGATATAACGATACTACTTCTGGGCACATATCCAAAGGAATGAAAATCAATATGTCAAAGCGATGTCTTTATTGCAATGTTCACTGCAACGTTGTGCATAATAGCTAAGAAACAGAAATGAACTAGATGTGGTCATCAGGTAAATGGATAAAGAAAAATGACTCAGTTGTACATATTCAACCTTTAAAAAGTGAAGTACTGGGTTATGGACATAACTCAGTTGATAAAGTGCTTGCTATATAAGCACAAGGACCCAAGTCAAGCCCTAGAGCCCTTGTTTAAAAAAGTTGGGGAGGTATCTGGAAGAAAAGGGTAGGCTGTGAGTATGATTGAGATACACTGTATGAAAATGCCAAGGAATTAATAAAAATACTACAGAACAACACCACCACCAACAAAAACAACAAACAGACAAGACATCAGGGCATGGTAGTGAGTACCAGGCATTAGGTCATGAGGGAAGTGGAAACAGGCAGATTGTTGGGGCTCTCTGGTCAGCTAGCTTACTCTGTCTAGTGAGTTCTAAGCCAGTGATAAAGTACATGACACCCACGGAACAATATCTGAGACTGATCTCATATCTCTATATACTCATGCACACATGTCCACTTCTACCCCCCCTCCACATGTATGTACCCATGTGTACACACATGCACACAGAAAAAGAAAGGGAGGTTGTATTCATGACAGTAGTAATGAAAGTGATGTGCCAAGTAAATTAATAATCATAGAAAGACAAATATGTAATCTCACTTGCTTATAATTTAAATAATTGCAATGACACACAGAGGCTGAGAGAGGAGTTGGATGCAGAGGATGGATTGACCCAAGGGTTCAGCTAGACAAGAGTTCTAAACCTGGGTGGTATATTGCAGATTGATGATTATAGTAAATTACACTTCATTGAATGCTTTAAAAGTTGCGATTGAGCAGATTTGAAATCTATTTCTAACCATACAAGAAGTGATCAGCATATGAGGTGATGGTTAGTTATCCTGAGTTAATTGATTACTCTAAATTGTAAATATATAAACAGAGTAACACATTGTCAATCATACATATGCAAATATTATCTGTCTGATAGTAGAAAGAATTCAACAAACAATTTAATTAATAGGTCATGTAATTGTTAAGTAAAACAGAAAGGAAGACCTGACCACAGAAATAGTGGTACTTGTGGGTGCTTCCTCATAGGGTGGCTTGAACATGCTCTCTCTGAACTGAAATTTGAATAAAGGATGAACATAGGTTTTGGAAAACTGCATGAGGGGCTGCTCACCCTCTGACCACAGCAAAAGAAGTTGAGGATCAAGATGGGCTACAAGTCTGGCACAATAGACCTGGAATGTGAGACAAGGTGTTAGAAACACCTGGAGAGCCTGGTACAACTAGATTATTGATCCATCCTCCAAGCAGGAGGGGTAAGTGGGGCCTGGAAATATGCTTAGCTCACAAGCTTTGGGATGATGCTCATGTCCTAAGACAGTGATAACAGCCTGAATATCAGCATGTTAGAGAGGTAGGAAGGATGCTGGTACACAGTGATCTGAAGACAGTTGGTAGATAATGTAATAGGGATAGGAGGCAGGAGGCTTGTGATCACAACCTTAAAAGGAGCTCCATGTTTCATTGTGAACTCACTGAATATTCAGCAAGACAGTGAGAATACAGCCAGTCTTCGAATGCTACCTGCATGGTGTTTACTCTCATGGGATAAGGAACAACTTAGAAGAATTTGAAAATGATCTGTAATTCCCTCTCTATTTGATTCCTGAACAATCTTTTAATGGATGCAAAATACATCCATTCCCCTTGCAGACTAAAGTCTCAACTTAAAAGTATGAGACAAAGGAAAGTCGTGAACCAAGCAGTTCATATCAGCTTGTCACATATGGAAACACTTTCTTTGAATGCATGTATTCCTAAGGCAGAAAGGACCTCCCCAAAGCATAATGCATGACTTCTAAATAGCATGCACCCGTTGGTCTTTTAATAACAAATAGTTAAAAACAGTTACATAAAAAGTTGCTAATATAAGTAGAAGATGGTAGAATGCATAATAAAATGCTAAATTGAACATTATCACATGGAGACATTAATGCTGCCGATAATAAGTGTGTGGCCACCAAGAAGGGGAAGAATCCTGTTTATAGTTATTGGAGAATGTTTGGTCTGGTGGTGGTGTGCAGGCTGGTCTTTAAAAACAGCTACAATATGGCAGTTAGAGGTGAGGAGAATGGCTTTTCTCTAGATTCAATAACCATGCAAAGAATTGCTGTGTTTTCTCAAAGTTTCTGCCTGTCAAGGGGAAACCTTCCATGTGTTTCTGATTCTTGAGCACAGTTGAATTACTAGTCCATTGTCTGGTGAGAGCTGTTTGGCTAGGGAGCCCTGTGGATTTCTCAGACACTTTTATCCTTTGAAAGAAGCTGTCCTGATTTGCCATTGTTAATGAAGCTTGCAGGACACAATGCTCAAGTTTAAGACCCACTGAGAACATGCCCATGGACCTCCTTTCATCTCCACATGGGGGAACCACATGGCCAATAGGAGCTGCAGAAGCCCAGCAGTGGCGCTGTGCCCTCAGTGTCAGTAATTGGCTTGAACTTTCTTATGTCATATCCTAATAGCTTGGTCTCATCAGTGATGGCTTGCTCTGCTTCCACCCTTCATGAATAAATACAAAAATGTCTTGCCACCTAGAAGGTGAACCCTGTCTAGGACTTTATCTCTTGAACATCCTGCCTGGTCACATTTAGTAGTCTGTGCCGATGTGAAGCTTAGCTTGGAAAATGCGAAAGATGCAGTAATTGCAATAAATATATTTTCTTTGCTCTGTCAAGTGCCTTTTATGCATTGGTTCGTAACTAATACATTAGTTGAGCCATAAGGTCCATCTCCTTTGCTGAGGACCTTGGGGAATCTGGACTTATCCTGAATTTTACACTATTTTTTTTTGTTAGCTCAGATATTACTATTTATATTTACCCTGAGGCAAAAGTATAAGTTAAGAATGAAAAGAGAATGGTTAAAGATTGGTTTCAGACTAACCAAAAAGAATAATTTTAATGGTTGTCTGTAGGGATGAGATTGCAAAACTTGTATGGATTTTTTTTTTTTTTACTCACTAGAAAACAAATAGATTCCTAGAATGTCTTGGAAGTAGATATGCTGGCTTATAAATTATGTACATGTACCACTATATTTAGATAGAATTAGATAAAGACACACAAAAATAGAAATAATAATGAACGAAAATTACCTAGGATTTACTAGTTTCTCCTTACAGCAAAATAATTCTCTTGTATCTTCGGGGCAGACACACCTTATCATGTATAGTGAATCCCTAAATAACAGTGTAGCATAGGGTGGTAGCTTTCAAAGTGTGGGCTGAATTAGAATTTTTGAAGGTTGTACAGACAGATTTCTGTCTCCTCAAAAGTTTCCAGTTCATCAGATTAAGGGTAGGTCCCAAGAATTTGTAGTTCTACTCATACTCAGATGACTGTTCTAAAGATTGCATTCTGGGAATCTCTGGTGAAGAGGCAGTCTACATATTCATCTCTCTAAAGTAGGCATTAGCATTACTAAAGAAATGTGGTGCCTTGGGTAAATTGGTTTAATGCTATAAATCTATAGGATGGAATTTAATCATAATTACCTCTTTGAGCTTCTGGGGGGACTTAAGAACACAATTTACATAAATTGTTAAACAACTATAGGACATAGCACACTTGAGCTAATTTTACCTCCTCCTTTCTACTTATAATTGTAGCATTACAGAATGGACTTTGGGGCCTTTAGTTTTAGAATAAAACATTGTACCTTTTTTCTTTAGAATTATGAGAATATATTTTTCAACTTCAGCATCATTCAAGTACAAATCCCTGCTCCAAATAAGGTGTCTTTCTCGTTGAATGATAGAACATGAAACTTTTATGCAAAGTCTACCTAAAGGAGAACATGCGTTCAGCCCTCTCCCTTTTCTGTGTAATCATTGATGGTGTGTGGCCAAGTATGTATTTCTGTCATACTTTGTATATACTGAATTCTGTTGCATGTGATGGAGTTGATATTTTTGATGGTTGTGTTTTTGAATGTGTTGGGGCATGATGGTGGTAGATTTAGGTGATGTCTTAGTTGATTATTTTTTAATGTTTGTTCTATTCCTCTTTTTCTTCCCACACCCTCCATTTTGTGCACTACCAGGACCCAGCACAACCTGTCAGGAGGATTCATGTGCCAACCAGGGGGTTTGCATGCAGCAGTGGGAAGGCTTCACCTGTGACTGCTCCATGACATCATATTCTGGAAACCAGTGCAATGACCGTGAGTGTATACTTTTTCTACTGGGAATATTTTCAAGTGGCTCTGAGAAATCTTAAGGGGGAATGTAGAAAATAATGGTGCACATAACTGTCCTTTATATATAAACCTTTCTAATTATTAAGTATGACACACACAGAGTATATTTAGTTTCTGTTGCGAGTACCTATGATTACTACTTTGTTCTTTAGTGGTGCAGCAGGTTCATTGATTGACTTAGGTCTAAGAAACGACTGGTTTCATGGATGTGACCCAATGCTGCTACTAAATATGTTTCAGTATTATGAGTATCTATCACTTGTCACCTTGTCACTCTACCTCATTGTTGTGACAATTTCCTAACCATGGCCCTTTTCAAGATAATCAAATGCTCGAGACTTGTCAAAAGAACCTGACTAACCTGCCTTAGATGGCCCTTCTGATTATCAGATCTTTCTAAACACAGCCTTGATGATAGACATGAACACCATAGTCTAAACTCATTGGAATATTTGGTTATAAAACAACTACACAAGGTTACTGGATTACTGGATTGAAGACTTAAGTCATATTGAAGAGCACTCACAGGGGATGTATATATATATATATACATCCCCTGTGAGTATATATATATATATATATATATATATATATATATATATCCCATTGTGTCTAGTTAGTTTCACTTTATTCCTTTTAATTATATTTTACCATGTGTCTAGGCATCTCTTGCAGTTTCCATTTCAATTTTGTTTTTGGTATGTTAAAGACAAACAAATGAGAATCTGGCAATCTAGAGGAAAATATTGTGTGCTAGGATATCTGCAGAAGGGCTTGGCATCAATCACTTTTGCTGGGTATTTCAGTGTTACTGAGAATCTGGTATCCATATGTATGATTTAGAAAGCTATTCTACTCTGCAACAGACAGTTATGGGTCAATCCAGTACCAGGAGGAATTATGCTATCTGCTTTTTCCTTTCCCTCCAATTTGTCTGTGGAAGACTCACTAGGACCCATTTGTTTCCTCTCACTGTCGGCATAATGCCTCTTTATCCTCACAAGCTTATTGCCAGTGCACATACATCCAACTGCATGTAGGAAAAAATGGCCAGGAAGAGACTGCACACAGAAGAGGCAAAAAGGTAAGTTTCTCTAATGCTCAGCGGCGTGCACAACCTTGCGAAGGGATGTACGGATTTTTCTGTCCTTGATTTGTTGCTTTGTAATAGGGGTCAAGTGTTTTTGAGTAAAGATTAACCAAGCCTCTTTCTAGGTTTCTATGATTTGCTTCTACTTTTCCCCAGAGGAAAATTATTTTTGAGTGTAACTTGTTCAATTTGTTGGTGTATAATGAAGCATCTGGAGCAGAATTGGTAAGATGTTATTGCTTTTTGTGATATGAGTTTCAAAGCATGAGTACTTGGAGAAATGTATTTTAGATGTTATATTATTAACGACATTCTTGTGTCCTTTGCTCATAGAAGACTTAAGAAAGCAAATCACTCACATAGTCTATTTGACTTGCCTTCTTGGGGAGACTGTACAAGGATTTATGTTACTGGGTGGTGGTACATAAATAAGGCACACAGCAGTTTCATAGCTGAGCCAGATACATACATAGAAGCCAGATGCACTCATTGAATATGACTATGAAGTTTTAGCAAAACACAAGCAAATATGTTAAAATGCAAGGTTGACTAAAAGTATTGCAATGTGTATCCCTTCATCCAGTGTTTGACATCTGAATTATTTTTAGGATCTTCTCTTTAGAGTTAGCATCAGAGCCAGTTTGCTGTGTCTAGAACCAGCCTCACTACTTTACCTTATAAACCATTGTTTTCTATATTGAACTTGGCTCTTTGAGTTGTAATTTGATATTTCACTGCATAAACACTCTTAAAGGGAACACCCTACTGTCTGTTATTCTATACCCTTTGTATGTCAATAAATTCATGAAACAGTATATGTGAGGTACAGAGATAGTATTATCATTTTGTGTCACCAGACGATTTTAATAATCTCATGTATTGCATAAACAAATCTTTGATGGTGAGAGTTCACAAAAAATGAAAGGATGAAATAACTTAATAAAAAATATGGTAAGGATAAAAATATAAAGTGTTGGAATCAGATCATGTATAGAAGAACATAGAGTCCCTTAATAATTAATTGCTTGGGTAGCCTACATGTTATAAGAAGCCAAAAATAAGGCCTTTACTTAATTTTAGGAAAGTGTGTACTCTGTAGAATATTTTCTCTATTATCTATCTACCTATCATCTATTTTATCTATTATTTATCTTCTATCTATCTATCTATCTATCTATCTATCTATCATATATGTATACATATCATCTACCTATCATCATCATTTATCATCTATCTGTTATCTATGTATTATCTATCATCAATATATCTTTTTATTCCTACCTATAATCTATCTGTCTGTCATCTTCTATGTATCTATCTCAATCTTTTTAGCTATTATTTAGCTTCTATTATCTATCTGTCATCTATGTATTAGCTAGCATTCTATTATCTATATATCTATTTATCATTTATCAGCCATATATTTTCTATATATCTTCTAAGTATCTATTGATCTATGTATGTATCATCTCTATATCTATTTATCTATCCTTTATCTATCCATTGATCCACTTATTTATCTACTTAAAATAAATTATATTTCTTGCAATGCTACTATGATGCCAAGTGAGTTGGCTGGATATAAAATCCAATAACAAAAAACACTTGGTAAAGGGCGGGGGTTGAATCTGACCTGTTGTTTTCCATGAGCCTTGGTGAAACAGATTGATCCTTAATTAGTGGAAAGGAAAGCACATCAATTTATTACTGTATATCTAAGGATAGCAACTTGATCATCAGGGAGATGGCTAAGTTTCATATTTTCCAAAATAGATATTTAGTTGATAATATCCAAGTGAGTTTTAAAGCTTTATAGAAAAGTATAAATGTATGGGTCTTTCATCATTTATTGCAATGTTGGTTCTACAGTAATAAACTCTGCATATTCATCAAAATATTTTTTGCTGTATAATTTTGAGATGCTGCCACGTAGAAATTGCTTCCAGAAGTATGATGTACATTTAAACATTTAATCTATGGTTTGATAGAGCAGACCTCAGTGGATTTCATTTTTATTCCATTATCCTTTGTGTTTGCTTGTTAGGTTGATGAGTGTGGTGGCGTGAATACCAACTCACAATGATGTGATCATTGTTAAAGTGTGACACATTTTCAGGAGCTGATTACTGTGTGTAAGAGTGACTCCCTTGTGTGGGATAGAAAAAGAAATCATATGATGAGAAACTCAGGTATAATTGATTTACCAACGGCTATATAAAATTTAAGATATGACCTTCCACTTCTTTATGTAAAGGTAAAATCATGAGGAACTCTTTCTCTGAAGTCAGCCTTTGGGACTGTTTTGATACTATCAGAGGCAATTTTGAGTTAATGAGGGATTTTATGGAAAGACACAGACATTTACTAAGTAACATTCTCTGAAGACAGTCTTTAGCTCCTCTGAAAATGTCAAATCCAAGAGGCTGACTTCTCTCCGTGCGTCAGTACCATTTGAAGCCCAGCTGATAACACTTCTATTTGAGGATACAGATACAGAACAACAAAAGAAACAGTAACAAAGTCTTTTTAATATAATATTTTTGAGAATTTAATACATGCATACAATGTATTTTGATCATATTCGTGCCCAACTGCTTCCTGTGCCCAACTGCTTCCTGTAACTCATCTCAGATTCATCTACAAAACCTCTCAACTTTATACCCTCTTTTAACTTATATTATAGTTCAGTGTGTTTAGTTTGTGTTGCCCATGTATTTTATTATATGTTAGATGTAGGTCCATACATTAGAATATGATTATTGTATTGCTAATATTCCAGGGAACTGACCCTTAAAGAAAACAGATCTTCTCTCGTTTAGCAGCCATCACTGTCAATAGCTTCCCAGGTAGGGGTAGGTACTTAAGAGTCCCTCTTCGCTTCCAGGTAAAACACAGTAGTTCTTACAGAAACACACTTTTCACACACATACACACACACGCACACACACACACACACACATACACACACACATATTCATAATTTTAAGTCAGGACCAGAAACCTGGCAAATTCTAGCATACTCTCATCATTATACTGTCAGGTACAACTCCCATTGGAAGCTTGCTGTTGACTTCTCTCTTCCACATTGCACAAAATCCATATTCTCCACGCAGCTTTATAAATTGTCTTGTCTAGGAACTTCATGAAAACATCTCTTTTAAACATCTCCCTTCTCCCCTCTACTGTCTTTTTACCACGGACCATGTTTGTAACGTTTGGAGTTGCAGACAATTTTCAGATTTTGTTATTACTTTTGTGCTCTGGAGATGCATACGAGCCCTGAGCACACATTGGTTGCCTAGCTTTAGGAATGAGGGACTTGTATTGGCTTTGTGGGATGAGAAGAAGGGAATTAATGTGGGGCCCCAGGTACCCTCAGCAGACAGCTCTCTTGTGCTATACTGTTAACTGTACATTGCAGGCTATTTGGTGGAGAAATTGCTGGGTTCACACTGGCATGTGATAATAGATGTTCTTTGAGTTCAACAAATCAATAGTGAGCAGTGGATCGTGCAGATCATGGAGTGTGAAGCACCTTTTCAGACAGTTTTCTGCAGGAGTGCCTGTTAAGCTGCGCTGCTGGCCATTGATTGGCCTTTTGCTTTTTATTTATTGTGTTGGTCTATTTATTTTTTTAATGTCAGTTGGTGTATTGATTAAAATTGTTTAAAAAACTACTTCCCATCTAGGCTTTAGAAAAAATAGCAATATCTATATTATTTACTATGCAAACAAATGAGTAGGTGTATATATATTAATTTTGTCTCTAGGTTTTATATGCATATGTAAGTATCATACTCATATAGGGCATTTATGTGTTTGGTTATGTGTTTCTAGGCACCTGTATTATCCTTTTGTCTGTCTCCAATAAGCCTTATTTGAATTTACTTGTAAGACAATTACTTGTTGTCCAGAATATTTCTCATTTTTTATTAACTAGACACATATTTCCTATTCACAGACACAGTCATGAATAAGACATGACAGTCTCACAGTGAAGACACATACCAAAGTATTTCAAAAGAAAAGAAATGAGCACTTTATGGTCAGGAATCATAAAGAAAAAACACCTGGGTAAGGGGAGCGTTAAAACTCCAGGAGCAGCTGCTCTTAGGAACTTTCCATTGAAGAATACACCTGAAAAATGTGTAAATGTCTAGTAGGCAAATATGGTGCACAAGAGGAGAGCCACAAAGGAAAATGAGCATTCTATCCAGCAAGTGGGATCAGATGCCTTTCACTGTTTATAGCAGACATATTCTTCTCAGAAATGTTTTTCTAAGCATTAAATTGTTAAGGTCACACATCTTTAAACTGTAGTCTTTGACTTACTTGATAACTATTGCATTTTATGTACCTTTAAAATATAAATGGGTTTATTGCATTTCCTAATCACTCTTATTAGAACACAAATTTTATTTCTTGATGAAGAATCCTGTTTCCCCTTTAATCTATTACTGTGCCTTAGATGTGTAGGACCTGAATCTTGACCAATGTCATTGAATTGTTGATGAACATTGATCTTGGAAATTTATTTGTAATAAGCTAAAATTTGAAGTTGCCTGCTAGTCTGTTTAAGTTATTATAAAGGTTACACAGTCATTAACTAATTTGCTTTAGAGTAAAACTGGCTTGAATGTCAGTCATGTCTCTGACCCTGTGAACTTTAATTGTTCATTTAGCTTTTTGAAGCTAAACCTTGGTTTAAATAGAAAGATACTAATAATTAGAGGCATGGAGGTAGGTTTATTATTATACTAATAAGATATTTGACATTCATTAAGACCTTATCATATTCTACCCTAGGACATTGATGAAGATGCCTTTATTTCTTTAAACATCCCAAGTCCCTAAGAAGAGAGCATCATTTCTCGATTGTGACACAGAGAAAACTTAAGTCCTAGAGAACAGCTGAATGAATTCTTGAATCCAGGTCTGCTTGATATAAAAGATCACATTCTCATTAGCTTTGATTTTATGTGGTAATTATTAGAAATAATAAAAGCTGAAAATATGCATTATTTATTGGGCTAAGGTGTTTAATTCTAGGTGAACACATTTTCATGCTCAGCAAAATTATCTAACATGAAGAATTGGCTCTTTCTTATAGTTTTATTGTCATCTAAAATTCTGAACCTTGTAAGAGTTTCTGAATTAACATCCAGGTGAGGCACTTGGAATTAGAGTTTCTTAAATTATTATGGGATGAGCAGTGTTCTCCATATCCCCAGATATTTATATTCATGTTCTCTAGATTAGATGTTTTCCATGTTACCTTCCTATACTTATGTGTGTGTGTGCATTTTATGTGTTTAAATAACATCATGGCAGAGGTACATTTGCATATGTGTGTGTATCCATGTGGAATCCATGGGAGGGGTACTTTTGCACATGTGTATGTGGAATTCAGATGGTGATTGTCATGTGTATTACTCTGCTGTTCTCCACTTTTTAATTTTTGAGACAGGATCCTTCACTGAATCTGGAGTTCACTATTTTGGATACATTGGCTGGCCAGGGAGTTCAATGGATCCTAGTGTTTCTGCTCACTGGGAGCTAGGATTATAGGAATGTGCTACCATGTTTGGACTGTTATGTGGGTATGGCAAACACATTACCAACTGAGCCTTCTCTTCAGCCTCTACTTACCTTAACCGTGAAGCATAGTAGAACAGACACTGATGTGGTTGGGGAGGTCTGCAGCATTTATACCTTGACACTCTGTATCTATGCTACCTTGGAAAATTAATTCCTGTGTGGCTCCAAGAAACAGGTGTTTACAGGTCATACCTTATAAGACTATTATAAATTGAGTCATGTCTGAAGTGTGAGACACGGCACATGTAATCGCACTCATAGAACTATTAGCTATTCTTTAAAAATTTAAAACCACAACTCATACAGATGTAATTGTCATAAAGCTAAATACAATGCCTGTGTGAAAATAAAATGAATGTGCACCAAATTTGTTTAGCTTCAGAACACAGGAAACAACATGATAAAAGTGTAAACCATAAAAAAAAAACATGATAAAAGTGTTAAGTGAATATTTGAAGAACTAGATATTGATAGGCATTCAAAAGCCTAAGAATACAAACTTAAAAAAATTAGTAATGATGAAAGAACAGCAGCTTTTTAAAAAGTCTCCCGAGTTGTTATGTTTATCACTGAGCATATGTATATCTAGTGAACAGAAATCAGCAGGCTATCTCATGGAATCTGATCCCTGCCCCCAAAATAAAGAGCAAAAATTGGTGTTAGATGCCACTACATCTTCCCAGGGATGTAAAGATTGTTTGTGTGGGTATGTTAAGTTATCTTTAAAGGCATATAATTATTCCTCTTTTCATTTTCATAATTTTGTACAATTTATGACCAAGATTGCTATTTGCTGTGTATTCAAGTTTGAATCCGTTCTTATTTGGATATCTGTCTCTTACTCAATTACCTTGTACTAAAATACTTCACTGTGCCAATCATTGCGCTCTGTTTATTTTCTACTTTTTTTTTCACTCTAACTTTACAACAGCCCTGGAAAATAGGTACTAGTGTTATCCAGTTAGTTAAAAGAAAGACCAAGATGCATGGTGTCAAATGATTTGCTCAGAGTAAAGAATCTGTTAGGTGAAAGGACAGAGATTCTGAGTTTTATTTACCTCTAACTATGGGGTCTTCCCTAAAAATGTCTTCTTGATTTGTCAGTGGAAACCTCCTTATAAGGGACTTTGGAATGCACAGGGCTTTAAGCTCACATTGGCTACACTAATTAACTATGTTTGTTGATATTAATTACACCGTATTTTTAGTGCTACACTGTTATTTGGGAAAGGCATGTATGTGTAGGTGTATATGATGTGTATTATACATTTACTTTTTCCCTTTTAAATAAGGACATCACCAGGATTGATTTTCTCAGGTAACAAGACCAGAATTATCAAATGATTGTTGTTCTGCACATTCAGTAGGTGTAGGCTGGCAGGGTCTAACAGTGGAGATGCTGGAAAGGCACAGGGGAACCACAAGTAATCATAAAGATAAGATGTGGAATGTAAGTCAGAAACAAGAGAAGCATGCTTGAATCTGCAAAGGTAATACCCAAAGTGACATCCTTGAATCTGTTATCTATTTTTGTTCTCACAGACCTTAAGGCCTTAAGGTAAAGGGAGTTCAGAGAATTCCAGGTCAGCCCAAGAAACATCTAGATCAAGAACATCAGAATCTACATGCTCAGGAACAGTTCCATGGATAAAAGTTTTAAATTTTGTTGTCCTCGACAATCACTTTTGTGTATAGTTTACTTTGTTTCTGGGGGCATGTGATGTCCTCCATGTAAAAGGACTACTGATATTAATACACATGTAATATCAGATGCAGCAGGAGTCAGGGTTGCTTATATTTTCAGGATCACATAGCTGTCCATGAAAATGAATAGAGATTCAGGCAAAATCTTCCTTTTTCACAAAGTTCAAATGACAACTGCATCTATAACTTAAAGGGAAATACTCTTCTTGTTCCAGGGTCTTAAAGTTTGTCTGGGGTTATTATGAGTTTTTGGAATTTGTGGCCTCAGTAATTTTTTTTCTGTCATCTCCAGCATGATGTACTGCATTTTGATCAAGTTATTTGTTGACAGTATTGGCAATGATCTTCTGACAGTCTCTTGGTTCACAGAAGATGATTTTATATTGCCTTGTTAAGTACAGTTACAGGTCTTGCATAGGCACAGTTTTAATGTAACTTTTCAATACTCATAGTTCTAAATTTATTTTCACATCTAATGGTAAAATTATATATGTATACAAACTACTTTGTCTTGTCTTGTACAGTATAGCTTCCAAGTACAATTTGATTCCATTCTCTCATGTTTCTTCAGTATTCTTTTTTTTTTTTTAAGTCAGTAAAGTCTTTTTTGATTGAGATAAAATTTGTAGTCAGCAAAATGCATGGACCGTACATGTATAATACTGATAAGCACACACTATTGGAATCAATACCCCAGTTATCTGGGAAGTCTCATCTTCCCAGAGATTTCCCTTGTACTTCTTCCAGTTAGTTCATCTCATTCTTCTCCCAAGCTTTCAGTCTTTGAATTGGTACCAGCATACATTTTTTTTACCTATTTTTGAGAAGATGTAATTTGAAGCTTTCAGTCTGTGATCTTGTGTGTGTGTGTTTTCTTTAGTTCAGTGTGATCCTTCAGAATCTCTCCTAACTGTTAGCCATATCTCATCTATAGGAAGCAGCTGGACTCCATGTTAGGATCCCATCTCTGCTCTAGTACATAGACATTTCCTCAGAAACATAATCTGGGAGCAACCATATGTCTTAGTTTCTTTCTCTCTTTCCTTGTTGGCAGACAGGTTTATTCTGATGTCAAGTGGCTCACAGCACTTTACTTTTCCTGTTGTCTTTTCTCCAGATCAACTGAATTAATGGTTGAGACCCAACCTTCGTCTAGTTGCAAGTAGATGCTAAGTTTTTTTTTTTTTTCATTCTGCCTTACTTCATCTTTGTAAGGTGAGATTTGGACAAAGTAGAAGTTGGGGAGGGGAATATAACCTGCAATATGCTGTGCTTTCAGCCACAAAACCTCAGAATAATTTCAAGCTTCCCATCAGCACCCAGCGGGTGGTGTGGCATGACCTGAGTCCCAATTGATTTTGCTATTGGAAAAGACTCCAATTCCAGTTATAGGCATTCTGATATCAAAGAACCCTCTGCAGCTAAAAAAAAGTGCTCTAAGAAGCTGCACAAAGCTAGTTAAATCCCCGCAGATGTGTCTCTATCCCGAGTTTCTCCATCTGAGTTTCTGCTCTGAGGTCCCTATAGCTTTTTTTCCTTCCAGTCCTCCAATAATGATTAAGCTCGGTGGATGCAAGGATGGATTTGGCTTAAGCAACTAGTCACTTTTATTCTTTGTTTTATTTAAACTATGGTTTGTTTTCTTCTCTACATTTATCTTGAAGGTCTTTGCCACCTGATCAATGTCACTTTTTCAAGTGAGATTATAAAATGTTTTCAAACAGAGAATTCAGAGACATCAGCAAAGTGGATATGTTGTAGTTCCTGTGTTTCAGCTATTGATTTCTCTCAGTTTGATTTCCAGGTATGAGTTCATACACAGTATCTTCTATAAGCCTTCAATAGAAGAGAACGTACATTGGCAGTGCCTTTTAGTATTAGTTAACATTTTTTCTTTACTAATAAAGTTGTACAGGTCAACTCTCAAAAGCCTGGAAAAATATACATTAAAAAAAACAATACTTAAAAAATGTATAAATTTATTTTATCAGTTTGACCTTGCTTAGAATGTACATTGTCAAGCACATACTAGATACTCAAAAGCAGTTGTTGACTAGGTGACAGAGCCTGGTATTTTTCTGAGGTCTGGGTTGAGCAAAGATCCCAGTGTTCTTTTTATGAAATGAACAGTGTTTCCCCCACGACTGAGTATGTTCTTTCCAGAAGGAGTGCATCTGGGCATGCAAGAGTCATAATGAGTATCTCAATATGTAATTTTGTTCTTCGGACAAAAATTGAAAATGTCAAGATGTTTTCATATTTTCCCCTTGTTCTCCTTCCCTCTCACAGAAAAACCTTTCAGTTCTTAAGCTGTTATACACAGACATATTTATATACAAGTGAAATGTTTTTTGTGGGATAGTGGTTAAAGGGACAGGGATCTTAGAGTAGACTTCTTTCCTCTGATGAGATTGATTCTGATAGTCTAGTCCTCTGGAGATCCACTGAGACAGTGGAACATTTCCACTTGAAGAGTGTCAGCTTCTCCTGAGTTTTACATTGAACAAACCAATATAATACAATTCAACAAGTTAGATGCTCTGTAGACTGAAAAACACAGACCATAAAGGCTCGTTGATTCTTGTACACCTTGGCTATAAAAATTTTATGTCTCCACAGGACAATCCATCCAAACCTAGCAAGACCTTTGTAACAGTGCCCAGAATTCTGGATAGGAAATGAGTGTGTCTGACTACAAGGCAGCGTTTCTTTTGGGGGTGGGAGGGGAGAGTATAGAAATATGCTGTTTTATTAAAAAGAGTCTCACAAAATGAAAATACCTCAAAAAGGAAGCTAAGATAACAACCTCCACCTACAGAATTGAGGGAAGACAGGGAAATGTTAAGTTTTTTCTGCTTGCCCAGAACAGGGCGGGTGGGAAGGTATAAACAGAACCAACCTAAAAATTGATGATATGACTCAAGCCTAAAAGGGGTCCCAGAAAACCAGCATTTATTGACAGTTCACAGGACGCACACAGTCCTCAGTGAAATCTAATTTTTTAAAAAAAATTTCCAAGATATTTTAACATGATGAGAGTCAAGTACATGTTTGTATCAATAAAAATAAGGACCTATGCAAATATACATATTATCAATAATTATAAACATGCTGTAGGATATTTTTTCTTAGATTTTTCTAATATAACTTCTCTATCCTGTTTACCTTTGCTTCTGAGTTTTTTCCTGGCACATATATGAACTGCTGATTGCCTCTCAGAAACTTGAAAGACATACATTTCCATAACTGTACAGATATATGCCCACACGTGTGTCACACACCAGGTATCTCCCTGCCTTCAATGATACTTGGCAGCAAGCCTTATCCCATCTGAATTCTTGATATGTGAGGTATAATTTTATCTCTGAGAAAAGATTTAGGCAGGGAGATGTCAACTGGAATTTATTTATGCTTAAGCATAAGCCTTCTTTCGTCTCTGCTGACCTACAATTCCCAATTGGCCTCCCTATTGCTGCCACTCAAGTATATCATAGAGTTAACCCTCACATAGGCATCTTGGTTCTGGGAAAGGTGTACTGTGGAAGAGAAACAACTCTCAGGAAAATAATATGTATATAAACAATTCACCAAAACAAATGAAGTTAGCTAGATAAACTTTTAGAGGTGTTAACAGCTTCATCTCAGTTCCTACAAAACACCCCACATATTTCCAACATCTAACTTATTTAACTTGCATTTGGATTAATTTAGCATATTTTCTTATTATCTAACACTTAATGAACAATAAACACAGCTATAACCAATTTCACAGCTATTTCTCAGTGTGGGGTATCATTTTGTATTTAGTTATGTTTGGTTTCCTAGGTAATCTGTGATTACAGCTATATTTTCTAAAGCTTGTCTCCTGTCACATAGAATATTTTGGTAGTGGATTCTTCATGCTCTGACAATGGAGGAAGGAGAATGCTGCTTTGAAGCAATGATATCATGAAAACCAAGTGGTCAACAAAGGGTATTTTAGGATAGTTTTCTCTCTTGTTCTTTATTGTTGGTCTCTATGCTTTTATTTCTGAAACCCACCCTGTTTTCCAGTTCTTGGCAAATCATCCCCCAAAACCAATTATGAGTTTTACTGCTTTCATTCAGGGACAGCTAAGAGCCTCATTTTTAATGTAGGGCAGTCTCTACACTTGAATTTCAAGGTCTTCTATGATCTTATAAAACAGTCTCAACCCCTTTTAATATTAATAGGCTGTTCTGTCCTCAGGGAAAATCAGCTTCCTCACTGTCCGCAGCCCTGGCCTGTGGTCATTATGCGCCTTCTCTTTGCTGCATTGTCCCCTCCTCTGAACCCCAAGCACTTGGCACAAGTCTCCCCTACTCCCTTCAATCCTGTTACTTCTCTCATCCACATTGATCTCTCCTCCCATATCTACTGCAGTTTTTTTTTTTCATAAATTTGTAGCAGTTAGGCTGAGCATCCAAAGGGGATTTGTATGAATATGAGAGTGAAAAGATGAGGATTGAACCCTGTCTCATTTCCTTCCTAACACATGGCCTTTGGCAAGTCACAAGCTCATGATATGTGTTGCTACCATGTGAATACACTTGGAAACAATAGAAGAAAATCAGAGCCTGACCTGTGAATGCAGCTTTGCAAGGAGGCAGGTGAGCAGGTATGTTTCATGTGTAGAACCTATATTAAAGTGTCACCAACAAGAAACAAGTAGAAGTCTGAGCAGACAATCATCACTGTTTTCTGTTACCATAGTCCCAAGAGACTCAGCTTTCCCACTCTTAACTCACTATCTTTTCCTCTAATGCTGAAGTTGACGTGTTTGTGGAATTGTGTGAGTGGCAGGGTTACTGGGATTAGGTTATTCAAAGAGCACTGATATTCATAAATTCTAGTTTGAAATTGAGACACACCCCAAGGAGCCTTTACAATATGATAAAACAGGTTTTGGAGGACCCCACTTTCTTTTCTGCAAGTGTTTCAATTGATCTAATGTGTGGCATTATAAGGCAGTGGTCTGTTCAGGCAACTTAGGCTCAGTAGAGTAATTGGCCATGATCCCTGGAGCCTCAGTGGGCAGTCTCTGACTGCAGGGGGCAGAAGGAGCATGACTATAACTCCTGAGTCTTTGGCTCCTGCTTCAGTCACAACCCCTCACAGATTCCCCCGCAGGACATGTGTACTTTATCAGACAGACAATACACCAAGCTCCCAGATAGTCTAGCTGGACCCTACCCCAAGTCATTGACCACAGCTAGTCATGCCACACCTCATATAATATAAGGGATGGTTTACCCCCTCCTCCCTCTCTTGCTCTTTGTTCCTCTCTTGCCCTGTTTCCTCTCTTGCTTCTTTTCTTCCTCTCTTGCTCTTTGTTCTTCTCTTGCCTTCTCCTTCTCTTTTCCTGCTCTTTGTTCTTTCTCTTGCTTTCTTCCTCTCTTTTATTTCTCTCTCTCTTTCCTCTCCTTTCCTTCTCTCTACTGACTGGCCTATTTTCTCTTCCTACAATAAAATATCTCATTTATACATTGCTTCCTTTTTTGTGTTTGTTTGTTTATTCATTTGTTGGGTGGTGGTGGTACATGCCTTTAATCCCAGCACTTGGGAGGCAGAGGCAGGTGGATTTCAGAGTTTGAGGCCAGCCTGGTCTACAGAGTGAGTTCCAGGATAGCCAGGGCTATCCAGAGAAATTCTTTTTTGAAAAAACATTGCTTAGTTTTTATTTTTTTATTTATTTATTTTTTTTAATTTTAGATATTTTCTTTATTTACATGCGAATTTCTCCATTCCCAGTTTCCCCTCCAAATAATGCATGCCTCACCCACAGGCCATCAGCAGCAGGGAGAGAGAGAGAGAGCGCCCCAGCCATTGGCCTCAGCAGTGAGCTGTCCTTGGTACAACAATCTAAACCTTGTATAGTCTTCTAAGCATATCTCAAAAGATTCAGGACTTTCAGTTATGAATTTATATGATTTTTGGTCCTTAGAATATAAAATTATTACTGGTTAGTCAGTTTTTGGCTCTTGTCATTTGTAAGACTGAGGGGACAAAAATCACAATCCTTGCTGACTATGCTATTGGCAGTTCTTAAAACATACTTATCTCGAGAGTTATTAACTTCTTAATAAGACCACACTCTTTAAGTCATGAACTTTGTCACCAACTTTGATTTCCACAGTGAATTACTGAAGATGATAATTTTATAGTCAACTCTTCCCAGACCTGAAGGCCAAGCAAGGCAAGACCATGTTTAATGTTCATCCACTTTAGCCTTGAACTTGAGGCCAGGAAGTGAAATGCCCATAGCCATATCTGTTAGTCTCTATTTATAGTAAAATTATTCATAGAAAGGGAAAAATATAGAAAAATAGAACTATGGGGTTTCTGGCATATTATCTCTATGTCTTAATGTGCTAATTGCTGCCTGCCATGGGGTAGATGCTTGCATATTGGTCTCTAGTGGGGTGTGATTGATCAGAAAACCTTGTCTCAAGGACACTGTTACCTCTTGTCTTATCTAGGAGCTCTCCATAATGGGCTCAGCTGGAAATACTGGATATTAGATTGAAACTTTAATCATGGTGATTTTGATAATCAGTTCCAATGAATAGAATGCTCCTATCTCTATGGAGCCTATGAAATTGATAGGATCTGAGGAAGGGAAACATGATTTTGATTGATTAACATACTAGAGAGGGATTGGTGAAGAGAGAATGGGAAGGAGAAATCTCAGCCATCTTAAGAAATAGCAGTTCTAAGGATAACAGTGTAATATAATGCTGATGTCTAGTTTGTCTTGAGAACTTGAGAATTTAGGTCGAATATGTAGATGATGAAGACTTAAAGTCCTTATAGAGTGTCTTCATATGGAATTGTTTTTTCTTTATATGGTAAGTTTATTAAATAGATGAAAATGGGTTTTTTCTTCTGAAACTTTGTAGAGTAGATACAGAGTATTTATTATGGTGACAAATATTTGGTTCTACACAATGTTGCAAATAACTAAGGGATCAGCCTCATGTGGAATCTCTGTTAGCTTATGAAATAAATTTTTTTCTTAGTGTGAATGTAGCCCTGTATAGATTCAACAACCCATTGTGTACTAATATAGGCAGTCTTCAGGGGAAGATCCTTTTAACCTTTACTCTTGGTCCTAGAACTTGATTATATAACCAATTCTTCAGTAATATTTGTTCTTCAGAATTGTCTATCTTTGATGATATGTTTTCTAAGCCTCTATATCAGTATCTACTGATCTTCAGGATTTAAATGATACTGTAGAGTTTACTCAGTGGAATACTAACTTGCCTAGCATGTGCAAGGCCATGTATTTTATTCTCAACAACAGTTCAACACACATACACACACACTACACATGTATGCATGCATCTGCATACATACATGCATGAACATACATAAACACACACTCTCTTTCTAAATAATAAATAAATTAAAAGATACTGTCAACAATCTACACATTTTTCCTTCCCCAACCTTTCCACCCTTAGCACTGTCCTGATTGATTTAATCTTTTGTGTTATATATATTCCTTATTTTCTGATAACCCAATTTCTTCTAACACTGGAGCCCTAGCAAAGAGACTTTCCCTTGTTACCACCTCGTAAGTTCTCTTCACTGTTTGCCTTTAGGCACTACAACACAACCTTCTATTCCTGTTTTCTTGAAGATTTTATTTGTCTCCACATGCTATTTGGAGTTCCTAGTAAGTTATAAGAAAGACACTTTCATAATATTATATATCCTTTGTTTTAAGACCTGCCATCCCTTATGCAAATTCAAGTCAACCCCCTTATTGATTTGTAATCCCTTTCTTCATGGCTGAATGACATGAATTTGCCACTTTGTCCCCCTGCAAATCCATTTTCTTTTAATGTCTTGAATGTGTTTCCTTTTGTATCTATTCTAGCCTTTCATCTAAATTCCATCCTGGTTTTTTCCTGTTCAACAGTAGTCCTGCTCTCTATTCTTTTTTTTTTTGTTGTTATCATTTCCCCAGCAGGTTTCATCTGAGTCTTTCTTCATATTTCTACTGTCAAAATGTAGCTTTATATGTAAATACCATACATCTCTATATCACAGTAATTAAAATTCTTTAGGACTATTCTAACATAGTGCTTCATTGTAAATCTAGCATATACTATCACAAATCTTAACACCTGGAGGAAACATAACTTTTCCAAATGTGCCAAAACCTCTTTGGCTGTTGGACCCATGCTCTTGATTTGCTCACCTGTGAATGCTCAGTGGGCCTTGAACTAATGCAGTTTTTACATGTTTGTCCAGAAATGTATTCTTTCTCTAATTTGGATCAGGACTATTTGATTATTTCAGTTATAATTGCTTTAGTATAGGGTCAGTCATCAAAATCTTCACTTCCTTGCTTATTTGTTTCAATGAACGAGCTCTCTATGAGGTACCTATCTCAAGTGCTCATCTATTATTTTGGCTGTGTACATTCAATTCTATAGGGTCAGTACAATTGTTTTTCATCCTTGTGTTGCTGATATATAAAATAGGGCAGAGTGTGAACGTTAATGCAGTTCTGATAAATATATTCAATGTGTCTGAGACTCTGACTGTGAGGATTATGCTCATTACCATGACATCGCTATGACCAACAAAATGTTTGAGATAATCAACTTGAAAATAGCAAATGGTCATTTTTACCTCACAGTTTCAGAGGGTTTGGACCAAGGTCAATTGCCTGTGAAGTTTTGGTAGTATTAATGCACAGTACAGAACATATGGTATAGGACAGTGGTTCTCAACATCTGGTTCATGACCCTTCTTGGTTTAACATATCAGATACCCTGTATATCAGATATTTACAGCATGTTTCATAGCAGTAGCAAAATTAGTTATAGAGTAGCTATAAAATATTTTTATGTCTGGGGGTAACCACATAAACAACTATATTAAAGGGTTGCAGCATTAGGAAGTTTGAAAACAACTGGTATACAAGACCTTTCACTTTATGGTAGCCAAGAAACACAAAAATAGAAAGAGAAGGGCCTAGGATCCTCGTATCTTCTCCAAGGTCACAGCCCCAAGATCTAATACCCTTCCATAGATCGCTATCATTCACCACTTCTCAGTAGAGTGGCAGACAGACCACCAAATGTCAATGTTTGGAACTTCAGGGAATGTCTAAGACCGAGCACAGAGCAGCCTGCACACAGCCTGCATGTTCAGGGTGTGGACAGTGTTGAAGACAACTCTGAACACCAGGACTCCACTGACTTGTTTGGAACAGAGCAGCAAGGCAACAGCCCTGCCCTGAGTACTTTGAACCACAGCAGGGAGCTCTGTTTTCCTAGGTGGAAACTACCAAGTCCTGTCATGCAAGTTAATGCCCCATCTTCTAAATGGGCACGGTTTCTCCTGTCACCTGGGAACAGTCCACATGTGGATGAGAAGCCATCTAGTCCTCTGCAGAAGGGCACCAGGCTAGCTGACCTAGCACAAGTTGAGCAATGGACTCTTGGGACCAAGACTCCAAGAGAAGGCCACTTCAGCGGGGCCGTTAGGCCGCCTCAAACCACTCACACCACCACCCCACACCTAGACAGGTCTGGCAGGAAGACCCTAGAGCAGCCAAGGGCCGTGGAGACTCCTCAAGCAGATGGTAGTAGGCCTTTGGCCCAAGGGACCCAGAGGGCTCCACCGTTGCAACTGTACCACCTCTTTACAACTGGGGAGGACTTTGATGATGACCTGTAGCCTTCACTTTGATCCATGTTTTATGATCCCTCAATGCTAGTCCTCCATGTCATGCTTTGGAACAAATAACCCAACAATAAACATGCTTGTCAAACAAACAAACAAACAAACAAACAAACAAGAAAACTATTCTAACATAGTGCTTCATTGTAAATCTTCTAGCACATACTATCACAAATCTTAACACCTGGAGGAAACATAACTTTTCCAAATGTGCCAAAACCTCTTTGGCTGTTGGACCCATGCTCTTGATTTGCTCATCTGTGAATGCTCAGTGGGCCTTGAACTAATGTAGTTTTTACATGTTTGTCCAGAAACATATCACTATAGTGATAATAATGAGGGATTATTTTGGAAGCATATAAGGGATTGATGTAAATGCTACAATGAGCCATGCAAGGCACAGAGTCATTAATTTGTTGAGATTATTCATTATTTGTACTTGTTAATATTTTTATATATATGTAACTACCTCATTTATCTTACATTTTATGCAGAAGTGCATTGTAAGGAAAATACTACATTTCCTAGGATTAGCTAATCAATAACCCAGGTCAACATTTTCCAGAGAGTGTTATATAGAATTATGTCCTAATATCTCCCATTCTCCTTTATGACAGAAGGGAAGGGTCAGAAGGAACAGGCTTCTCTTATGTAAGGAGGGGTATGTTAAAGGGAGACCTGAGTACTTAGAAGAAAAAGGGGATTGGAGGGAAGCCTAAAGTAAACTCACAATGTTATATCCTAAAGTTTGTGATAAACTTTTAATTCCTATACTCAATTGTTTATGTTCTTTTCTCAGCAAATTCTTTTTTCTTCTAAAATTGATTTTTATATTTAAATATTTCCTCTACCTTTCAAAAATCAAACCTATCTCATTAGCCCACATAACAAGGGTAATGTGTGCTATATGGTAACCATATATACCATTTTTATAGACACGAGGTCCAATGTATGCATTTCTTATTTTATCTTTATGTGTGATCTGCTCTGACCAAGCTCAGTGTTATGTAGAAGAAACAAAGTGAAAGAGAAGATGGTGGGAAACACCAGGGACTGCTTGGGGAATTGAACATTTGCTTGTAGTCAAGCAGGGAGAATTAACAACAGTGGTACCCTATTAAGTGAGATCCAGATGAGTCTGGAGGCAAAAGGTTTCAGAGGAAAAGAATTGTCCTACTTTTTTCTTATGTTGCTGCAATAATATACCACCAAAAAAGCAACTTAAGGGAGAAAAGATTGATCTGGTTCACAATTTCAATCTATATTTGCTTCAGTTACAGTCTATCATCCTTGGGAAATCGGGCCAGCAATTAGTCACCTTACATCAGCAGTCAAGAACATAGACCAATGAACTGATGCATACCTTCTAGTGGTTGACTTCCCTTCTTAATTTTTATACACCTCAGGATTCCCTTTATAGGGAATGGAGCTACCCACAGAGACTATGCCCTCAATCTTCACTAAAACAATCAAGATAGTTCCCCAGAGATATGCCTACAGGCAAATCTAGCCCAGACAATCCATCAATGAGACTCTTTTGCTAGGTGATTCTAAATTGTGTCAAGTTGACAAAATTAACCATCACAAGTACTAAAGGACAATTTTGCACAAGGGTATGAGTTGATCAAGAACTGCCTTAGAAGAATTGCTGGCAGTATGTGAGTGGCAGCTGAACAAAGAGAGTAAGCCTTGTAGAAACATCACTCACCTGCTCAGGACAGAGCCAAATCTTGGCTCAGTGTCTGAAAGAGTGGATTGAATGAAAGTTTCAGAGAACATTGAGTAAAAGCAGGAAAAGCAACAGGAGGATTCCACAGGGAGTAGAACAAATTACAAAAGGGCATTTTGACACTGTAAGATTTAGGTCTAGTTTTAAGTTGAAAAACATATCAAGCCACACAAAAACTGATAGTAAAGTCTAATAATCAAAGGATCGGTAGAATGGTTGAAATGCAATAAATCTATTCCATTTATAAATTTTAAGATCTGATTATTACTCCTTTTTTTCTCTTATATTTGCTTGGATTTACAATTAATAGATTTTATAAGTTAAAGAAATTTGCATATGGGCACTAAACATCTTTTTGTGTTACTCAGACAGCACATAAATTCCAGCCATGTGTTGGACTTAGAGGTATCAAATAATGTTTGTTGTACGATTTCTAGCAAAATTAATTTTGAATTCTCTGATTGAAATATAATTTTAATATCCTTTGCTGTGTGTGACTGAGAAAAGTTCATTTCAAGTTCATTTTTTTCTCCCTGAGGTGAGCTAAGTTCTGCTACTGTTGCCGGGCTCCAGGCAATTATCATGGAGAAATTTCAGGGAGCTCAGAGGACCCTTCCTTCAAATACCTGCTCACCTAGAGTGCTTGAGGCATTCAATACTATTAGTTCCTGCATCCCTTTGCAATATGTACATTATTTCATCTTTATGGGAACAGATTTTTGACCCATTGGAGTGTGTAGATAATCTCTCCTGCAGTATAAGAAAATTTTAACCTTAAGCAAATATTATATAATTCTGGACCCCCACATTTAATGTAGCAAAAGCTTGAAGGGTGTGTCCACTCATTTTGGGTTTCTTGCTTTCTACTCCCTCTTCCTTTCCCTCTTTTCTTTGGCTGCTGTTTCCAGATGGTTGTAAGAATTCTCAAGACATCAGCATTATATTTTCTTGCACCATATTCTTATAATTTTGTGAGAGTTTGTGTACAATGAAACACAAAGATCCAGTTCCTTACTATACCCTTTACTCACAGTTGACCTGGGTCATCGTTTCTGTCAGTTACTTGTATTGGGCTAAGCTTTCAGGTGGAGTGATGCTAATACAGGTCAGTTATGTTACATCCAGGGGATTATATCCCAGCAGGAAGCCTTGGCATTCCCTTTTGTTAAAGAACAACGGAAGGCAAGAAAAAAGTGTTTGATGATTGGATTAAGAGGGATAAACTTATAAATTGTGGTCATCTACCCCCCTGAGAAGGTAGGCATAAGGTAAAGTATGATTTGCTTCTGTGTTAATCCTATGATTTTCTGGTCCCATGGCTTAGAAAGTTGAGGATTTGTCAAGTGGCTAAAGAAGGACAACCCAAGGTTGCATAGAGTCTCTGAGTTTGTTTAGAAGTTCAGAAAATAAGCCCTACCATTTTTAGATATCTGCAATAGGAAGTGTGTTTCAATATTTGGGGGGTCTTAAGAAAAAATTATTTCTATTTGAGAAATTAAAAAATATTCCTACAAACTAATCTGTTACACCCAGTCACCTAAATTAAAATAGCCATACTATTTTTTAAAAAGTCATAACTTAATTTTAAAATTATGTGAAAGTAAAGTATACGTAAATTACAGAAAATCATCTTTGCCTTTAGAGTAAGTGTAAACATTTTATTTCATTTGATCAATGTTGCAATTTGTAACATGCAAATTATATGCAACTATAAACAAATAAATATTTAGGAGCCAGATTCCACCTCTAACCTCTTCCCATTTTTATTTTCTTTAATGAAATCCACATTGTAAGCTAAAGTATTTCCATTGGTACTGGTGGTTCAGAGTATGTGGGATGCTTATCATGGGGACTTACACGCATGATTAAATTCAGTTGTCAGGCTTGGACAGGAGAGATCCCCTCCTGTTCCCTAGGAAGTCTATAGAGAGGGGCTTGGATGGAGAAGATATTCATTTTCCAGTTTATAGAAGAAGGGTCATCCATCATGATCAAGGAAGACTATTTCATGCCATCCAGCTCTGGTGAGGACTGCAATAAATATTCTATCCTCCCTCCCCACTTTGTTTCCTGCTCTGATTAAAATTCACCTTATAAACAGATAGGGTGGCTTGATATTATGAAATCAAAACACACAAGAATTATTCAGTCTCTGTTGCTCATTTTCTCCTCTGTGAATAATTTCTGCTGACAGGTGACCAGTGAGACCATCTGTCTCTTTATTACACAAGCTTGTGGTGGGTCCAGTCTCCTCTGCCCTGGAGTTAAATGAAGGCTTCTTTGACAAGAGAATAATATAGGCCAACAAATGTTATGGGATCATACAACATTCCTATTGCTATGTTTTCTTTTTAGGAATATGAAAATGGATATTTTCTTCCTATGATTGGAATGCAAATATTTCTTAAAGATTCAGGTAGATACATATGATTAAAATAATCTAACCATTCTCAGTATTAGGAAGTCTATGAAAACTACTAATCCTTCAGAATTTGTAGTATTACTTTCTTTAGTATTTCATTTATTGTGATCCATTCAAATTGAGAGGTAGGTCTATGTCATAATAGATTGCTTAATTTTTCAACATTGCCTCTAAATTTGAGTAGGAAAATGAAATTTTTGAAGTACTTCAGCTATAGATTTTGACATAGTGATTTGGATGCAATGTTCACTTCTCTTTCTATGTTAGTTCAGAGGGGAAAGATTTTGATTTTTTTGTTTGTATTAAAAAGCAACTATAAAACTAACCAACTATTCTTCCACCTATTTATCATCATTTTGGTCATATCTACACTTCACACATGTTGTCCCTAGAGGAGATAATCCAGTGCCAATTGGAGAGAAATCCCTAGACTGATAATATCCTCCAGGTTATTTGTTGAAGTTTGCCAAATGAGTAAAGACTTACACAACTCCAGAGAGGGAAGCCATATTTCCCTCAGTGGAGTTCTATTTTTATGATTCTTTTTCTACCATATAAATATAATCGGGTAGAAATTAGAATGTATTTGCTAAAAAATAAAATAAAACTTATAAGAAAAACTTTTGGAAACTTTTCTAAGACTTCAGATCACAGCAGACTAATCTATTCTCTCTTGATTCTCTTTATAGTCTTTCACATTTGATTATTACAATTATCTCAACAAAGAGAATTGGGATACAATCTTTAGGATAGCAGTCCCAAAAGTTGCAGAGCTAGGATACAGGGAGCTGAGGTGGCAATCCAGCTTTACCTATGAGAAACAAGTCCCCTTTCTCTGTGATATCACTTTGTCATATGCAAGGATACAAACCAGGATTACAACCATATTCCCACAGAGGAATGAGATAGAGTCCAGGCATAGTCTAGATGGCCAGACACTCTGGTCACCGAAATGCCTAGTGCTATAAGAAGATATTTGGCAAACAGGAGTATAGACAGATGGTGCCCAACCCACACATCTCTATTTATGTAGAGGCCCCCAGTGTTTGTGTTAGCAGGTTTGGATGTTAATAAAAGAAATTGTTTGTTCTTTCTTTGTATGCCTGCAATTCATTTTTAGTGTAGATTTAAAAAGAAGAATTTGTAACATCACTAGATACCAAGAGACTAGTGAGCAAAGCCAAAAGTGTATTAGGCATAAAAAGGAAAGCTTGTGTGTACATTATAAATAAATAAATGAATAAACAAACAAACAAACAAATAAATAAATGTTTCCCATTTGACCACTAGAGGGTACTATGGACTCATTGGCCAATTTAATGGATAATATTTATTCTTATTCTCTTTCATTTTTTCTTCTTTTTCTTCCTCCTTTTTACCCATATTGGTCAAGGGAAAAACAGAAGAAATCAGGACTAAGAGAAAGACACAATGGATATGTTCAATGTGACTTTTTTCTTGGTCATGACCCTTCTTTATAAGCAAGAAAATTAAACACATTTATAGATTTTCAATATGCTCTTGTCAGTGTCCTTGTTATAAAGGATGTTCATTTATTTCAGAAAAGAGCATTGATACTTGGAATCAGGTAAGTTCCTGTGATGAGCAGATATTTCAACAGGCAGCACTTACAAAAAATGTCTTTCCTCAGACAGTATGTGGAAGATGGGTGGCGTGAACAAGAAATGACTAAAACCACATCCAACTGAGTCTGTCATTTGAGGGACATAGTGAAGGGAGATCACTTTTGAGACTGCCCTAGGATACATGCAGCATGTGCTTTCCTTTCTTAAAGTCTGATATCAATGAAGACAGAAAAGGCAAGGGCATGGCGCTGTAATTCCCTTGAATTTCTCCAAAGCAAGAAGTTTCTCTCTGAATATTACTATATACTAAGCAAGATTCTGAGCAGTAGGGAAACAGAAATGAGAGATATATTCCATCCCCAAGAGTTCTAACTCCAGGGATCTAACTTGCCAGTGGGTTGGGTATTTATGAATATAAATTACAGGTAGGTAAGAAGCTATTCAAATACTCATCTATAGAAGCTATTGTGGCCCTCAGTATTTGACATCAGATAGCAGGGGCAGTAGGCAAGTAGATACAGATGTACAAGACACATCTAATATTCTATTCATCATGACCCCTTGACCTCTTGCAACACCCCATTCTCACTCTTAGCCTGGGGCTATAGACCAAGAGATGTTAGCAATCTGAATGTTTGCTGGCTTCCATGTCTGTGTGTCCCTTCTCTGGCACCTTGGAACCATTTGCCAGCTCTCTACTCTTTTGTCATCTTTGTAAAAAATGCCAGCTCTACCTTCACTTTCCTTGCTCTTAACATGAGGGCTCCCTCCCTCGAAGCTGCTTCTTCAGTTACCAGTGGCTCTAGCTAGTGTGACTTGGAATGCATGCTTTCTCTTAGGATGACATTTTACTGGGCATAGCTGGGATTATTCAGGCCCAAGCTTTTCTTACTGTCTGTGTCAGGATCCTGGGTACTTTGAATCCCTGCACAAGATCACTAGGTGGTTTCTGGCAGTTTATATGACTGTGGCACCACTCTGGCATTTGCTCATTGGATCCAGGCCTGAAGGTGCTCCCAGTGATGGGTCTGGGGCTCTAAGGTAGCTTTCCCCTTAGCTTTCAGACAAACACACTAAGGCCTTTGCCACATTTATTTAGTACTGAAATGATGATTGTTGGTTCTTTGCCCTCAGGTCTAGAGCTGGGCAGCTGGATGCTGTTCTCAAACAAGGCTGTTCAAAGAATTCAGCACCAGGTACAGGAAACACAATGAGAGCCACTGGGACTGAATCCAATGTAACTGGACCCCATTAGTATATAAGCTTTTGTAGATCTGTCTGTGCCTGGAAGCCAGGAACATATGTTGGGCTGTTTGCAAGCCCATCACTGAGAAGCTGAAGCTGTGTGGGCACCGGTGATTCCAGGTAGTGTGGATTTTCAGCTGTCAAGCCAGTAGGTAATGCACACAAGATTCATGTCACATCAGGGTCCCAGAGGGAATCAAGCTGTTGACTATAATAGGTATTCATTCCACTCTCAAGGTACCAGATGCTACTGCACACAGCCCCACCCAGAAGATTCAGTTTGTTTTTGAGCCCAAAGATCAGTGTGCTGCCCTAGAGTAGGGTCCCCTGCCCCGTGAGCTGGGCACTTAAGCTCTCTCAAGCTGTTCACACTGCTGCTGTTGCCTTCCCAGGACTCCCTACTCTTCTCTGCTGCATCCTTCTACACATTTCCAACTTAGCCTGCACTGCTTTATTCCTCATACTGTACCATCAGAGGAAGCTGTGAAGCAAAAGTGGCTCCCAGCAGATGCCCGGAGTGAGCTTATATACTTTGAAACGTGGATGTCTTGATCATTTACGAGTATTTGTTTGGACAATTGTAGTCTTGCATGGAATATCATTCACAGTCATTAAGTCTTATGTTTTGGGCCAGTCCTGAACTTGCCACCTCAGGGGAAGTATATCCCCTCTTGCCAAGGTAGATGCAGTTCATCTATGGCTTATTATTGTAAAACATCTGGTGTAAACTGCTTCAAGCACTCTTTGGCTGCCTGGTGATATGCCTGCAAGAGCCAGGACAATTAAGTAATTCTTTTTTATATGGCTATCTAAAGACATTTGCGACCACTGGGGCTGGTATCAGGGTGGTGCAGCTGCCTGTGTGACTGACTGCTTTTGCTCAAGGAGTGTCACACAGCAAGAACATCTAGGACTGCTCCATCTCTGATGTTTTTGTTTTATAAACAAGAAAATGGCAGAATCTTCACAGAGAGAGAACTTAAAATATAAATAACTTAACTTACCATTAACATTATTGGTGACTTTTAGCAGATTCTAGTAGAGTCTTAACACTGCTTTAAAAGTGTCCAATGCCTAGAGGGTGATGGGTTCCCCAGTCTGTCTTGATGGGAACCGTTAAGAGATGGAATTATACATAACCGTGTACACGGCTGTTAGAAGGCAGTGAAATAGTCAGGGAGACATTGAAGGGACAGTAAATCAAAGTAGGGTAGCTAAGAAGACAGTCTAGAAGAACAAGTAGCCTGCACAAGAAAGAAGAGACACAGGTACTAACTAATCCGAGCATAGGTGTTTGGAGAATTCAGTGGTTTGGACCATGATGATGTTCACATGGGATGGAGCTAGAAATCTGAGAAGTAGGTAGGGTCCAGAATTAAGGAGGTGGAGTATAAGTTTAATATGAGCTGTTTTCTGAAATTTATAGGTGAGACTTTAAAGAAAAAGCTCACACACTCGTTATATAATCCTATACATTCATCACCGTTTTCTAGAAGGTGTAATAGTACCCTAGAAAGCAGCTAGACTTCAGGATTCTGTGGCTTGTGTCACAGCTTCCTAAGCTTCAAGGTGATTTTAGAGCTTGACTCTCATTCTGGAACTTTCTAACCTATTAAAAAATTGATTTTGCAAGCTCCTTGACTTAATTATTTAAGGGTTGCTTGCTATCCTCACTATTTCTTCTGGATTACAAACAGAGAGGCCTTGGAAAGGTTCTGAGCATGCTCATTTCACCTCTGCTAAGCAAGCTTCTTCGTGTGTGTGTATGTGTGTGTGTGTGTGTGTGTGTGTGTGAGGGAGAGAAAGAGAGAATGTTTGTCTGTATGTGTGTGTGAGAGAGAATGTATGTGTATGTGAAAGAGAGAGAATATATGTATCTGTGTGTCTGTGTGTATGTGTGTGGTGAGAGAGAGAATAGGTGTGTGTGTGTGTGTGTATGGTGAGAGAGAATATGTGTATGTGTGTATGTGTGTATATGTGTGAAGGAGAGAGAGACAGAGACAGAGACAGAGACAGAGAGAGACAGAGAATGTATGTGTCTGTGTTAGGGAGGAGTAATTAGCAGTAAGAACTCTACTAATTAATTTTTCAGGTTTAAAGGTATAAAATTCACTCAATAAGACCCAGAGTCAAATGTCCTACAAGTCAGAAAGGGTTCCTGGACTCTTGTTAAGTCCATCAGTACTTATAAATTCCCAAGTTCAAATGCTATTTTGTAGACAGTTAAAAATAATCTGCATTATATGGGTGTATTATAATGGCTTACACAAGTCATCTAAGATTGTAGCCATTGGCTAGTTCATGGTTTTCCTTTGGGTCTGGCTGTGGTTTCCTGTACTTGTTACAGAGGCAGGGTTTAAAGCAAACCTTTCTGTTTTATGCTTGATTCTCTGTATACCAAAGCTACTCTCATGATGTTGGTACTCAGTACCTGCTAAGAGCAGAAGCCACTTCACTGTCTGTGGGTAGCACTGTTCTGCAAGGGATCATCAACTTTTCCTGAAGAAGCTTTGTCTCTGAGATGCTGACTGCCTTCCTCTTCCTATTCACATTAGATACTTCCAACTGCCATGCCCATTAGGAAATGCTAAATCAGAACTTCCATTAAATGCAGTTTTCCAGTACCTTAATTATTTAGGAGTTACAGAATTTATCCAATTTTACTGACCAATTCTATTTGACTATCTATCAAGTCTTAGGTAGTCTGTAAGTGATCCCATTAAATGATCTATGTAGGCCTAAGGTAATGGTGCTTTTTATATATTCATAAGGGCTGAAAAGATGGCTTAGGGTTAAAGACACTTGCCAGCAAGCCTGAAGACCTGAGTTCAATCCTTGACATTTATGTGATGCAAGGAGAGAACCTGCTCTTATAAGCTTCTCTCTGACCTCCACATGCATGGCATGTCACCTGTAAATGATACATGCACACATGAGAAATGCATAAGATGTAATAAAACAGATGTAATGATTCATAACAATTGCATTTACTGATAACAATCAGAAATATCAAGTGTATGTATTAAGTTGTTCATCAAACACTTATAAAGTCCCTACTGTGGTATTATGATTGGCACTAAAGCCAGCATGGAAAGCAAATTTTTCCTTGCCCTCCTGTGGTTTATAACAGTTAAAATGCTTATGGGTCATTGAATCATGAATTTCTCCACAGGGTCTGGAGTGAGGATGCGCTGAGTCAGATGGAGGATGCTCCAAGCTCTCAGTCTCTGGAGTGAGCTGCAAAGTGGCTATATCCACATGCAAAGGGCTCTTGGCTCTCTAGATCATCTCTGGAGTCCCAGCTTTAAGAAACACTGCTTTTCTGCCCATTGCTCTCACTCAGGTCTAGGCAACAAAGGTTGTTCTTAGTCCTGCAGCTTCAGCTGGATAAGCAACATTGAGTCAGTTTTGATCCTCCCTTGTAGGATTCCTACTAGGTTCCTTCTCAATCCCAGGCTACTTCTGTCTTAAGGTCTTTAAGGATATTTGGAATTGTGAGCTTATAGCAAAGAAAACAAAGTCCCAAGAGGTATTTCCCTCCTTTTCTTTCAAAGGCCTACCCACTGCGTTTTAAATATCTAGACCAAAGTCTTGATTATTCTAAGAATGGCATTTGGAATTTTGACTTAGGTTCTGCTATCTACTTAGAGGGGTGTGACAGGCCCTGTCACACGGGCTTCAGAGCAGCTTTTCATACAGCAAGAGAGCACTGATGGATGACATTTGATTGGAATCAAACATGTCCTCAGTGATCTCTGGGTGCGTGCAAGTACTGTATTGTCTCTACATTTTCTTACTCACTACTACAGGCGGTTGCTCTCTCCTCAATCTCATTTGCCTTCTGCTCTGTCCTCTTCAGGGCAGCTTTCAAGAGACTACCCCGTGTTCAGAGCTGGGTCTGAAGAGTGGCCCTCTTGGCAGTTAGTGCCTTTCTAGATCAAGTGTCTCACCTTTCCTCACTTACACCTCTCTCTGGTAACCTTTCTTTCCTGTGAAGCTGTCACAACCCTGATATCTTGGTGGCATGTGGCAGGATGTGAACATAAGCAACTTTGTGTTCTGGGAAGAAATCTTTGTATTGTTACCCACAAGGGAGTTGTAAGATCACACTGATACACTATGCACCTAGCACACCTCTATTTTGGTTTAGGAGCTTCCATTCATATGAAGGCTGCCTCCAACCTTGGCTTCTTTGCATGCTCAAAACAATCACCATTGTACATTGTTTTAGATTTAAGAAACCATTTAAAGTGGACAGCAAGGTTCCTTCCTCCTCCTCCTCCTCTTCCTCCTCTCTCTCTCTCTTTCTTTCTCTCTCTCTCTCTCTCTCTCTCTCTTTCTTTCATTCTTTTTGTTGTTGCTTGTTGTTTTGTTTTGTTTCTGTTTGCTTTGTAACTTCATCTTTTCTTTCTTCATTTTGAGCTAGGGACCAACCTTGGAACCTTGTGGTCCCTAGGCAAATGCTTTCCCTATGAGCTAAATCCCTACCTCGCCAAACTTAATTTTTAAAACTTATTATTATTTATATCATGTATGTATCATGTATGCATTATTTATGTGTATGTCACATTGCTGTTGTGTGTATGTAGGGTGTATGAATGTGTGAATGGAGGTAAAATTTGTGGTAGCCCAAGGTCAACACTGGGTGACTTTTCTAATTCACTTTCTACCTTTAATTTTTGAGTGCCTCACTGAAGCTAAAGCTCATTGGTTTGGCTAAATAGAATGGTTAATGTGCTTCAGGGACACAATTGTCTTTGTTCTCCCAGGTTAGGGTTAAACTTACTGCAATTCCTGATTTTTTTAAAAGATCTAGTTATTTATTTTATGTGTACATGAGTACCCTGTAGCTATCTTCAGGCACACCAGAAGAGGGCATGGGAGCCCATTACAGATGTCTGTAAGCCACCACATGGTTGCTGGGAATTGAACTCAGGACTTCTGGAAGAGCAGCCACTACTCTTAACCACTGAGCCATCTCTCCAGGCCCCAATGCCTGGCTTTTTAATATGGGTTTTGGGAATTCAAACTCAGGTCCTTATGATTGTGTGGAAAGCCCTTTACAGTCATGTTCCAGCCCCGGGTTAAATTTTTACATAAATACAACCAAAATTTTATCTAAGTCCCTTATACCAAGTATGTGCTAGATGCAGGGACTGGCACAATGAAAATGCTAGACCTTGCCTTAGCTGTAAGAGTCTACAACAGTGTGCTGAACACAGGAACTAAATAAATAGCTACAAGAGTGATGAATGTTGTGAAAGGAGAGGTTCAAGGTGCTCTCTGTTCATTCAGCTAAAGGATTTGACCTCATCTAGGGGATTTGGGCTTGCTGAACTCTGCTAAGGCATACCTGAATGACCCTGGGCAAACAATTTAAACTTTCTATAATTAGGAACCATTTTTCTTACTCTCCAGTCCCTCCCACTGCAGCTAAGACTTTCTGTGAACAGAAAGGACAATGCTGTAAGCCTGGAGATAAACAGCAAAGCCATTGAGGAAATGACAGGGCAAGCTTAGAAGCCAATTTGGACTAGAGAACTAGGGAAAAGTTCATGGGCAGATATAAACGCTGTAAGAGACATGCCAGCTGTCTCCCTTCTTGTAATCAACCTAGCTTTTAGAACAATGGCCTTCAGGTGTTTTTAGAGTGAATGGAGTGTCTATCTCCTTGAACCTTTGGAAATATAGGGAAGAACTAATGGTTCTACCTCAGATGGGTAGATCTCTCCTCTCTGTATTTTGCTTCTTCCTCCATTGCCCAAGTTAATCTTGAAGTCATAGACTGAAATATTTCATCTCCCAACATATGTGAGATTCTCGATTTGTACCAGCATATGATGTTCTCATTCACATTTTGGAAGAGTGTCCTCAGCCCACACATAGCCCTTTCACCTGGGAAATTCTTATACATTTTTTTTGTAAATAAGCACATAAAATTAGTACACAATTTATTTATTTGATAAACATGTAATTTGTCATTTATTAAAAAGGAAAGCAAATTTATACACTAATGAGATTCATATGCTTGTCTCTTTTAATATAAAGAATCAAAAATTCAGCCAAGATTTAATTATTTATATTAAAAGAGACAAGCATTTGGTACTTACATCACAAAGAATGCTTTTGTGAACATATTAACATTTCTCCACACATGTACTTAAGCCATAGTTTCTGAAAAAGCAGAACCTTCATATGAGTAGTAAAGGCATTGTAGTTCATAACAATAGTTGTGCATCCTGGTCATGGTATGTTAAAACCATTGACCAGGTTCATTGGTATCATGTGACATGATGGAGCACTCACTATAGAGCACACATAAAGTGCCAGGGTATAGTAAAATTACAATACAACATGGACTGACTTCAATAAAAACACCTCAGGCTTATCATGTATTTGACTTTTAACTAAGTTTCAGTCATTGCACATTCAGAATCTTTACAATGGTCTCATTTTTGCAGTTCTCACATTTAGTTACAAAACCATAGTTTACAAATGTGACCTGTGTTTGAAGAGCAAGCAGATTTCTGCTCTACAAGACGTGATCATGTCTCCATGCACATAGCCCTGCCAACTTTGAAGAGATTAATGCTGCCTAGTCCAACTCTCCATCATAAATTTGCTATCTCATGCTTCCTCTATAAACCACTGTTCTCTATTAGTTGGATCTGAACTCAAAGCTCTGGCTCTGTTAGTCTTAATGCAGGATTTCAGTCTTAGGAGTTACTGAAGTATATAATATGTGGCCAGCTGGGAAGAGTCACCTTGGATCAGAAGGGTCACATACTTTTAGGATAAATTTTATCCTAGTATCCTAACATCAGTATTATAACAGAGACTGGAGCTCTGGATGTTTGGTGTAGCTTAGATGTCCTTTTCTATACATGAAATGAGGAAAACTCAGTTGTCATGCTCTCTGTGGAGAGTAAGCTAAAGCTTTGGGAATTAAATTGACAAAATCAAGGTATTGTTGCCTAGGATTTCTGGGGCAGATTATTTTTCATCATCAATTTAAGGACTGAAAAGGTAGGAAGAACAAGTTCTCAGCACACATCCGGATTTTATCAAAAGCAAAAACACATGCACACACACACACACAGAGACAGCAGAGCAGACAAAAAGACAGACTCCACATGATGGGTAGGGGATCTGGAGCCAGTGCCTGAGTTTACATTAGTTGCAGGGCTCTTACATGTTTGGAGATTTGATGGGTTTGCTTTTTTTTTTTTTTTTTCAATTGGTTGGTTTGGATTATCACAGGGAATTGGACAATGTGAACAAAGACAGGGAAGCTGGTTACATTCATTCACTGAGGCCCATTGGTAGAAGAATCAAAAGTCCAATTGAACAGTTCAGAGAGGGAAAAATCCCACCAAGTTATAGTCTTAGAGAGGAAAAAGAAACTGAGCATTGGCCAACATCAATGTTTAAGTGAAAAGATTAATCTACTGAGAACCCCTTTCCTCTATCTGCTGATTGGGGATCTGACTGACTCTGACTTAGTCAAAATGATGACCTGCAAGGAAAATGAAGAGCAACTCAAGTTTCCTCCTCACAGAAGCATGTTGGTGCATGTTTTCCATGAGTATATGCTGATGCTGGTCTGGTGTCACACATTACCAACTCCTATGACAAAGAAGCAATCGGAATTCTCACTAGCAAAAGGCAACCTTAGATGACCACAAAGTAGATCTTTCTCATAGTAAAAATGTTTGCTAGAAAGAAAAATCTAGGTAATACATAAAAAGCAAGTAGAACATGAGGAAACATGGGTTGGAGAAGTTGATTTTCTTCATGTTCCTGCTTTCCCTGTCTCTGCACAGTCTCTTCTCTCCCTGGGTTGGATGGGTATGACACTCTATTTTCTGATATCCCTCACTTTGTCGAAAAGATAACATGTCACTGCTATGATATTTTCACACTAAACCTCTGGACAGTATTTTATCAGTCTTCTTATTTTTTATTCTGTTTTACGGAGTAAGTCTCTGATAAATGCATGTGGAATGAATATGTAGTAAACAGACTCAGGGAGACTTTTATTCTAAATTATCACCATGATCTCTGTATGTGCCCCTAAGAGAATAAATGCATTGTCATTTTAAGAAGAAAGCTTGGGTTTCTCTAAATCAGAGGTAGAAAATAACCAGGTGCTTCCAAGCTCCAAAGCACTCCTACCCAGGCTCTCAGGAATTATAGCTGCTAATCAGACATCTGTTTTCTCATCTTTTCTCCACTTATCAAAATCCTATTTGTCAGGACAAGGAATGTGTTTTTTTTTTCTCTCTCTCCTTCCTTAAATCCTTTCTTTGTCTAGGAGAGCTGGAAAATATTTTCTTTGTTAAACCCTATTACAATTAATAGCTACTTGTTGACTCTTAGTGGGGAAGAGAGCTGTGGAGGGCCAGCCTTTATGCAAGGCTTGCCATTGTTATTCAGTGATGTTCACTTAACCCCTCTGCCCTGATTTCATTCAAGGTGGTAATAAGCCCTTTTGATAGAATCTCTGGGCTAGAAGACGGCAGAGGACACAGATATGCAATGTTTGTTCCAATAGCTGGCATTTACCAAGGGCTTAATTAAATGTAACTGTTCTTATTGACACCTCTCATCTCACTGTCTATAAAGTAAATTAAAGAATTATGTTTCCTTTCAAATAACCTCACATAATTTACTTAAATTTAGTGTGTGAGAAACACACATACACTCTCTCTCTCTCCACAAACACACACACACACACACACACACACACACACACAAGCACACACACACACACACACATTATAATGAAAGATAGTGGTTCATGCTACGAGGAAAAATGCCTTAGACTCTTCCTGTTTCTATGACAAAATAACAAATGCAACTTAAAGTAGAAAGGGTTTAGTTTAGCTTAATTTTCCAGGTACAGGTAAGTCGGCCTTGGCTGGAAGGTTATGGTAATAGAACCTTGGAGCATCTGGCCACATTACACTCACAATCAGGAAACAGAGTAACAAGTTCATGCTTAGCTAGCTTTTTCTACTTCATACAGTTTAGGATCTCCTGCCTCAGGAATGGCCCTTAGCTCACAGATAAGATAGATCTTCTAACATCAATTTTCTAGAAAATCCCCACCTCTGAGCATGCCCATAAACCCATTTTCCAGGTGTTTCTAGAGCCTATCAAATTGACAATACATTATAACAAGAGAAGGAGTGGAAGGCAGGAAGGAATAAATAGGTTATGAATTCCGTGGCTGCAGGGAAACTTCTGTGAAGATCAGACATTTGATAGAATTTGAGTGAAGAGATGTGTACAAGGAGAGAAGCTGGGAAGGCAGAAGTATCAGAGGTCCTCAGTGGCACAGAGCCAATGAAGTAGAGTTTTATGAAGGGAGGAAGTATTGTTCAACATCAAGGATAGTTTGGAAGTCTACGAGGCAGCTATGCCCCCTAGAAGATCAGTTTAGTAGCAAAGCAGGAGGAAGTATGTTGGAAATAGCCTGAACACCAGATGCAAGGAAACCCTGACAAAGACTGTAAGAGAAAGCAAGACTGGACTGAAGCCAGAGGAAGACTTAGGTTGAAGATTGTAGTTTATCTAAAACCATTATGCAGTAAGCAGGGGGTAAAGATAGAAGTTAAATGTTTGGAAGAGACAGGACTAATAGAACCTGGCTAGAAAGGGGATAGGGGCTGATAGAAACAAGGGTAGAAGGATGACAAGATTGAGTAAGGCTATTCAGGACATCAAGGTTCTTCATGATATTCATGACAGTTTTCTACTAAGAGGGAATGAGCACGTTGGTGAGATTTAGAGGAGGGGTAGGGTTTTGACTTATGCTAATAAGGAGGAAGTCCATTAAAGAACATTTAATAAATCAACAAAATATTCTTTCTGATCATGGGTGAAGCAAGCCATTCATTCCGTTTAGTGTATAGGGCACTGGCATATTGACAGCCTGGCACCCCATTTTTTGTATAGTGGGTTTCTCTAAGTAAGGTCATTAATGAACTCACCTGCTTTGAAAGGATACATTTCACCTAGGCACACATTATATACCATGCTGCATACATGTGCATACACACACACACACACACACACACACACACACACACACACAGTGGAGAGTACAACCAAATCTACATCCTTGTCAACTCATAACCCTTGTGAAGATGTCGGTGAGCACTCTAGTTTCCCCTCAATCCTCTGAGAGTCTTGAACACTAAAACGTTTAGTTAGCGATATGCGGCCCTCCCAGCATTATTTAATAAAATGAGGTTTAGATTCAGGTCATAACACAGTGGAGCCCAATTTTTACCCCAGGGTGTGTTTGCAGTTTTTATAGATAAATGCTGATGGTGATCCAGTGACCATGCTGGAAGCTTACCATATATACTAGCCATGGAAAATCCCCATACTCATTCTGTAAGTTGACAGATGGGAAAACCAATGTTCAGCCCTAGTAAGGAATTTGCTCAGGGTCACTGATTATAAATGCATTCTTTTCCTGTCTGTACACTCACTACTTCACCTAGCTACACCCAAAGGCTGAAGAACAATGCTCTTTAATTTTGATGCTGAAGATGGTCTCTTCAGCTCACACTGCCTTGAATTTCCTGTACAGTGGGAGAAGGAAACAGTGCATTCTAATAAGCTTCAATTAAAATTAATTTCATTTTACTTCATTGATGTATGGTCTCTTCAAAAATATCCAATTCTAGTGATGTTTATTAAGTACCTCTATTCACTTGCAAAGTGCGAGGCTCTTCAGGGGATCTATGGATGAGTATGATTTTCAGACCATACTTCAAGGGTGTACAATCTAGTGGAGAGGATAGGAGTATGCAATTTGCTCTAATACTAGATTGGATGTGATAAGCACCACAAGAAGTGGCACCAACAATGGGCTCTTAATTCAGAAATACAAGCTTCTATGAAATTAGGAAATTAGCCTAAGCTGCATCACACAATAGAAGCCCATAAGGGAGTTTATTTTCAAAATGATCGTCCATGTACTTGAATCTCTGAGTCTGTGGCATGTACTGAGTGAAAAGTATATTGATTGATGATGATGTCATCTACCAGGGTATAAAGGTCATTGATGTCATTCTACTTCTTTACAGAGATGTATGATTTTAAATTCAGGGGCCATAGAACTGTAAGAGTACAACTATCCCAGTAGAGCAATAGAGGTGCCTGGTCTGCAGCTGTTCTTTGTTCCTTGTATGTTTGGGCAACAGGTGTTGAGGACATAGACTTATAATTATATAAAATCTGTGCTATGTGTATTTGTTGATGTTTATAATTTGGGGACCTTTTTAATGGAGAACTTAAACTCCAATATTGGTGTCATTCTTGCATATGTCAAGTCTTACCTATTTTGGGTAAGTGTCATTATCTCAGGGATTTAGAAAGAAGGGCAATCAATTTGCAGTTGTTTTTCATGTTTATTTCCAATAAGTGGGAGAGGGTGGGGTGGCAAGCAGGGGGATGGGGGAAGCAACAGGGGTTTGTTCTTGTTTTTTTTTGTTTTTTTTTTTTTGAGGGGAAACTGGGAAAGAAGAAATCATATGACATGTAAATAAAGAAAATATCTAATTAAAAAAAAAAAAGAAAAGACTCCTGCTGAAGAATAAATATGAGCTGATGCAACACTTTGTGTGAGAATAGGAATGTAAATGCTTCCTGATGTATCACTTATTCATGATACATTTTCTAAGCATGTTACATTTCCAAAGCAGCAGCTATAATACACACTGTGTCTTTCTTCTAAGAACATATACCCAATTAGGAATGGTCCACCACTAGTAGGGCAGAAGCAAGATGCCTAGTGCCATGGTTTTGGACCGACATTTGATTGTAGGAGTGATGCTTCATTCCATAATGTTCCAATACTGCACTCTGTTCCATACCCTGACTTCATGTGTCTCCCCTTATTTAGCCTAACTCCCTTGCAGTTTTGTTGGCTACATTCCATGCTGTAGTTGGTCAGTGCTTCCCTGATGGATGGCCAAAGCAGTATTTGGTATTGCTTGGATGAAGTGATGGATGTTCCTCTCCTCTCTCCAGCTGCTTGGAGCCAGACTACAGAAGTGCTGGTTAAAAGGTGATTAATCTTCCCTAATAGTGCTGCACGTTACAAACAGGGCTTCGGCCACCATGTCTTCATTAGCCTTAATCAGAGACCACATTACCTCAGATTAGGTAATTGGTTATTTGTTATGGAGGAGAAGGTCAAGGACCTTTGGTGCCAGTGTTAACTGCATAAAGTCTACTTGGAGAGGAGAGAGAATGTGGTCTCTGCCAAGAATTCATAGGGAAGATTGGTGGATAGTCCTGGGCACCTTTCCTGCTAAGCACTGCAGCTGATGGAGGGAACAGGAGGCTCTGACATATGAGATGGATACTGGACAAGCATCTGTTTTCTGTTTATTTGCTTCCTGGATGATATAATATCACCCTAGAGATTGACACTCATTGGAGGTTTTTGTTTTGTTTTGTTTTTGTTTTGTTTTGTTTTTTTTTGACAGAATACATTCTTGGGACCTATAGGAATTATCTGTACATCTTTAAATAGTTTGAACTACTCCATATCTAGTATACTGGGGATTCAGGAGAAAGAACACAGGCCACATTCTGAGCCTATGAGGTTTGACTTGAATGAAAGAAACCTATGAGGTTGACTTGAATTTATAACCAAGTAGACAAATATTGTGGGCAGAGAAGAGCATGGTAAGGGCAAATCCTGGACAGGCTTCTCTGAGGAGTGATATTGTGTAAGGATTAAGTGAATCAGGGGATAAATGCAACTGTGAGAAAGACCTTCTAAGACAGTGGTTCTCAGCCGGGCGGTGGTGGCGCACGCCTTTAATCCCAGCACTTGGGAGGCAGAGGCAGGCG
>NW_022196912.1:103842923-103872236 GCF_008632895.1 Mastomys coucha
AAAAAAAAAAAAAAAAAAAAAAAAAAAAGACAGTGGTTCTCAACTTGTAGGTCATGACCTCTTCATAGTGGCCACCTAGACCATTCATTGGAAAACACAGACATTTATATTATAATTCATCACAGCAGAAAATTACAGTTATGAAATAGCAATGAAAATAATTTTATGGCTGGGGGTCACCACAGCATGCAGAACTGTATTAAAGGGTCTCAGCATTAAGTAGGTTGAGAACCATGGGTCTAAGACCTTCTAACAGACCAGGTAAAACTCTGGCATTTGGTAGCTTTTTTTGTTTTCATTTTATTTTGGTTCCGCTCCTGCCAGGGATCATTTAGTCCATACAACTAATGTTATATTAACTACAGCAGGGAAATCATGTAAGCATCTGGAATTACTGGTGTTCAAGGCTGTGAGTTGCTTCATCAACATTTGGAACTCGAGGATAAAAAGGACTTGGTAGCACATTTCTTGCAAGCACAAAGCTGCTATCATCTACTACCCAGATGTCATAACTTATAGTTTCATGCTAGCCACTGAAAACACCCTCCATTCCCTTTCCCCTTCACCTCACTTATTTCCTGGAACACAAGCATTATGACAGTTGAATGAAATGTTACCTGTAGTCCCCAGAGGCTGACAAGTCTGTGTCAATAATATCATGTCTGCATGTTCCATAGCACAATCCTCTACTGAACACTCACACAGAGGAGTGGAAACCATCTTGATTAACTGTTGTGATGAGATAAACATAGAAAGGAGTAAGTTTCATGGACAGTGGCAGTTTTATAGAAACTGATAATGAGTTGAGGTTGCTCTGAGGTTTTTTGTTTTTCTGTTTTTTTTTGGTTTTGTTTTGTTTTTTTTGAGACAGGGTTTCTCTGTACAGCCCTGGTTGTCCTGAAACTCACTCTGTAGACCAGGCTGACCTCAAACTCAAAAATCCAACTGCCTCTGCTTCCCAAGTGCTGGGATTATAGGCGTGTGTCATCACTGCCCAGCAGTCTGAGGTTCATGATAATCATCACTGCTGCCTTGTATATGATAATATACCCTCTTATATATTGGTTAAAAACAAACAAATGACAAACAAACAAACATCAGACAACAACAAAAAAGAACAACCCCAGTTTCTGGAGTTGTAACATCAGTTTTTCAAAAATAGAAACAAATGAAACCCAAAACAATACTCATTAATGTATCCTTTCTACTTATTTATTCTTATGATTATAATAACAAAAGTCAAAGAAGGTAATTACTCTACAACTGTTTAGCATGTCAACTCTTATACTACAGTGCAAAGAGATGAGCCCAAGAAACTGTTCTTCATGGATGAAGAGGGTACAGAGGAGCAGAGTCCTCCAGTTTAAGTAGCTGGGTGGTCCCTGACTTGACTTGAAAGCCTGTCCTCATTTTACATTGTTATTTTTAAAGCCTTCTTCCATTCTCTTCACATAGAAACCTTATCTCATTCTTTGTCAGATCAATTTTTTCCTTCTTAGGTCTTGTGGGTTTTTTCTTGGCACAGTTTTCTTCCAGTCTACCTCCTTGCATCTTCACACAGTATCTATATTGTTTTACACCTCAACCTTTGCATGTCATTGATGCTCTCACATCTTCCAATCAATCCTAACATCAACTGATCACATACACTAGTGTGTGATTGCCTTAAGCATCACCTCTTTGACATGATACTGATGTCTTAGTGTTTAAGACATTCCACAGAATAGAAGGTAGGCTCTGAACATTGACTTCACAGTAATGAAATCTCTCCTACTTCAATTATCTAATTATATTTCAGCCCTGTGGCTAATAAGCTCACATCCTTTGAGCATTCCAGGCACATTCTTTGTTACTTGGTTTTAGTGTATGCTCAAAACAAAAAGGGCTTCCTCCTTCATGGATTCTAAAAGCTCCAGTTCAATTTCTCCCTCCTACGAGAAATTTATTCTCCCTTCTTCTGGCATATTGATCTTTCCCTTCTTGAGCACTTTCTCTAAACACCAAATGTCTATAAAAATGGTCCTTTTTATTTATTCTTTCAATAGAAACAGTTTATCTTATGGAAGATGCCCTTTCCTGAGGCTAGATTAATTTCTTTAGTACGGGGTGACTGTATTGTGTTCAGCGGCAGCTAAGAGAAAACTAGCATTGAGTTCACCAAATTGAAGAAATATGGTTAGAGAAAAAAAGAATGTGCTCCAAGGTGGAGGAGCTGTCATTTTGGAGCCATACTCTTTCTGTATTGTGGCTTCAACACATTTTGTGCACTGATTTCTCACATCCTATTTATTGTCTCTTAGTCATAGTATTATTTCTGTGCCCTTAAACAGAAGGACTGATACAAAAGAAATCCAGATATACTTAGCTGATCAGCATTCTTCAGAATTGGTTCACATGCCAGTCTTAGGTGCAAGAGAAGCTGGGAAAATGAGGTTAGGATTTAATACTTCTATAAGAAGCAGAACCAATGAAATGTGATCAAGATATGATATTAACCAAGCCAGCTTATAATATCAGCTACAAATAAGTAAAGCTTAATGAACAAAGTGTCACATTCAGAGAGTGCTTGAATAGAGTGGCAAAATCATGCTAAGATTGGAGTCAGATTGACTTGTTACTGAGTCTTGGCACTGCCTCCCTATGGCCATGTGGTTCTCAGAATGTTACTCATATTTCTAAAATGGATTTCATCATCAAACACTTGGCTTGATAATAACACTGCCTGGTAGAGTTATAGCAGTGATAAAAGGAGGTGAAACCCACAGCTTATTATGTCACACAGGAGAGCCCTTAGTAAATGCCAGCTCTTCCTGCTACTCATATGAAGCCCTAAATGATGTAGAGAAAATACTGAAGACAACAAAGGAGAATAATTGAATGGAGGGAGACAATCTCTCTACCTGCTAGTCCTATAAACTCTTTTCAATAGTGAAAAATATCACCCCAGGAACAAAACTGCAGATGTTATTTGTCATTTATTTATCTTGTAATTAAGAGCAGAAGGGAAATCTTCTCAGAATGTTTGTGAATGTGGTGACCCATAGATCCTGAGGTATGTGAAAATAACTCACATGTCTCAGGTGTTTAATGAGGATCAATAACAATTTGTGAGCCTGCTAGGCTCTGTGGCTCTGCAGACCCATCACCTCAAATCACACAAGGAACTCTGCTTCTGAGAAGTGAGGCTTCATGGGAAGGAAGGGCAGAGTGAGATCCAATTAGCAAGATTTGAAAGAAAGGCAAATGTGTAAAACATGCATGATCTCAGGGGAAAAGTACAAACTACATCTATCTCTCCATCTACCTGTGTACTTGTCTGTTTATCTGTCTATCGGTTTGTGTACATTCATAGACCAACCAAATTACATTTTTTTTTCACAAAAGCAGAACACATGCTTTATTTTTCCATGTAGTTTATTAAAGTGCTTTAAAAAAATCTTTTTGGCACAGAAATCTGTATCTGTGGATTTTTTTAAGCTACTTATGTATATTTATTTGAAATGTGTTTAAAAGCCATAAATTCTTCTTTTTCTTCTGATAAAAGGCAGAGCAAAACCTTGCCAGATGTTGAGAGGAATAGTAAGCAAGTGATTCAATCAGAATTCTCCTGTGGGGACGCAGACTCTCTCAGTCAATGTCACAGAACGAAATAGTCTCTGATTCACCCAGCAGTGAGTTCTTCCATCTGGTTGTAGCAATTAGGAGCTGAAGATGACGGGAAGTTAAATGACTATCTTTATGAAACAAAGCAAAGCAGAAAAGGGAACAGCTGCGATACTGGATAGCTTCTGGGACACAGGACTGGATCTGGATAGAGTCTCTTACCTCTGCTTGGCTACCTACAATGCTGGGGCAGGTTAATATGAATTGAAGGTGACAAGGAATTAGCTGTAACTTACCTGCATGATGACTGCAGCTCATACGAGTCAGTCTGAACTTCAGTTTCTAGAACTTTGTAACATTCCTTTTAGTGAGGAGCCAAACAACAAAATCAAGCACATAGGTAGGGGGTCAGAGGACTGTATCTATGGAAAAGGTTGTCACTGTCAAGTTCACTGTCACTCTCTGAGCATGTATGGGCTATTTCTTTGATGTTCTGTAGTCGAAGGAAGATGATGCGTCCTCTTTACTAAGTTCAAAGAATGACATGGGTGCCCCAACACTCACTAAAACATAATGCCAAGAGGTTACTTAGTTTTGCACCTGTCTTTGGAGTTGTGCAGAGCAAAAGCAGAGTTTCTGGCTTACCAATCTGTATCTCAACCTTGTGGCCTTATGGCGTTCTTTAATCTCTGTAAAACTCAGTTTTTTAATGCATAATTTCAATAATTGGGATGTCAGTATTATCTACCATGGTAGGATGTATTCCTTTTTGTTTTTGACCCAAGTTATTGCTATATAGTCCAGGCTATCCTTAACCTTGTGTTCTTCCAGTCCTTGATCTCTAAAGTCCTGGTGGTCCAGCATGTAACATTTACAGTCAAGCCTTATAGAGTTTTTGAAGAAAATTTCAGAAAGGTATATTGTTTTTAACTATAACATATACCAACTCTCTGATAACTGATAGTTTTCATTGTGGTGCTGAGGTATGTTTAAAGTTAATGGCAGACACAGGACTAGAACCTGAATCCTTACTGTACTACCCTGGCTTTTAAAAAATATTATCCCCATTTTCTTTATTCATAGTTGTAATGATGATCATGTTTTAGCAGTTCTGGGTACATAAGACCAGAGTCAGTATTAAATGATCATGTCAAGGCTAGAAATGTTGGCTTAGTACTTTAAGAGCATATTCCCTTTTAGCAGAGGATCTTAGAGAACTTTTTATTGTTGTAAAGGAGTGAAATTGAAGTGAAGTCCTAGAATCAATGTTGGGCATCTCACAACTACCTATAATTCCAGCTCCAAGGAACCCAATATCCTTTTCAAGCCTCTATGGGCACCTTTTTATATATGCACACATATACATAAGCATGCATATGTACATTTAAAACACATATGCATATATATCAGTAAGTTTTTTAAATTTTTCAGTAAAAATGATTATAGGATGAAATGGGCAATTACTGTACTCTAGAATTCTCCTTCAGTTTTCCTTAAATGTTTGATCCAGACTGGAGTCTTTAACAAGATATCACAAGGTTGCACTTTGGCTCTGTAGTGTTCACCGCCCTCTTTGCCCAAGAATAAGCTGTGAGCAAGGTTAGATATGCAACTCCTCATTAGCCAGGGGAAGTCTTTTCAAGCAGTTTCTCCACTGAATAGATAGAGTGGATCAAACAAAAGAGATGACTGATTAGGAACTGTCTAGTGGCTAATGTACTGTTTACTGCAGTATAAATGACTGGTGTTTGGGAAATGACAGATGAGAGAGAGCACTAGTACAGACTTAAATGATTGTCAGGTTTCTACTGTGGGGGAGAGCTATCATTGGCTGGGAGTATGATGTGTATAGAGCTATTGGGGGAGTTTCAGGGACACCAATAAAGCCAGGAGAGGACTTTACAATTATTCCATTGATCTAGGAACTGCCAAAGCTTTGGTGTTATATGTAAGAGTTGTTGTGAATGGGACAGATTTCCTGTTCGTTGTTATTTTCACTCTGAAGCTATACCCAATGTAATTGTCATTGTGCTCCATGTGTAGCTATATACCAGAGAGAAAGCATAGTTGTAGGAGGGAGCTATTCCAGACTGGGTCCTTCCTAGGGAAACACTGAGTAGGAAAAAGAACTACTGAATTCATTTTTATGGAAAGAATTAAAGCAAACTTGAAAGAGATTGAGAGATAAGGATATAAATAGAAAAGGAGGATAGGGATCAAGAGAAAATATATTGAATGATTTTGAGAAGTGTAATGTCTGAGGTATGGAATTAGCATCTCTATAAAGATCAACATTTGTTGAAAGCAGGAAGTTACTGCTCATTAGTTTTAAAGAAAGACAACTCATCAGTTCTTCAATATTAATACATTAGTTTATCCCAGTATTTTCTACTCCTGTTACTTTGTTAGTCCCAATGGCTATGCTAGAGATAACCAGAAATGCAATGCCCTTTGAGTCAGTGATGTGGATCTCAGGATTGGTACAAACACTGTATAAAAGCATATGCAACGAAGATTTGTCTACGATATGATAAACATGATTTTGTGTGTGCGTATGTTTGTGTGTGTGTGTGTGTGTGTGTGTGTGTGTGTAATTTTAGAAAGCTCAAGTCTTTCCAATTATAATGTATAAAATGCATTTTTAAAAAATATTATTTATTTAATGTCTATGTGTGAACTGCAGCCATCTTCAGACACACCAGAAGAGGGCGTCAGATCCTATTACAGATGGTTGTGAGCCACATATGGTTGCTGGGAATTGAACTCAGGACCTCTGGAAGAGCAGTCAATGCTCTTAACCTCTAAGCCATCTCTCCAGCCCTCGAATAGATATTTTAATACTATTAAATTTGTGGATAGCCTATAATTTCTCTACAATTAACAAAAGGATAACTGCTATCAGGAAGTTTTGCCCTTTTCCCTTTTCAGTTCAAAAGAATCTTTACACGTGCGTGAGTTCAAGTGAGCATGTGGGGGTCAAATGGCACCTGAAGGCATAGAACATTACACAGTGCCCAGGGTTCTGAGCCCAGGTGCTTACACTTGTGTGTAAGGGTTCTACTCACTGGACCATATTCCCACTACTTCCCTCCTCATTATCAACCTCAATAGTGATAGTTAAACTTAACAAACTGCATCTGATCTATGGCTGTCCTCCACTTTACTGATAACAATTGGAAATATTAATAAGGGGGTTATGTGCCCATAACGGTTCATCTAACAGCATCCCCTAGAAGGCTGCCCCAGATCTCCTTCAGTACCTGCCATCAAACCTAAAAACCACACGGAAGTAGTCATTTTTAAAATTCTAGGTTTTCTGTCAGATGGAAGGGTTATTTTTTTTTTTTCCTTGTAAGAATAGATTGCAATATGCTACTTCTCAGCAGGCCATCTATTGTCATTTTGAACCAGATGATTCATTTTAAGGGGAGAATTTTACTATGAATCATAGGGCATCTAGCAATAAACTTAGCCTCTCCATGTAGGTGTCATGGGCATCTCCCAAGAACTAGTCATTGCAATGAAACTATCTCTAGATTTTGCTTAATGTCTCTTGGAAGGGCCCAAATCTTCTCAAGTTCAGAACCTGATGGACTACTGCTATGTCTCTCATTGATCCACAGTCCAGGAAAAGACTTTACAGACAGGTACCCTGCTGACTCCAGAGCCTGCATGGGCCACAAACTTCTCCCACTCATCATCAAGGGCAAAGCACCATTATCTTATGTTTCTTCCAAGATACCTGCTGCTTTCAATCTGGTCCTTGTTCTTGGTGGACATCTTTGTGCTCTTTTTGCTCTCCAAATTCTCTTACTTGTTCTTAGTTCTTCAAACTTCTAAGTTCATAGCTTGTTGTGTGCTTTCACACTTTTCTGTTTACCTGATCATTTTCCTATGTTTTTTTTTTTTTCATTTTCTTCCTTTTTTATGTTTGGTATAGATTTTTTCTCCCTTCCTTCCTTCTTTCCTTCCTTCCTTCCTTCCTTCCTTCCTTCCTTCCTTCCTTCCTTTTTTCCCTCCTCTCTTCCTTCTTTCAGTTCTCTTGAAAGGTTTCTCAATTTGTTTTTAATTTTGGCTAGCTATATACTTGCTTCATTTTTAAAGCTTTAATTTTTCTTATGTGGCTGTGTGTTAGCCTGTATATATGTCTGTGTATAATCTGCATGTCTAGTGCTTGCAGAGGCCAGAAAAGGGAATCTGATCTCCTGGAACTGGATTGACAGACAGTTGTGATCTGCCATGTAGTTGCTGACAACTGGACCTAGATTGTCTGGCAAAACAGCCAGTGCTCCTAGCTGATGGACTAACTCTCCAGCCATGATTACCTCAGTTTGGAATAGATTTGTCTTTTATACGCTCATATCAAGATCTTTACAACTGTATCTCTACTGTACTTTATTATTTAGCCTTTTGGTGAGTGGATCATGAATCATTATTATTCCTGTGCATGTGTCTGGCTCCTTCTGTACTTTTTCTGTGTGAAGCTTATATTTTTACTCTCCATATTTCTGTACCTATTCAGCTACTGTCTTCATGACTCCCTTCCACTTTAAAGGGTGGTGACTGGTTTTCACATCTGTATTTATTATCTTATCTTTTTATTTCCATTAAATGTACGTGTCATTTCTGCCTTCATTTTAGAAATTGCCCACCTTGTTTAAGCTCTTATCTTTTCATGTGTAAGGACATACCTTGACAAGCAACGGAAACCTTTTATTTCTGCTGAATGGTGATCAACTCCAAGCAGAAGACAGGAGTGGACTTTTCAGTTTAATTTAACTGAGGCAAATCTCTATATCATGTCTTAGAAGTGAAATGTTGTAAACCATACATCTAGCAATTAAATATTTCATTTTTCATAAGCTCAGTATTATAAGTACATTTGAAGAGGGCAGAGAGATAGCTCAGCAGTTCAGAGAACTGGCTGCTCTTACAGAGGTTCTGAGTCTCAGCAACCACATGGTAGCTCACAACCATCTGTAATGGATCTGATGTACATGAAGAGAGCACATTCATACACGTGAAATAAATAAGGAAATCTTTAAAAAAACTAAAGTACATTTGAAATGTTATGTTCTATCTTATAAGAAATTACCTTAGGCCACTATTGTGATACATACTCTTGAAATCAGATCCAATTCTAGTTTGAAAGGAAATAAGATAAATGATATCTTGTAGAAAGGATATTTTAAGTAAAGTTCCAAAAGAAGAAAGAGAAAAAAGTCAGGGTTGACAATTTGTCGGGAGATTGTGTTTTACTTTTGTTCTGTCAAACATCCAAGGCAAGACTAAGGGCGTTGCAAGCTCACAAGGACAGTCAAACCGTACCATCTTCTCAATTTTCTAAGAAAATGAGAATTGTAATAAACTTGCAAAACAGATTGGAATCCATCTGGTGTAGCCAAATTAATCCTCCTTTAATGATTGTTTATATTGTGTATCCAAAAAAATTCAAACTCAGAATCAAGAGTTAATCAATTACAATTTATATTCGGTTTGGCTCACCAAAAGGAGAGGGAATTGTAAAGTGAGTAAAATTTATTTTATAGTATAAACAGGAGGAAACATGTAACTTAATGAGGCCATATATAAATAAATCAAATGATGTTTCTAATTTTCATGGTTGCTATTGTTCGCTTTATTGTGGTTTAGGGAAAGGTAACAGCAGCTAAGATTCTGAGGCTGTGGGAAGAGGGCTTGTTAACCCCCTTCAAAAGGAGAACCCTTGGATCGTAAACAAACAAACAAACAAACAAATAAAATACTTAATAAAAAATCCCACCAGTCAAATGCAAAGCCTGGAGTAATGGCGAGCACACACTAAACTAAAGGTGAGAGATACTTTTCATCCCTAGAGTTGAAGATACTTTTCTTCAGAATTCTATTTGACTGCCACTAGCCTTAATTATATATCATTAAAAATGAGCTCTGGGCACTTAGTATTTGGAGAGTACATGATATTTTATACAGGAAATTTGTTTTGTCTGGAAAATTACACATGCTTCTATCACCTTGGCACTTTCTAAAACTTTCTCTTCTGAAGTTATCTCTATTTGATTCAGTCAAATTAAAAACATCACACATTTAGTAGACTTTTATCTATTAATTCTTTGCCTATGTGCCTACCACATAGACGCCATTTTCCACCCCATAGATGTCTTAGTAGATTTAGGAATTTCATATCTTTTCAGACATCACTAATTTGCCTAAAACTTTATACCCTCAATAGAAATGATCTAAAAATGAACAAAAGGAAAGCATGTGGGTCCTATGAGAGTATGTATCTTCTCTGTGCATCTCAGTGAGGAATGTGGCACTTGACTGTTCCAATGTTCCTGCTGTGGTTCTGTTTCTCCATTTCTTAAATCACTCCACTCCCTAGGCCTCTGCAAAATGCTAAGTGGCTTCTAACCATTCACTCTTCTTTTACTTAAGTTTGCATATTGTAGGCAACTATTTCTAATATTCGGTACAATTTAATAACAATTTATTGGAATATATATATGTATACACACACACACACACACACACACACACACACACACACACACACACATCCTCTGACTCAGTCAAAATAATTTGCAGGGATGGGGACTTAAACTCTGATTTTCAGGTGCACACTCCACACTCCCCAACACAGTTCAAATCCTAATTTACCTTCTTATCTATCTTTGTGCTCATTTTAGTTTTATATAGATAAGCTATTTCATCTGTGAAATGGGGAGAAAAAAGTCACCTGTCCACAGGGTTGTTAACAGTGAAACTACTGAATTCTAAAAAGTTGGTATGCCTTGACTGTTAGCTTTTGGACCTGTTGCTACCTCTTGTGATGCATCGCTTCTCAATGTGCTCATCTTACTCAGCCCTAAGGTGCTTTGAGTTCTCAGTTCCAGTAGGCCTGCTGCCTGCTTTGTCTTCTTTGCTAGGCTAATTCATACTTGACTCTCAGGGCTCAGACTCTGACCTCTGCCAAGAATCATTTTACGACCCTGTGCACTGCAGGTTATATGCTGAGTTAGCCTTTTCTGCAACAGTTCACACTTTATATTTAATTGCTGGCCTCTCTCTCTTTCCTCTCACTACGCATACACCTTGAGGGGAGAAACTCTGCCTACGACTAGATCAGAATAAATTGTCTTTGCAGCTCTATTTCCTGGCACAGTGCCTGGCTCACTGGAGGGGTTTGAGTAACTCCCACTTCCACTGAATGAGGTTGAGAATTCACTGAAGGACTGACTTCATGCCGGTCATGTTTCAAATATCTGCATGTTAAAGGCTTATGTGCTTATGAGTTGACAGGTGTCTCATGGAACACTGGGACTTTCCATATGTTCATAAGGTTATCTGGGACAGTGAACATGTGGTCAAGTGATATGGGGATTGGGAATATCTTTCTTTTACAGAGCTCTGATTTTGATTAACTCTGCTCTAGCTGCATGGGCAAGAAAATACAACCCAAGGATTCCCAAATAGTTTGAATTATAGAATACATCTTTATCAATATGTCATAAAACCCAAGAACACTGCCTCAAGGAGCATAATGAGGGAAACAGAAGGCTGACCAAATGAAATCTGCTAGAACCATGACATCTAGTTTTATTTCATAGTTCTAGGCTTGTTTCAGGATGTTATACAAGTCCTAGTAAGGCCTTATCTCTGAGTAGAGGCTAGTTTGGTCTAGAACTTTAAGTTAGTAACAACTATAGCCAATATAAATCCATTCTTTTTGATGTGCAATTACACCTAGTTTCTTAGTAGCATTTCTTCTTCCTCAACCAGTGGTCCTCATTGAGCAGAGTAGATGAGCCATGGACAGTTTAAAATGAAAGGACTCAAATTTTCAGTGGGCTTAAAGACACAGTATGTATTTCTAGTATTTTTTTTTCCCCAAATACCTAGGTCAGTTGTCAAAATGACTGATTACCAAAGCCTCAGCTTGGGCCTAGCAAACCCGTTTATGAGTGAGGAGTGTTTATAGGCAACATTTGTAGCAAGTCTTACTGGTGACCTTTATGTTCCTTGATGGTGAAGAACCAGGATTCTGGTTCCAGTTTTGAGTAGGGGGAACTTTACAAATAAAAAATATTTATTAGGACTATTGTTTCCAAGGCGTGTTGTCATTTGTTCATTGACTAGAACCTGAGACAGAAGACTTAAGAAGAGAGAAAGTTTATTTGCTTCATTGTTGTGAGATTTCCAGTCTAAGGCTGAGGTGTTAAAGATGGCCCTGAGTGTCTAAATAGGTTATTCTTCATGGTGGAACTGTGTAGCAAGGCAAAAACCACTTGCAACAGCAGCCATGGGGCAAAAAGAGCTGGGAAGAAGTTAGGACTCTACAACCAACTCATTCCCTGAGTCTGCCATCAATTATTCAAAGAATTCCTAGGTTACTGTTTGATTGATCCTCTACCTCTAAAGCTTGTGGATGTGCCTCCTAAATGTTCTACTCCATCCTAGTAACTTCTTCCCAGCAGCTAAGCTTTCAATACACTGCCCTTCTGAGAACACTAATCTAAAAACTATAGCCTAGGGCCACCTGTGTTAAGTCTAAGCAATTGCATGTAGTGCTATCAGTTTTGTGATATTCTCTATTCCATACACATATGGATGAACACTTTTGAAAGTCTATGGTGTCTGATTGAGAAGAACATTGCGAGGCAAGGAATTTAACTACCTGAGACATACTGTTCCACAGCAAAACAGGAAGGATGCCTTGGTACCTGTTTTTGCTCTACACTTGAAACTCAAGAGAGTTTAATAAGAAATACAGAGACACACAGGTGAAATATAAGATCCTGGGGACTAGAGAGACAGCTCAGTGGTTAAGAGCACATACTGCTCTTACATAGGAAGAAAGTTCAATTTCTATCATCCATGTTGGGTGGCTCACAAGCTCTTGCAACTCTAGCTTCAGGGGACCCAATGCCCTTTTCTACCCTCATGGGCATTATGCCTACACACATAACCCACACTCATACACATACATATACACGTAATTCAAAAAACATTAAATATTAAAGAAAAGAAGTATAGGGGCCTATGAAAAATAAGGGGTCATGATGCCTATATACACTTGTCTCATTATATATAGTAACATTTTTCTAAGTCAACTACTTTAGTTGATTACAGCTGGTCTAAGAACACATTTTAAAAACAGACTTTAGTATAGAAAATAATTTCCAACAACTTCCCATGACTTTTGGAAATATGTGAGGACATTCAGCTTGCATAGAACTGATTCACATGCAGCATTGTCTCTGAATCTCACAATAGCTTACTTACTATTGGGCATCATTACTGTCAACTCAGGAATGATTCTGTATTCTAAGCAAAAGCTTTGGGAAATGGATGGGAGATTCCTTTATGAGGCTAACCTCTCTCCTGGTGCCATGTGGGACGAGGTGATTCAAATCATCCCATGTCTAAGAACTTCACAGGCTACACAGAGTGCACTGAAACCCACGGGCAAGATTTGCAGGCTTAAGCATCTGATCTCACGTTAGCTTTAGCTGGCTCATACCCTTCCTGTTGGCAGTATCAGCCATTCTTAAATGGAAGCCAGCATATGAAAAGTAGCCAGAAAAAAGCCAGAAGGCAAGACAGATTCGTCAGAAACCAGGAAAATCCAGAGGTATCTTCATGTACAGTAAAGAGGTGGATTGTTTTAAGTGAGGACAGTCCTTTGAATGAACATTGCTCCTTAGCCTTATCTCATAGTTCATCTTCATGAGGGCCTTAATTCACTCTTTTCATTATACAAAGCATGCCATATTTGGCTTTTTCATGAAAACATAGTTGATACTCTCTCCTGACAGCCATTCGTGTGAAAAGAACAAGTGCTATTTCTATCCATTGACTATGTGAACTTATTCATAGAAAACCTAAGTTATTCTAGTACTTTGTGTTTATAATCCCAGAGACACAAAGTATTTAGGTCAATAAATGCATCATATTCCGTTGTACCCTCTGTTAAGTGACATACATGGAGTCTTCAGTCCCCAGTATAAGTCAAATTATATAATTTCCATTCAGATATAGGGGAATAAGAGTATATGAAATAAGATCACCAGTCTGTGTGACAGTCACTCAAATTAATCTTAACGAGTCTTTCTCCCTCTTGCTCCTTTATATTTCTAGTCACATAATTGGCAATATAGAATAAAATTTATGTTTCCAGATCTATATTTTAAAAATATTTCATTTACTTTATATTTGATCATAGCCACCTCCCTCCTTTCTTCCAAGCCCACCCCTACAACTCCCTGCTCCCTTTCCACCTCCACTTCTCCTCAGAGAAGGCGATTCCCCCCTTGATACCAGCCTACCCCTGGGCACCCAGTCCCAGCAGGTCCAGACACATCCTCTCCCACTGAGAACCCAGATTTATTTTTGAAAGGATTTAGATGAATCTACTTATTTTTCTCTATATATGAATTATATACTTATTTTACTATATATGAACATATTACTAAATATGAATATATTACTATATATGAATATATATTACTTAATATGAAGCCTCTATACAAGTATGCACATGCACATACATATCTATATGTATGATTTTACTGCCATAGTAAACTTTTACTATCTAGTTTATAATGAGATTGATTGGAACTTAAATATTTCTAAAAGGAAAAAAGGATCATTTTGATTTTGTTTTTCTTGATATAATCAATTTGTGCTAGAACTTTGAAATGTGTTAGAGTTTTATACACTTACCTTCCCATGGTGCTCTTGGATATATAAAAGAGAAGTAATTAAAATCATTGAATTAAGAAGACAGAAAATATTTTGTATCATGCGTAGTGAATATTTTTCCTACTTCCCACTTTTTATAACAATTTCAAAGTACCAAATGGTCCTTCTTGTTTAAAGTAACACTATAGATGATTGAGTGTTTTAAATTTGTCTTTTGTCTCCTGAGCAAACAAAAGTAATTCCTAAAAATAAAATATAGTGTTTTAGATATTTTTAGACACTTGTGGTATATGGCATGAATATATGTAAATGAGAAGATATGGCCATGTGAATTCTTCATTTCTTTCCAATCTTGGGCCCTCTGATGAATACAAGGTAAATGTGTTGACAAAGAAAACAATTAAAATGCAAATCATAGCATTTAATGCAAACCAAGCGATGATGATGATGATGATGATGATGATGATGTTTTGTTGTTTTTGTTCTGAGTTTATGTTTTTAAGGATGTGATAAGAAGAAGCTAAGGGTGAGCAAATGGGCACCAGGTGATGGCAGCTGATAACTGTGATCTCCAAGGATCTTTGCTTTCTTGGTGATATTGATATAAATTACATTTCCTAAGATATAGACTGAGAAGGATAGAAAATTAGTTCTATGCGGACACATGACTATTTCATGGCACTTTGACGATTATAATAATAAGAAGGGGCCAGGAACCAGGTAAAGTTAAGGGAACTAGTTTTAATGCACATTAATAATGGCATATTTCTACTTCAAGCAATGGTTGTCAACCTTCCTAATGGTGAGACCCTTTAAGGCAGCTCCTTATGATGTAGGGATCCCATCCATAAATTAGTTTCATTGCTATGTCATAGCCATAATTTTCCTACTGCAATGAATCATAATCAGATATCTGATATATAGGGGATCTGTTATGAGGCCCCTGTAAAAGTGTCATTTGAACCCCAAAGGTGTCTTGACCCACAGGTTACAAAAACTGTCTTAGAGGGACAAGAACCTTTAAAAATGTCTCAAAGTATTGCTGTCCATTCTTGCAAAGCTTTCCCTAACTTCCATTCTTGATTTATCAGGCAATACCACACTTATTTATACTTGAGTTGAAGCTAGCTGCTGATTTTGAGATGAAAAAAACAGGAAGAAGCAATCTAAGCTTTATCATCCAGAAACAGGTTGGGCTCACCTGTAAAAGTCTGTTTCCAGGGATCCCCAGCTCTGTTTAGATGGTTTCTCTTACAGACTGGGAATGACTGAATACCCCACGTTTCGCTCCAAATGCCTTGCAAGCCTTTGCTCTTACAGTGGATGAGGAGCGTGAATCCTCTGAATCCTCTTCCCACCTTCTTGGTTCCCAGCCATTTATATCAGGCAGAGAGAGGCAAAATGAAAATGAGTGATTTCCAGTTCCTTTAGCTGACCTCCCAAGGTCTTTTCATTCTGAAGTAACATGTTAGGGAATAAAGTATCTGACATTCCCTCTTCTTTCTTTCTCTTTCATGTTCTTCACCACATTGGCAGAAGAGCCACTCCTAAAAGAGCATGTCATTTTACGTTGACTTTCTTGGAGCTGAGCTAGGAACCACTGCCAAGGCCAGTGGGCATAAATTCTGCCCGCCTGACAGGAGACGAAGGGCTGTGGGATTTATGACTTATTTGAGTTCTCATATATCACCTTCTGTGCTGCTCACTTATGATGGCCCTGCCAAAAGATAAAGAAGTGTAGGACGCTTGGTACGGGTTGTGGTGACAGGCCAGGGACAAATGTCTCTGTTGGGTAAATTGATTTGAATGGCCCTAGTGAAATATCAGGTTAGGTTGAAAATATGATTGGGTTTAATGATCCTGCTGACTTCATAGACTGCTGGGATTCTAAAGCCTAGACAAGTTAATTAACATACTCTATGAAGGGGGTGTGACTGGATATTTGTAAATCTATGTAATTACTACTGTCAGAAAATGCCACCATGTAAAATCTAGACTTGTTCTTAGGTGTAATATATTGAATCTCCCCTGAATAGTGGGAACATTATTTGCAATTTATAGAGTATTTATCTGAGAAAAATTGTTGGGAATATTATTTCTTCCTTTATATCCCTAAGTCAACAAACAGAACTCTAAAGGCCTAAACATATGTAATGAAAAGACAGTTTTGATATCCTAATAAAATGCAGTAGACAGACTTAATGATACAGTAAGGAAACAGATTCATTTTTTTCTTTTGCTTTGTATAAAAGTGGAGTTGTGTTAGGTCACTCAATCAAAATAATGAATAGGTGGATTATTCTTTTCAATTATGAAAACTAGTATTTTGCTTTTGGAATGTGTCTATTCAGTGAAAGTGTAAAAAGTTTAGATTTGCTCCTAGGACCAAATTGTTTTGCAGATCTCCTGTCCTTTGCTGAAGTTGCCTATGCAGTCTTTAATTCACTTCCCACTCAGTAGTGTATTCTCACTTCTTATCCCTAGCTAATTATTACTGACAACTTATAGTTTGACTTTATTTAGGGGCAAGAATGACTGTCCTCACCTTCCAAAATCACTGCAAAAAGTCCAATTACTTATCTGAACTTTACACTTTCCCCTTGCAGCAAGGATCCCTATATCCAGTTTTACTTTGTTGCTGATTGGTCACCAGAGCTATGGGTGAGCAGAAATCCTCAGCTCCCTGGCCTCTGTTTCTTGGGTCTGTCTTGAAATATGTGCAAATTACTCATGTTTGTTTGACAGAGTGTGACTTTTATATTTTGGTGAGTGGCTGAAAGCCTTGGCATGCCTTCTCTAATGTATGCAAGTCGAATGTGAAATTGTGGGTAGAGAACAAAACCCATTGTTGAATATGTTCTAGTTTTAGAAACATCAACAAAAATACCCAGAAGAAACAAAACTAAACAAAAACTGCAGTAGTCAGCATTTGTACAATATTCTCACTTGACAATGTGCTGAAGGGAGATACTGCAAAAAGCTGGCTCACTATTGTTAGGAGAGTCATGAGAGTTATCACAGAAGTTGAAACTGTCTTCATGGAAAGTAGAAGTGTCCCTGTCCTGGAGCTGACCTTGAAGGTGGCACATATCTTGGACTCTTGCAGCATTTCACCTGCAGGTGTCATTCTCCCTTTCTGAGAAGCAACTTTTTGTTCTGGTTGCATTATTAGGTGATTTCTGGTTGTGTTGATGAACCCTATAGATGTCCTGTGAGCCTCATAGCCCTAATCCCCTCTAGCTCACAACTAATATTAGTTGCTACCCAAATGTGCACTGGTATATTTACTTCCATTTTTAACTCATATGAGAATATCAAAGACGAAAGAAAGTGAGGGAGTGGTCCAACACTGCACAGCTTCAAAGGGACATGACAGTTTTTCTCCTTGTTGGGACAGACTCAGAAACACATGCTCCCCACTATCCCTTGCGGTCTGTTGTTCAATATAGGAAACAAGTGTCTTTCTTTCCACTCCCCTTTCCAGGGTAGAATCTTGCCACTCTTCCTCAGACATACCTACCACTCTGATCTAAATCCATCAGTGTGTGAATCATACAAGGACTTACCAGCAATGTGGGTTTGCATGATCTTTTCATGGCCACTTTAATTGCAAGTCATATGTCTCTCCCTGGCAGTACCCTGTTTTCTCAAGGGAGCTCCCTTAATTCCTTCTATTTCACTACTTCAGCATTCTCTTTCCTACCATGATAACAATGTGTAATTATTTTGATTATTGATTTATTTATTATCTGTTGCCTATATTCCTCCACCACTGGAGTATGAGCAAAAGAGAAAAAAAAAATCCTGGCTACTTTGTGCACCCTCATGTCTACTAGTGTCCTACACAATGTGGGCAGCAGTAATCATTCCATAAGTGAGGAAATTCCTGAAGGAATGAATGTTTCTAGGGAAATAAAATAGTTTCCAAATAGTTTGAATGCTAGAAATTAAAGGTCAAATGTTCCTGGAAAAAAATCATACTAAACAGTGTATCTACAGAGAATATTGGGTTAAGAAGACTGAAAATATATTAGGAGCCCAATAGAATGTTCCTGCAGAAAAATATGTCTGATCTGAAGCTGAGGAATGGTGGGATTTCCTATGCAGAGATGGGAGACAGAGTGCTGGAAGAGCAGACGATCTAAACAAACATGCAATGATGGACTTGTATGGGATAAGCCATGACCTCACAGTAAACAAAGCAAAGATCAAGTCCCAACTTCCCCTAAATAGCTCTAGATTTTGAACTATATATTGAATGAACAGTTCCAAGGGCTATATAATTTCCAGGCCCATTACCACCATTATTTTTCCCTGACTCTCAGTTTCCTTGGCTGCTAAGTGAGGATATTAATCCATGGTTCAGAGGTTTTTATGAAATAATGGATGTCAAAGAACCTGGTTTTTAGCAGGTACTTTCATTCACAGTGATTTTAGCTGAGTTTAGGTGACCTGATATATTTGGAAATGAGTTATTTAAAGTCAAGGAGCAGATCCATTATAATACCATGATTAAAATGGATAATCACACTTGAAGAAAATGGACCATCGATGAGTAAATGTAGTTTATTAATAAAGTGCTGAACTTTACCTCTAGGGAAGTAAGTTCTAGTCTTAATGCAACCTTAGGTTCTGGGATGTGCTGAGAAATGAAAAAACACTCATTTTTTCCATGTCTTAGGATCCTTTTTCTTAGAATCATTATTGTTACAAAGATATCTAAATGTGAGCTTACTCTCTTCTTGAGGGTTTCAGTAAGGAAAGTGAAGCTCACGTCTCTCAAGAACATTAAGCTTCAGCAGAAAGGTGTCCTGTGAAGCACTAAAATGGAAGGGGTGTGAAAAGTGGTAGGTGGACCACTCAACTGTTTTCACCATTCAAAGGTGTTCCTGCAAACCATCTATCTCTATTAAGTAATGATTCTGGGGTTATCCAGTTCTCAGGATGCCCCACGGTCTGTCGTTGTGAGTTGTGGTGCCACTTAGCATGTACATAGAGAAGAATGAGATTGGAAGGAATATTTGAATAGTGAGCTCTTAGAAAATGGTAGAGACAGCATAGAGGAGATGGAGTGGAGAACCAGACAAAAGCTGAGATTTGTGGGGGCAATAGCTACAGATTGAAGCAAGCTTTCTCATTTCACTAGCAAAACTTATTCCATTCCTCTTCCTCATGTGACTGCACATGAAATGAAAGCTCTGTGTCAGGGTACTGTCTGTATTCCTTTCATGTAAATGGTTCCCTGAGTATCCCACTGGATCCTGAAAGTATCTGCAAAAGCAAAATACTTGGCTAGTGGCTTTTCTTCATTAGGCAGTAAATAGTCTGCAAGCTTGTGTGGGGTTTGTGGCAAGATGATCTAGATAATAGCATGAATTAGACAAATACGGTACTACCAATCTAGGGTTTTATAGTACCCACAATGCAATAGCACTTACTAGAGGCATTTTTAACACATGGTTTCCCCATTATAGCAATTTTAGAGATGAGACATTGAGACTCAGGTGGGCCTCAATTAAGTAATGTGGTTTGTGAATGATGTGTCTGTACTTGAATCATTCTGATATCTTAGCTCACACTCCCCTAGACTGTTTGGCCTGAGTAGGGTATTCTAATATTATATAAAATACAATATGAGTATACATAGGTTACATAGGATGAGATAATAGGCATTTTAAGGGACTAATTTTGAAAAGAAGGCTCATCTTCAAAGGTTTCCTTCATCTCCCCCTCATTCTTAGTGTTAGTTTAAAACATAGACCAGGGAAGCTGTGACAAGGGCTTGTGAAGTGGCTCAAATGAGCAGGAGGGTTCTGCTATCTCGATTATTGCAGACCTGTCCTGCTCTCTTGAGAAGAGAGCAACTAGAACAGGGGAAATGATTCAAAAGTGTGTCAACGGGATTTGAAGGAGGAGAGGATTTTCCTTAATTATCACTGCTGAAGAGTGGTAGGTCAAAGTCAGGAATCTTTTCTTTCCACACAGCAAGCAGCCCAGTAAGGTTGTAGGATGCACAGCACAAACAAATGCTATTTCGTGCTTTTTCCATCCTCTTAAAAGAGTCAATCAAGAACTCATGTTTTAGAATAGTCCTTTGTTAAATCAGCCAGCAAGACAATGAAATAGGAATTAAAGAAAATGAAATGGTGGGTTTTATCATATAAATATTAAGTTTCAACCAAACTGTTCTACTAACTGAATTGGTTAAAGAGCCCCTACAAATTTATAATCCTCTCTGTTCTCTTCTGCTGGCATCTTTAGGATTTTTCAGTTCACTTCCCTTAGTCACAATTCTCTAATTGTTGACACAAAAGGGTTTTGGATTCTGTGGGCAGGCAGTAGAATTTGAGAGAGGTGAGCCAATAGGCCGTAATGGTATGTGGAGATATAGAAGGTTCAACACCTGCTGGCAGGAAGCCAGTTAGCATTATGAGCTTCCTTCCTATTATGCAGAATGGTCATTCCTACTAGCATGTGGAGGACTTGAAATTGCACACATACCCAACAATCCCAGTCTCCCTTCTGGGACCATCACATCCTACTGATTCAGCCACAGCCTCCTGTCATTCTGGCTCTGGTGATCTGTGACAGCCTTAACCCTGTTGGCCTTCAGCAGACTTTTCTTATGTGTGTGGATCATGGTTCTTTGGGAACGAAAATCTTAGTGGTCAGATTGAAAGTCTGTAAGTATCAGCCAAGAGGCCTCCTTGGTCTCTAATGAGCAGAGTCTTCCAGAAAGATAATTATCATCACCAATAAGAGTTTAGTTACTGGATGAAGACTTTCTGAATATGACATGATTATCCGAGCCCACGTTTCTTAACCTTGTTATAGCTGGCATTTCGACCAAATGAGTCAGTGGTGGCAGGCTGCCCTCTGCATTGTGAGATACTTAGAGGCATCTGGGCTCTACCTTGATGGTATCTGTGATATTTTCTCAGTACAATAACAGAAAATGTCTCCAGCCATTGCCAGTTGTGAAATAACACTAGCTGATTATTATTGCTGAGGTTTTGTGTTCTTTGAAATAAGACCATGCTTCCCCCTTTCTTTTTCATGCTTAGAAAGCTAAGTGTTCTGAGAAAAAGCTGGTGTTGAGGAAACATATTGCACTTTAATACTATAGTGGCCAATCTTTACCTAATGGAAAATATTACCAACTAGCTAGGTAACCTTGGCCAAGTTAAAAGAATCTTTCTGGGTTCCAGGTCTTCTCTTGTGTGTAAGGGGAATAATAACCGTACCCTTTCATGGTATGTAGCAATAGTTCTATGAACTGAAGTAAATGTTTCACAGCACAATAGCTGGCATATGTTGAGAGTATTCAATTAATTTGTAAAATGATTATTTTTATTGATTATAATACCTTTGAAAGTTAAGAGCCTTGTTAGCAAAGCAGCCTTTATTTTGTTTTTAGCAAATATATCACATATATTTGGACTCCATAAAGACTCACAGGGTGCACATGCACATGCATACACATGCACACACATCCACACATGCACACACACACACACACATTTCACATACATATACATACATGCATTTATCACCCACACACTCATGCCACACACACATATTTTCATGCCATATGCATCCGTTTATGTCACATACACACACACATACACACACACAGTTGTCTCCCCTCACTCTTACCACAAACATGTTCATGCATCATCATACACACCCATCAATATGGCCCATCAAGCTATCTGGTTTTGTGTACTATCTTTGGACAAATGTAGCCCATTCTGATTCGGTCTCTAGGCTTTTCGGCTTCCACTATTATTGTTGCAAGCTTTTTCTTCCAGCTATTTCCTTCCAGCACCACCATCAAATGCACTGCAAATCATTCCCTTGATTGTTAAGCCGGTACACCAGTGAGAAAACTCCTAGAGTAGCTTTTGATTTCATGCTTCATTGCTTAGGTCTCATCATACGCATCATGACATCTTTAAAAAGAGGACAAGGACCACGAAGAAAATAACTCTTTTTGAGCAGAAATATCAAACCTGTATCTATAATGGCACAGAAATATACAAGATGACAGAATCTTATTTTATTTTTATGAATTTATGTATTTGTGTACTTATTTATTTAGCCATGGGACTGAAGTGACCTCAAAGGAACAGCAGCTCAGCCCTTGCTTCTCTGGTGTTCTTCATACCTTTTCTTCAGCTCCTTCTGTTCCTTACACAGCTCCTCAAAGAAGGGCTATCACTCTGCCCCCCTGCTCCAAATTTATGACTGAATGGGTCATAAGCAGAAAGGGCCAATCCCAATCCTGGGTAGGACACTTTTCTGGTTGCCAGAGGTATGATAGTTTGATGGGACCATAAAAAAAAAAGAATCTGCTCTCCATGCCCTGTGATTCATGTCCTTAGTAGTGACTAAGGGCTCTGTTGAAATGGCTGTAGGTGACTCATAAGATAAAGGCTGGATCTTCCCTAACCATCATGTCCCATAGATGTTCTTCCTATGCTGTCACTTGACACTTTCCAGCAGTCTCACAACTTAGAAGGCCTATGTGATTGACAGACTAGTAGGGAGCTGAGTGACTTCCTTTGTTTAGATGAAATGGTAAATGCAAATTTCATTTATGGATGCTCAGAGAGGATGACAGAGGTCCTCTAAAAGATAAGGTACAGAAATCTGAGGGGACTCTGATGACCCTTCTCATAAGATAATACAGCCCCAGACTATGTGCCCAAAGTTGAAATCTTCCACAGTGTATTGGACCCTCCCCTCCCCACTACAATAATTAATTAAAAAATAATCCCACAAACTTACCTATGGTCTGATCCAATGCAAGAATTTTCTAAATTGAGTTATTTTTCCATATATATATATATACATATATATATATATATATATGGAATATATATATATATGTATATATATATATACACACACATATATACTGTATATATATATAATATATAATATATGTATGTATATATATATATATAATATAGAATTGGCAGTATTTCTAGGAAAGAACACATAAGCATTAAACATAAAAGAAAATATAAGTATGTTTGGTTTATGCAAAGTCATAATTGTTTAAGGCAGTGGTTCTCAATCTGTGGGTCATGACCCTTATGGGAGCAACATATAAGATAGTCTGCCTATTAGATATTTACATTATGACTCATAACCACAGCAAAATTAAATTTATAAATTAGCAACAAAATAATTTGATGGTTGGGGGAAGGTCACCACAATATGAAGAACTATATACTAAAGGTTTACAGCATTAGGAAGGTTGAGAACCACTGGTTTAAGAAAATTTGTTTTTCAGAAAAAGAAAAGATATATCACAGGCTGGCAGAAAATATTTCCAAGACACATCCCAATATTAAAGTGTATTATGTGAATACCTTCTCAAAATAGAAAAGGCAAACAATGTAAAATGGTCAGACATGAATACTTTATGAAAGGAGACATATTAATGGTTGACAGATTCATGAATAGACATATCTCAAGTAGCCAAGGAAATGCATATTAAAACCATGAGGCATTCAAATCCTCTAAAATTGCTATAATAAAAAAGATTGGTCTTCTTGAATGTTGTCAGTCTTTAAAACTGCTGTGAACCTCTTACTCTGAATTTGGGTTCAAGCAGGTACAACTCTCTAAAGTTCTTTGGTAAATTGATGTAGCTAAACATATAGCTATATTAGGTTTAAGCATGTTTTATTATAGATACTAGGATGCATGAATGCACACAATCATTTATGCTGAAGTTGACAGTAGAGATATTAGCATATAAGCTTTACTCTGACTATAGGACATGGAACCATTAACAAGAACAGATAAACAAGATACAGTCCTGCATAAAATGCTAACACTCAATAGGCAATAATAAAATGTAGATAATATAGTTAAGTACCAATATCTTAACAATCAGTATATTTTGTGAAGGTGGAAGACCAGCATGTCACACTGTATAGTTTCATTTATGCAGAGTTCTAGAACAGATAATACTAAGCTGGGTTAGATATCAGAATGCTAATTACTGGCAACTAATGGACCCTGGGGTGGGTTCAGTTACTAAGGAGCTTTCTCAGTTGGTAGAAATGTTATATATACAGACAGAACTCTTCATTTCAGGGATATATTGACTTGTTTCAACTCGTCCAATTATATACTTGAAATTATGTTTCATTCTGTGTTCACTTTGTTGAAAATTAAAAAGCATCCCCACGTATTTGAGTGTCTAGGAAAGTCTTTATGACTTTGGACTGCTGTGCTCATTTCTCCCACCAGCATTTATTTCTACTCCATGGATGAACACCACAATCGCCAACAAATAACCTTGAGCTGTTTATGAGCATCCCTCAGATGCCTATATCTTCCCTGTGGATAAATTAGTCCATTGTGCAGCTCCCTGGGAGAAATCTCTCACATATACCTTCCACGTTAGGCTTCTACTCTTTGCCTTTTCTGTTTCTTTCTTTTTCTGAGTTACTTCCAGCAGAATGGAATTGATGGCCTTTTCCACTTCAGTTGGACTCTTCATTCAGATATTTCCAAGCACATTATAAACTCTAATTCATTAACATCATCATAAATGGTAATGTCCTGTGAAAGAGAGAGGTGATGGCACCAATTAAAATAATCGCCTTGTAATCACACGTCAAATCTGTGTCAGTGTAAGCGCTAGAATATGCATGGATGCACCCCTAGCCCCTTTTCAAATGGATATCAGAACAGTATGGTTGCTGAAATTAAATGAAACCATGGTGATCACATATGGAATGTGCCATGCTGCCTTTGATACATGGATCTATAGTGGGGAGGAAGCATAAGTAAAAAATGAGGACTGTATAAGAATCCAATGGGTTTTCAAACAGTCATGAAGGTATTGACAAATGAATGTTAAGCATGCAATTCATAGGATTTCAGGACCCTCTGAAGCTGATTCATTTTTTTATTGTCTTAATGGAAACACAAATCAATTCGGGTGCTTGCTCAAGGTCATGTAAATTGGTTCCTTCTGGATGTTTCGACTTTTCTATCCTTGCACTATCTTGTCCTGCTGCAAGTTTTCCTTCTCTAGAGCTACCTTAAGATACCCATTCCTTGGACTCCTTTTAGTTTATATGATAGGTTTTAAATGCATTATTTTACTTGCGCATGTGGTTTTAGGTAAATAATAATTATTCTCTCTCACAGTGTACAAAAATAGCTGAGGGTTTTAGAATGAGCACTATGTACTATTTTTACTGTTTTATGTGTATCCAGTCATTTCATCTTCCCAATATCCTAGCAGACATTGCAAAAGGATGCTGTAATCTACATCATCCATGCTTCAGAACTGACTGAGATGCAAAATTAACCTAAAAAACATATTTTAAATAAGCTTATAATTTTGCATTGGCCCCATTCATTGCTCTCTTTGGCAGCAGGTTGTCCATACCTACAAGGAGACACAAAAATGAGTTCCATTTTTATCATGAGATTCGAAATCACTGCATAGTTCAAATGCCTGTCTCCAGGCACTCAGTTTGCATGGGTTAGAGACAGAAGTTGAATGTAAGGACTCTGGACCAAACAGCTACTTGGTAGCATCTTTGACTCAAACACTGTTCACAAGAGAGGGAGGAATTTCTTCTTCTGGGAAAGAAACTAAAATCTCAGTGATGAGAACCCATAGAAAATTTGTGGCAGTTGGGGTTAAATGAGCAGTTATCATGGCAAAGTAGTTGAATTTGAATTTTCAGTACTCAGTGAGCAAGTATATTTATTATTCTCGCCCGCTCCTTCTACATGCAGACGCTGAAGCCGGTAATGGATAGGAAGGGGCCAATAGCCACAAGTTTGTTCAGTGTACAGGGAGCCAGACTGACTATAGATGGTATATAGATTTGTATAGCCCAGCCTTAATTGATAACACAGTAAACAGCGCCGGCACTAAATAAAACTTAATTGGAGAAACATTTATGCCTATTTATTTCCGAGATAGAAAGTGGCTTTGGTTTGCTTATAGACTGCCTTTACTTTTATGAAACTGGCATCAAATCAATTTAGAAAACAAAACAACAACAAAAACATACAAACAAACAAACAAAACACCCCACAATCTTCTCTCTAAAGTCTCCTCGGCCACTGTGACCTGGCATATTTATGATTTAAGCTAGTAATTCCCCCTAAAAAGAACAGTGGTAGGAGAGATGGCAGCCCCATCTTGGGGGAGGTGTGAATGTATGGACTCAGGAGGGAGAGAGCTTTTTCTGAAAATGCTGCAGTGTTTGAGGAGCAGGTGAAAGCCCAGGACTTTCTTTGCTGTGCCCTTTCACCAGGATGGACAGATTTACATCAGGCAAACAGAATCAGTGTTCACATAGATGATTATCTTACGTGTTGTGAAGAGAGGGGGAACCAACTTTCTTCTTCAGAAATTTTGTTGCTTGAGTTGTATTTTGTCACAGTTTTTATTTATTGAATGTTCAATGGCTCATAAAAATATAAAACTTTATTTTGGAGAGACATATTTTTAAATTAAAAGATAAATGTTCATATACATATGAGGGCAGTGTCCATATACCTGTCTTACTCTAGAAGTGAAGAACACTCTGAAACACTCTGAATTCATCCTCTGTGCAAAGTGTCTGCTCCCGTAGACTTTCAAGTCACCATGTCATTGAAAATGCTATGAACCAAAAAAATCCCAGTATTAAAGACAGGCTGGGAACCATGTTTGCATGGCATGGAGAATTCATTCTGAACCTTTGCATGCCCAACCAAAGCCACTTACAAGTTTTTTCTTGGGCACCCCGCTTTTAGTCTTAGTTTTTTGTCTCCTAATGTTCATATCATTGGATAACTGTCAACAATACTGTGGATTGCTGTTTAAGCAAAAATGGTAATAATTGTCTCTTTCTGAAAGATTGTCCTACCAATTGCGGTTTATCTAGGTATAGGACAAAACTATAAAATTTGCTAGTAGTGATAACAGATGTGAACTTGAAAGCTTTTTCTAAGACAAAGGGGGTACAATTGGAATGAATGCTATATGTAAATAGTGTGGTAATTTGTGAGCTGCAGATGTCTCTAATAAGCATCATGTTGCATTAGGATGTGAGATTCCACTACCCTATGCCCACCACAGTGATGTACCCTGGGCTCCTTATGTTTCTATTCCTCTAAGACCTATAGAAACAGCTTAGGCATTAGCTTAGGCATTGGTTGTTTCTGTAATTCCATTCCCAAATAGAATTTTATGATTCTTTCTTCTTTTCATCTATTCATAATACTATAACTTTTTAATAAGATTGTAAGGCAGGTAGATCATGATAATGCTAGTGTACATTCTAATAACTGATATTCATTGAAGATATAATGTTTACTAGTATTGGAAAAATGCCATATACAATATCTAATTTTGTCTTCCCAGCAGGTTTAGAGGGGAAAGCTATTCCTAGTGTATAGATAAGGAAATAGAAGTTAAAACAATCTTGGCTTGCTAGTGCAGAGGGTAAATAATGTGATTGCCTCACTGTGCCTAGCAGTGGTCTAACCCCCTAGGGAGGATTGTGTCAGAATATGTCAAATAGGCTTTAAGAGAAACTTTGGAGGATGAAGAAAGGTCACTGCAGAGTATCTAAGACAACTAAATTAAGATTATATACATTGGCCATACCATATACCATTTCTATACTTTGTGGGAAAAAAATCTCATTATGCAAATAGACAGATAGTAGACTAACTCATTGATGTTCTCATCTCAGTATGAAAAATAAAAGCTTTTTTTGGTGATACTAAGACAGACTCCCACACTTGGCCAATGCTGGGATAGTTTGATTCAGGATAAATATCTTTTAGATAGGGAGAAAGCATTTAGTTGGGGTATGTCCCAATTCTTGAAACATGAAATGTTTAAGGCAATGGTGGACTATAATTTCATTTGACTTTAATGTGAAGAATAATTGTGGATGATCATGGAGAGAGATGGTGGTAGGCTCTTAGATGGGAGTTGATCTGGGTCTTCAGGTCACAGAAGAAGGAATATATAGAAGGCCAGATATGAAACATTTTGATCTGAGAAACACCTGAAAGCAAAATGACACAAGGATCATTAACATTAAAGTATCTAGAGATTGTCCAATGAAGAGAGATGCTCTATTATATGATGTAAAGAGATATGATAAGCACTAATGTGGAGAAAACCACAGTGAAGGACATTTTAAGTCTTCTATAATGGTATTGGACACAATTTCAAAATATATATTTATTATCTATCATTGAATATATTCTAGGATTTTCATTTAAGACAGATTTATAAACCATTCACATGCATTGTAGCCTAGGTACCAATGTACATGATAGTTAAGAGCTGACTAAATTCAGCAAGATACATGTTATCAGTATGATCAAGGTTTAGAGAATATAATTATGCCTAAATCCCAAGGAAGTTATTCACTGTGATGGTGGAAGCTGGCTGTTGGACTGTTAGATGGAGCTGCTGTATAGTCTTTGGGAAATATCTAAGTGGTCCATAGAACATTTAGAATGATGAAAGCAGAACTTATGAAATTTATAAGGGCCAGGCTGGAGAAATATACTGGGGGTCTCTTACTCAGTATAAGCATGGACCATCACAGCAAGTGTGTATGGTGCTAATCAGGTTAAATGGACACCTCAGAGTACATTTGGGAATGGGAGGGTCTATAAAAAGTTAAAAGGTAATTACTCTTTCAAAAGGCACCATTACATTTTAGATCCAGTGGATTGATGCCACTGGCAGAGTTTTTAGATAAAAATAAAAGATTATAAGGTTCCAGCTATTTTGTTCATGCCAAATAGCCTTGATCTAACTGTAATCTGTATTCAGATTACCTGGTATAATGTATATAGGACACAATATTAGGATTACTGGAAATAGAAATAAAAGGAAAAAAATTTGCAGCTGGCAGTGGGGGCGCATGCCTTTAATCCCAGTATTTGGGAGGCAGAGGCAGGCAGATCTCTGAGTTCAAAGCTAGCCTAGCCTACAAAGCAAGATCC
>NW_022196912.1:103872246-103916232 GCF_008632895.1 Mastomys coucha
GGGCGGTGGTGTCACACACCTTTAATCCCAGCACTTGGGAGGCAGAGGCAGGCAGATTTCTGAGTTCCAGACCAGCCTTGTCTATAGAATGAGTGCCATGACAGCCAGGGCTACACAGAAAAACCCTGTCTCGGAAAACCCTAAAAAAATAAAAAAAAATTACAACAAAAACAACAACAACAACAACTCTAATATGTTGGTCATGGTTTTATTTTTTAATTTTTTGTATCTCTGTAACAAAATGCCTGGGGAAAAGACAACTTAAAGGAAGAAATATTTTTACCTTTGGCTCACGATGTTGGAGGTGTTAGTAACATTGTTTTGAACCTGAGGTGAGGCAGAGTATAATGGCAATTAGATGCTGGATTAATTACCCCATGGCAGCCAGGAAGCCAAAGGAGAAAGGAGTTAGGGATTTCAAAGACATCCACCATTCACTACCCACCACCCACCACACGCCACACACCACACACCACACACTCCTGTGATTTGCTTTCTACAAGACCCTAATATTATTTTCATTTTGTTCTTGTGTGTCCATTTCTCTCTGTATATGATATAGTTTAGGTGTATGCATATGTGTGTTTCTCTGTGTGAATGGAGTATATTTTATGTATATGTATGTTTGTATGTCTGTGTGTGTGTGTTTGTGCACTGTAACTTATATATGTGTGTTTGCATGTGTCTCTTTTGTGTATGTGTGTATAGTATAGTTTATGTGTGTTATGTGTGCAAACATATAGATGTGCTTATACATATTTACACCTCTTGCTCTTTGTATTACTTTTTTGAGACAGGGTTTCTCATTGAACCTCACTGGACAGTCTGCAAGCTTAGGTATTGACCACTACCACCACCACCCAGTACACATGCATTATTCATACTGAGATTACAGGTATGTGCCACCATGTCTGGCTTTTAACATGGATTCTGGTAAACCATCATAGGTATGTAAAGGTACTGTAGGGACTAAGATTTATGCCCCACCCCCATCCCAAGCCAAGCTTTTTATGGCTTATTGGTCAATGAACCAATCCTTTAAGGAAGAACTAGCTAGGGATCAATCTTTCAACATATGAGACTTTTGTGGGACATTTTATATCCCAACCATAATACCAAGTCATTAGAGTACCAGCGTGTATATACTGGGGAATCTTTCTCAAGTGGGTACCTAAATTTTAATTGTCATGTAACCTTTTCTTTTTTTAACACCTGCTGTAATGATGTCTGAAGAGGTCACATAGCACATTATGAAGAAAGGCTAAAAGGCATGGTGAGGGGAGAGAAGAAAAGCAAGATGTTAATCTAGAACTTAATGAAGATTTAGGAGTTTACAAAGAACAACCTAGTGTGTGAAATAGCAGTGGATATATGTCTAGACGTCAGTAAATAATCTTCGCTGTTTTAGGCTTTGTGTTGTGATTAACAGGGATGCATTTTATGGTTAAGCTTGGGATTTTTAACTCTATTCTTACAAAGGTGGCACTTCACAAAACATAATTGTTTAGGAACCACAGTAGAAAGAGAAAGTATGTGTAGAATCCCAAGATGTAACATGAGGGCTTAGTGAGAAAGGTAATTGAACAGGGGAGGCTCTTGAATGATCTAGAAGCAGTCCGATCAGCCCAGCAGAGGAAGAGCATGAATGCCAGAAAAATAGTTGAGCATATTTGTGTTTTACATAATTTCAGAATTTATTCAGTAACAACAAATTTAGAGAGTTCAGCAGTTCCAATGATGGCAATTTGTCATTTACTATCTTGCCCATGTAGCTTGGTGAATATATGTTATTTCATTCTAATCTTTAATACTAATAGTAATAATCTTTATTACTACTTTATTACTAATAGTAATGTTATATAAACGACTGAATTGTTGGGTTAGGAATGGGAAATGGTGGGTCAAGTCTAGATCCAGACAGGTCAATAGGTGATGAGCAGGCAACTGAGTAGGCTATATCAACATCAGAGTGTAGATAGAATTGAAGCTCCAGGAACTCCCAGAGAATCCAATACCCTTACCACATATATCCAGTATCAGGGGATGAGTTGGTATGGGATTATTTCAACACGGTGTGAGGTGTCTATTACTTTGTAGTGTCCAGGTGAGGTAGTTAAACCTTTTTCTTGGTCTATGTCTGATAAGTTTTTAGGCCTTCCCCTCTCCCCCCGATATGGTTTAATTGGTCTATGTGATCCTAGAGCTACAATTTAACCCAGTGAACTTACAGAGCATCTCCCATTCTATCTCAGGAATAAGTTATTTGTCTTTGATAAATGGATGATACCTGCCACAGGCTGCAACTTCTGGGTCAACCAAGGACTTCAGTCACCCTTCTCCTTCAAAATGGAGTCAATAGATGCTTGTACCACAGTTTCCTAATGCAGTGCACAGTCTGAAAAAAGTACTGTTTTATACAATATGGATGAGTGTAGGGAATAGCCTAATTTCAACATAGAAATTCTAGGATAAATATCAATGGGAAATTTGTGCAAATGGGAAGGATGAGAGGATAAAAGATAGATGCCTCTAGTGACCTCTGAGAGGGCATTCTAAGAAAACGTTGGCAAGAATTCGGGTTGTTGTGCCCCTAGAGAGTGAGAAGGAGCCCAGTAAGTGGAGAGATCAGATATGGTGCCTAGAGTAGCTTCTGAAGAGACAAGGAGGGTTAGAATAGAAGGCAAGACCAGAGAAAGGTTTTACTTTCCTTTTTCCTTTCTTCATTTCTTTCTTCCTTTCCCCTTCCTTCTTTTTTCATTTCTCTCTCTCTCTCTCTCTCTCTCTCTCTCTCTCTCTCTCTCTCTCTCTCTCTCTCTCTCTCCCTCTCTCTCTCTTAAGAGGAAAGGGCTGGTAATATTGAGATTAGGGTACTGATAACTACTGAAGTAAGGTATGGGATGAGGCATAAAATAGAGAGACCAAGTATTGGAGCAATTGAGAATTTTCTTCTCAGATGAGAACTATGAATCTTTGGAGGCAGTGGGGAGGAAAGTTGAAATAGCTTACAGCTGACAACTTCCCATTTGTGCAAGGCAGCAGATGATAGCAGGGGTTTGTAGAGAGGTATGGGCTGGAAAGACTTAGAAACAAGTTTGGAATAGCATCTGCAGGGGATTTAGCAAAATGAATGAAGTGGTTGTTGATCCTCATACCGAGGAGGAGACCTTTAAATAGCAGTGGTCAGTATAGCTGTGAGCATTTTACCAAAAGTACCAATGAGTCCAAGGGCAGGAGGAGAAAAAGGAAGTCCCTCTTGCCACAACATTGGAAAGTGACACGCTAGGTGTGACTGAAAGTCAAAGGGATAAAAAGTTGATCACATGTAAGAGGAGAAATGGACTGAGGAGCATAGGATGGGGAAGGAAATAAAGGGCATGAATAGAAGACTGGTTGGCTGAGAGTGAAGAGGGTGTCTTCAAAATAGTGACTAGGGTCAACCAACCAAGCAAGCAAGCAAACAAAAAACTTTTGAGAAAATAGCAAGTTACTGTCACTCACACGCACACACACACACACACACACACACACACACACACACACACAAAGAGAGAGAGAGAGAGAGAGAGAGAGAGAGAGAGAGAGAGAGAGAGAGAGATCCATATACTTCCAGTCAGTCTCTCAAAAGTGGTCTCAAGGAAACACGTAGGGAACATTTCTAATTCTCCCTTCCCATGCCGTTTCATCATCTTCCAGTCATCCTTTTTGTAGCTAATGACTCAACTCAAGGGAGACTATAATTTGGACGGGCCAATTCTATCAGAAGGATGCACTAGATAGAATGTAGTTGTACTTCCTTATAGGCTCAGGTGTGATCCCCAGTTATGGATTGCTACTTCCCAATAACTTTAAGGAGTTTCACACTAAGTTAGTTTAGTGCTTTCAGATTTAAGTCATAAGAAGTGCATACTTTCTTTTCAGTGTTATCCAAGTGATAAAGCAAAGAAAGAGGGGCATGCAATGAACTAGGGATTTAGAGAGTCAGAGGGAGAGTTTCACCACCAGTGCCTCTCTTCAGAATCCCTTATCCCTAGTCATAGAGCATTGTTTTGTTTTTCCTAATTTCCATACAAATATCAGTAAGCCTATTTACCTTGGCTTACAGGATTTAGAAATCTCAGGTCAACTAGAGGTTATTTCTTGAGTGAACCTTCAGATTTCACCCTAGGGACTATCTCCCTTCCTGTTGAGACAGCTAAGTACACTAAACAACAAAATTGAAATGTGCTCTAGACTCCATGCAACCAGGGAGTTTGAATCTTTGCCAAGGCTTTAGGGCCTCTTGGTGTATTTCTGAAGGAGGCTGGAGCCCCAATCAAAGTTTTATTGGAGGACAGAACCTAAAGAAGATAAAAGAACTAAAGTCAAAAAGCCTGGAAATGAGAATGAGAGATTTACCAGCAGGCACTGCCTGTTAGAGCCTTGATCTCATTTCATTAAGCTTCTTTTCCCTGTAGACAATCTCTCCATGACCATTTATTGAGGGTCAATGCTTGTGTTCTGTGTCTTCAGGAGTTTAACAGAGGCTCTGCTCCAACGTATATTTTCCATCTCAGTCTCTGTTGCCCTGTCTATCTCTGTCTGTCTGTCTGTCGGTCGGTCTTTCTCTTTTTTGTTCTCTCTCTCTTGCTTGCTCACTCTGTGTGTGTGTGTGTGTGTGTGTGTGTGTGTGTGTGTGTGTGTGTGTGTGTGTATTAGTCAGGTTGTCAGCTTTCAAACTCTATCTCAATTCCAATGATTGCTAAATAGTAAAGCTTCTTTTGTTTTACATACATAACTAACATATCAGTTTATTTTTCTTTTTAAGTTAAAAGTGTCATGGAATTCCACCACCAAAAGGGGCTTAAGAATTTAAAAACACCATTTTCAGACATAGTTTAACAGCATATTAATATCATATATATAAGCTGCTTAACCTCTCTGTGCCTCACTTTCTTATAAAACTGGAATTATGAATTCTTACTCTTAGATTGAAGAAAAATGGGAATGGGAATGCCTCACTTCTTTCTTTTTCACTCTCTCTAACACGCAATATACATGAATGTGATCCCTCATCATTACTCATGAACTCCTCTGCTATGTATGGAGCTAAGGCCATGGCTATAAGCTCTCTAAACACCACATAAAGTTAGGGCTCACAGTGCTCCCTATGATGCCACATGGTATGCAGCTGCTTTGTTTGTCTCTGGGAGTGAGTATCCATCTCAGGGTTACAATTACTCAGATAGAACTTCAGACAGGTATCTTGTGACTTACATGAAGAAGTGGCTCACTCACTAAGAATGTATTAACTGTTCTCTCCGTGGTCAGAACTAGGAACATGGGAGTTCAGTGAAAGGGCTACAATCTTTGTTTAAGTAGAACATGTGAGAGAGAGAGAGAGAGAGAGAGAGAGAGAGAGAGAGAGAGAGAGAGAGAGACAGACAGACAGACAGACACAGACACAGAGACACAGAGACACAGAGACAGACAGAGAGAGACAGAGGCATTAATTACTCTCATAAGCAAAAATACCTTCATAACACTAAAGAATACTACCGAAAGGTAGATCTTGACACTGCCATATAGAGGGTGTTGACAGAATCAAGAAGGATAGGAAGAGCTTGTCTTGTGTAACTAGGAAGATAAATGATGAAAGAATGAGCTGGGGAAGGGAATAAATATTATTAGATTATCATATACAGACAGGAGGGCAAAGCATCGTGGTATGCTCTGATGAGGCTGTGGCATGAATGAAGCTGACATAGCAGGCTCAGAGGAAGCATTGATTAAGATAGGATTTGCCCATCCTTGGGAGCTTAATTCGTTATTTTAGTTGCAGTGTAACACGAAGAAATGATGTTATCACCTAAAGAATAATCTGGACTTGTAGAAATTAGCCCCAACCCACTTTCTTGAGAACATCCTACACTCATGACAAGATCTATGTCATTGTGAATTACAGCTTTTTCTTTGTGTCAACCAAACTAGGTTATTTATGAATTTTCAGTGTCCTTGTCCCAATTTTCTGAATCAAAAAGAGCACAAAAAGAGTGCCCCTCCAGATCCCAACTGCATCCCCTTGTCTATATACCAGCACAGCATGTCTTAGAGACTGAGTGAGCTGAAGGAATCATGGCTATTACCAAGGCTAATCTATCACACCTCACCCAGAGAACCCCTGACCCACTCTTTGAGCATTCTCTGTCCTGAGATAAAACATAACAAGAAAATAAACCTTCTTTGTCATTGCTGAAGCATGTTCATTTATTTAGCAAAATGTCCATAATTTTTAAATTGCTTGATTCAGCCAGTGGCTATTTGGTATCTTCAAGGGGTCCCCATCAGGAATAATACTTCCCTATTACCTCCAAAAAGAAAAAAAAAAAAAACAAGGCAGGCTTTTGATCACAGGAATTAATTACATGCACAGAATTTCATGGCTGGGAGCAGCAAGCAGCTGGTTCCTGCAGGGCCCAGGCTGAACTCTCTTGCCAACTCCCCTTCTATGCTTGATCCTCTCTGCACACCTACACCCGTTCTTTCTTTCATTATGCTCCATGGGTTCTATTCAATGGGGGAAAATTATAATTAAAACATTTACAAAGCTTTCCTTATGGCCACCCTTAAGGCTGTGAACCTTCACAATTCAATCCTTTTCCCCAAATAAGGCACAATGACAATGTTTCCAGGAATTTCTTCCTCTGGGACTCAGGCCTCCTAGAATGATATTAATACACTTAAAAAACAACTTCACAATGAAGTATAAGCTCTGGGACAAAAGAAGAGAGCACGTTTGCTCTTCAAGGGAGGGGAGGATATTGTAATGATGATTAATTATTCTTAGGACCCAACAGCTTCCCTGGTTGTCAGTGGGATCAGTTGACAATGGCTTAGCTTTTCTATCTACCTTATTTTCCTGTTAATTATTCATACCTCTGCTACCATGAGAAGGGTCTTGTTTTCCTTTTAGATGTAATTAGAGTAATGAAAGGGTTTATAATATTTATACATTTTAGTTCTAGGATTCTATTCAATTTTATTTTCATGCAGGACAAAATATAGAATGCAAAACAGAAACCTCGAGTCCCTAGGTTTTGTGAAGTCTTACAGAGAAAATTGGTTTCACCATAATAGCAATTGGTAGGAATAATTCCTAGATGAACAACCTGAAATTACTCCCTCAAAGGCAGTACTTTATTTAGGATTTTGAGAAAGGTGAGGAGGAAGATGAGGTGACAATTTTGGTGCATTTTATTAGAGTTGATCTTTATATTTTGTGATGAAGAAGGAAGGCAAGCCATTGGTGTATTTCTCTATAAACCTTCATTTGCATATGGTTTGTTTTTGTTGAATAGATTTTGGTTTGGATGACAAATTAAATCCCCAGCTTCCAAACACTGAGTTCTTTTGTTCAGAATTTACAAGGCAGGGTGCCTAAATACAGCTCTTCTTCAAAGGTAAAGGGGTTAAGCAAACAGTTGCTACACAATTATTCTTCCTTTTATACTAACAAAACCACCTTCTAGCGCTTAGAACACATAGCAAATAGTGTTTAAAAGGTATCATGCCCCATCATCACAGGCATTTCCATGGCAATGAAGTGATGTGTCACACACAAACAAGGATGCACCAGTCTTTCTCAACATGCTGATAAGAAAAGAAAAAAATTACCCAGGACAAGACACTGTTTTAGGGCTTGGCAATCTATGAATGTTATTTAAGATAGAGGACTCCTCAAATCTAATCAAGAAAGAAAGAAATAGAATAATTTGATATTATGAATTAGTAGGAATTATTGTTCTTGTTTTGTGTATTGAAATGGAAATACTAGCCCAGGAAAAATGTTATGAAAATATTTTTCAATTAAATTCAATCTTAAAAATGAATAGAGAGATAAATATAGTTAAATAGATTTATTTTTGCCTGTATTCATAATTTTTGTTTTTATGAGTTTATATAGTCATGAAAAACTATGCAGTAAAGAGGCATAAGTCATTCATAATCATTTTGATCATTCACGTAAAGCCAACAAAAATGAGGAAGAATTCATAATGAATTCTAAGGCTAATTGTTTATATTATGTCTTAAGATATTTAATCAATTTTTTTATTGTCATAGGCACTGTGCTAGACCAAATTAGAATGGCCTTCCTAAGGCTCATATGTTTCAATGCTTAGTCACTAAGAAGCAGAATACTTTGAAAGGATTAGAAGTATTTAAAGGTGTGGTGGTTTGAGTAGCTATGGCTCCCATAGACTCATGTGTTGTTTGTGAAGTGTGTCAGTGTTGGTGAGGGATTTGAAGTCTTCTATGCTCAAGCTATGCCCAGTGTGGCACACAGTCTCCTTCTGCTCCCTGCAGATCAGGAAGTTGAACTCTCAGCTCCTCCTTTAGCACCATGTCTGCCTGCATGCTGCCATGTTTCCCACCATGAGGATATCAGGCTAAACCTCTGATACTGTTAAGTCAGCTCCAATCAAATGTTTTCCTTTTATGAGTTTCCATGATTATGATGTCTCTTCACAGCAAGGAAATCTAAATATAGAAAGAAGGTATAGCCTTGTTGGAAGAAGTGTGTAACTGGGTATGGACTTGGAAGTGTCAAGTCCACTATGCCAGATTAATCTCTCTTCCTCCCTGCTGCCTGTAGATCAGAATGTAGAGCACTTAGCCACACCATATCTGCTTGTGTACTGCTCTTCTCCCACCATGATAATGATGGACTAAGCCTCTTAAATTGTGAGCACACCCCCAATGAAATGCATTCTTTTATAAGAGTTGCCTTGGTCATGGTATCTCTTCACAGCAAGGAACATATGATTATTATCTGGAAAAAATTGCATGGGTGAGCATGGGACTAGTGGCCTGGTATGAACAGAGCCCAGAGCTTCTTCTCATCATTTTTTACAAAAAATTTCAAATATATGTTTATATACAAGCATATGTAGCTAGAGAAACCCAAAATACCCTATTTTCTTCTTATTATGTATATAGTATGATGATTTCTGCATTGGTGCCATGCCTTGCTTTTCTTTTAGCATTGTTTTTCTGGTGTCTAAGTCCCAGATAAAATGCATATTCTACAGAGATGGACTATTTGGTTTATAGCCTAGAATATAGGCAAAACTGTACCAGGTCAAGAAATGTGTCTATGTTAGCATCAATTCTGTAGGGGCATGAAAAATACAATGGAGATTCAAGGTTGCTAGAATTTAGGGGGAAGTGGTGAGACGAAGGAGATTAAGTGAGTCCAGCTAGGAATAATGTCTTTTTGTTTTATTTTGTGTTTTCTTTTTTATTTTAGAGACAGGTTTCTATGTGGAACCCTTGGCTGTCCTTGAACATGCTCTGTAGAACAGGCTGCCCTTGACCTCAGAGATCCTCCTGCCTCTGCCCTCCAAGTGCTGCAATTAAAGACATACAATGCCATGCCTGGCATAAGCATATTGTCTTAATTAGTGTTTCTATTGCTGTTATACAACACTGTGACCAAAGACAGCTTGGGGAGGAAAAGGTTCATTTCAACATACAAGTCTCCTGTCACCCTGTCATTGAGGAACGTCAGATCAGGAACTTGAGACAGGAACTAGAGTAGATGCTATAGAAAAATGATGCTTACTGGCTTACCCCGGGTTTGTTCAGTCTGTTTGCTTATATATCCCAGGACCACCTGCCCAGGGGTGGCACTGCCAACAAAGGTCTTGGACTGCCCTCATGAATCACTCATTAAGCAAATGCCCAAGAGTTGTCCCAGGCAATCTAGGGGAAGCTTTTTGTCGTTGTCGTTGTTGTTGTTGTTCAGCTCAAGTTTCCCTTCCTTATTAACTTTAGCTCATATCAAGTTAATGGAAAGTGAAGTAGCACAGAAAGGATATGTGCAGGCTGGGTTGTAGAAGTTTGGAGTTTTCTAAGCAGCAAGAGATATAATGAATAAATGTGTAGTGAGTTACTTTGCTAGGGGCGCTGTAATACATTCTAACAACCCTTCTGTAAACCTACACCCTCATGTTTGTTATCCAAGTTTTGTGTCTAGACACTTCAACTTACTGTGAATTCATCACATATAAAGCTAGCGTTCATCATGTTTTTCTTTTTAATGTGTCTTGTAGGTGAAGTCCATGACCAAAGTTTTTCAGGGTTAGTCCAAGGACTGTAAGGCAGACTCCATTGCCTACTCTCTTCTTCCAGTGTAAGCAGATCTTACTGGAGCTTTGGTGTTCTTTACATAAAATTACTTCTGATGCTCAGAGCCTGTCCCTATGTAAGAGTCAGTGTCCAAAATTTTCTCTTAAAGGGCCACCAAGACAATGCGGGACCCCTTTAAAGTCCTTTTCTTTGTAAAGCATCTGTCTCCAAATAAGATCACATTCTGAGGTAACTAGAAATAGAAATTCAATATATGAATTTGAGGAATAGCATAACTCAAGCCATAACATGAAGAGACAGAAACAATTTTTTACACATGATGAACTCTAGCTCTCATTCAAAGTAGGTTGCAGTGTTGAGAAACAAAAACTGGAGAAAAAACTTGAGGCTGTGAATTTACTGAAGGGCTGGAAACTATTCACATATCATCCAGTTTCTGGAAATCCTGATCTATGGATCCAAAGGAGGGCTGCAAGATAGCTCAGTGGTTAAGATCTTGCCTAGCATGTCCCATGGTCTCAGTTTAATTTCTGGTAAGACACTAGGATCTGTCCTGTCTTGTCTTCTCTAATTCTTTAATTTTTTAAAACCAGGGAATTATTTTATGTTGAATAAGTTTTCCTGATATAAAATTTAGGCTGGGTTGGTAGCAAATGCCTATAATCTCAGTACTTAGGAAGTGGAGGTAGGAGGATCAGAAGTTTAAGATAATTGTTAAGTACTAAATTTTGAGATGAGTATATGCTAAATGAGATGCTGATTCTAAATGACAACCTAAATAGTAATGGTATTAATAACAATTTCTATGTTAGTTAATTTTCCATTATGATAAAATATCACAACTTTTAAAAAGCAAGGGCTTATTTTAGGTTCCAGTTTCAGAGGGATAAACTTCAAAATGATCAGGGAAGTATGGAAGCAGGAACAGATCATATTTTTTCCACACACAGGAAGTAGAGAGAACAGGAAATAGGGTGAGGTAATAAACTCTTAAAGCCTGTTTCTATAACCATACTTCCTCTATTGAGGCTCCACCTCTGCAAGGTTTCATAACCTTGCCAAACAAATGACACTACCAATTGAGTATCAAGTGTTCAAGTATGTGAGTCTGTCAAAGGCATTTCTCATTAAAACTACCACAAATAATAATTACAACATTAATATTACGGGATATACTTTTATTGAAGTTTGTAAGTATTTTATTATTAAGAATAATTAAGAAGTAGGGTTACAACTTCCTCATTTAGTTAGGAATATATATTCTTGAAAGGATGAAAAAGCCATATGCAAGTAAGGAGGCCTAAGATGCTCGATGCTAATGATATGTGATCACCTTCTATGTTCAAGTGTCACTGACTTCCAAGTTCCCTGCTTAATTCTCTAGGCCATGCCTGCTACCTCATATTTAGTCTTAACTACATGCACAGGAGTAGCCTCACTGTTAAAGCCACAGTGGGAAGCACAAATTTGATTTTCTTCTTTCCCCTATATCTAAAAATCTCTACTCATTGGTTGGATTTCCATAATAATTTTTATCCTTTAAGTTTCTCATGTTATCACATATGTTATTTTGTATCATTAAGATATTGAATTGAAAATTTGAAAAGGAATAAAAACTGACACAGTACAATAAATACACAGTCATAATAATATTCCATGAGTAGTGCATGGGCACCCAAATAAGCATACTCAAGCAAAAAGTGATGAGATGCTGGATTTGGCAACATAGCTCAGTTAGAGAGTATTTGCTTAGAATGCATAGTGTGCCCTGGATTGCATCCCTAAAGACTTCTTGCCCAAAAGAAGAAGTATGCATCTATTCCATATAAGTTTTTATTTATGGTCCATAACATGGGTGGCAGTTTCAATGAAAGGACATGAGAGAAGTTTGGGTAAGAGCAGATTTGGCATTATATCTTTCAATACATTTGAGGTGGTGAACACAGTAATGCCAGCAGACAAGTAGTTTCCTTATTTTCTGGAGATTGAAGTACATCATCATTTTATATGATGTGATTCCTGCTGATAAGGAGAAGATAGAAATACTCACTGAATTTCATTCCAAAGCACAGAGCTCCTGCTAAAACTGTTGCCTTGTAGCCTAAAGATAAGAGTATTAAAGCCATGGGGCACGGGGAAGGAGCACCAAGAGAGCAGAGGGATAGGGGCAGGAATCCAAGCACCACCAGCCCTTCTTAGTCTAAGCCATTCTTCTGTTCCTAGATGCTGCTTCTCTTCTGCCTGCCTCCCCAAGGTCTGTCCCCTTATCCATTTTTTTCTTGTTCTAGTTGGCTTACTACTGTAATTTAGTATGATGTACATACCCAGTTGACACAAAGACACTTGTTCATTAATTCTTCCATTCATTCAGTTATTCCATAACTTTTTAATGATGAACAACATAAAAAAAGGTTCTGCATTTGTAGAAGTTTCTTTACAGGTGGGAAAGGGCTTAGAGATTATTAAATGAATAATTATATAACTAACTAGATGTGTTAAAGACTATGAAGAGAATAGAGTGGGAGGGTTAATTTGGGAGGTTGGGTTTTAAAATTTACTCTAGAAAAATACCACTTTTCTAGGAAATTATAAACCAGTGACTTGGCTATTTCTCTTGTATTGATATTGTGTCCATTAAACTTTCTGGAAACTTCCTCTGAAAGTGACATCTGAATCCTGATCCTGGTCTCTCTGAATATATTGCAACATTTCCTAAGCATTCCTTGAAGACTTTATCATAGTTTAGAACTAAGATAGCTCATTACATTATAATAGAGTTATAGTTGTCTTATCATGTAAGTCAGTGACACAGGGGGTATATACACATTGGTACCTATTTTGGAATTCTGATTGACTTTGTCTCAGCTGAAGATTATATCATATGAGATCAATAGGATAAATTATAGAATATCTATTCATATTATATTGATGTAAAAGTCAATTTCTTTTAGACCTTTTCTTTCTATTCTGTCTTGTGTTTATTGCTAGAGAATTATGGTTTGGTAGGTGTTAGGCTAATTCATTTTGGAATTTGCTGTCTCACCAAGCAACAAAGATCTTCAGGACCTTCTGGTTGGCCATTGTGTAGTTTGTGACCTTCCTTGTTTGTACTGAATGACACTGGACCCCCTACACATTGGTAGTTTAGCTGTCACTTTTTTCCAGGATGTCCTTGATCATGAAATAAACAAAAGCCACACAGTTCTGTGTGGAACAGCCTTTAGACTATATCAAAAGAAAGGAGAAAGATTTATATCTTCTCAAGAAGGAAGAGTGAAGATGAGATAAAATATTCAGAACCATTTCCAATAATGTCTAGTAGGTACTTTCACTGAAGATTGACAGCCACATTGTAAAAAGAAACCACAGGTGGCCTGAAGAGATGGCTTAGTGGTTAAAAGAGCTTATTGTGCTGGGCGGTGGTGGCACACACCTTTAATCCCAGCACTTGGGAGGCGGAGGCAGGCGGATTTCTGAGTTCGAGGCCAGCCTGGTCTCCAGAGTGAGTTCCAGGACAGCCAGGGCTATACAGAGAAACCTTGTCTCAAAAACAAAAAAAAAAGGAAAAAGAAAAAAATAAAAGAGCTTATTGCTTTTGCAGAGGACCAGGTTTGAGTCCCAGCAACATATGGCAGTTTGCAACTGTATATAACTTTGGTTAAAGGGATCTGACACCTTCTTCTAGATTCCATGGGCTCCTGTACCCATCTGGTACTCATAGAACTCAGGACTTGATGGTTTCTGAGTATCTGTAGCAGTTAAGGGATCCTCTGCTGTCTCCTGAAACTCTGTCAGTTGCCATCTTCTAGGTAGGGTTTCCTAATATCTCTTTGTGTTTCTTTGTTGTTTTTCCTCTTGGGGACATTTGCATAGAATCAGCTTAGTTGGGGTTAAAAGATTTACTCATTCTTTGTCATTGTTTCACCCCTCAATGAAATCATTTTTTTCTCCCTGTTTTCTGACAGGGAAAACTTCACTAAAACCTGAGCAGAAAAAGAATAAATAACAAAACCTACCCAGTTTTTAAATAAGTCTCCCAGATAAGAGCACTTAGTTTAACACCAACCCTCACACATGTTTATTGAGAAAAAATGTAGGATTAATCATTACAAATGAGAAGAACTTGCAAAAGTTTGTTTTCAGCTTTGGTCTGGAACAGTAGTTCTCAACCTGTCAGTCATGACCCATTTGGGGTCTAATGACAATTTTACAGGGGTAGCAAATCAGAAATGCTGCATATCAAAAATTCACATTACAATAACAGTAGTGAAATTAGTTATAAAGTAGCAACAAAAGTAATTTTATGGTTGGGGGTCACCACAGCTTGAGGAACTGTAGTAAATATTTGCATCATTTGGAAGGTTGAGAACCACTGAAAAACATTAAGAAACCTGTTGGCAGTTTCAGTGGGAAAAGTGCAGTCTGTGTTAAGGTCTGTTTAGGATTCCTCTACTCCCAGAAGTGTTCCTAGTCATCTCATTTTATTAATATCCTGAGCAGGTTTATTTTGTCCTTATACTCTCTAGAAAGGACTCTGGTATCTTCCAGAAGGACACTTACCAAAAATTCTATATTCGTCATGAGTTTTCTATCACGATGACAAAATACCTAAATTAAAATAGGAAAGGTTCATTCTTTTTCACTTATTAATTCAGAGAATCTAGATGGTAATCACTTGACTATTGCCTTGGTCTAGAAGCAACATAGTGAATTGTGTTGGGAGCACATGAGACTGCTCACTTCTTAGTGACCAAAAGCAAATGTGGTAAAAAGCCCAGCATCCCAATGTCCTCTCCAGGCATGACATCAGTGACCCCCATCTTCTGCAGGTTTTGTCACCCCTCAGTAGAACTCTAGGCTGTTGAGCAAACCTCTAATACATGGTCTTTCAGAGAGCAATTAAGATCCAAGATATAATACTTACAAAGTATCTCTAGGTATGGTTCTGATTATTTATTGGTTGTACTATTATTGGTTGTATTTGACTGTTCCAGTTTAGTATGAAAAACACTAAAAAATATTTTTAAAAGTGAACTTTTCGCTAAGGACATTATTCTACTACAATGTGGGAAGCTGAGTTATTCAGATTGCAAGTTCAGAGCCATCCTGGGTTATCTAGTGAGTTCAAGGCCAGCTTAAGCTGCATTGAGACTGTTTCAGAAACAAAAACATTGAAAAACAAAAGTAAACTTTTTCTCAGGCAACTTCACTAACAGTTGAGTCAGGCATGAATCATGAAACTGACTGGCAGTCAGTAAAAACAACATAGATGTGAAGATACAGATAGATAGGTCAGTTTATGAATGGAGTTATATGTAGAGAGATAATAAAGTCACTTCTATTATACTTGGACATTGCTAGGGCCCTTGGTTCCATAGTTTGAGACATACTCTATTGCTTTTGGAAGATAGGTGCTATTGATGAGATACTATGATCTAAGATTTTTTAAAAACCATTGAAATCAAATGTATGCTACCAGAGGAAGTATGTCTCTGACATCATGAATATTTATTAAACTGGTAAGCACTCAGTTTAAAGTGTAGTGACTGGTGACCCATATGTATACTACAAGCCACTCTGGAAAGATTGTCAGTCTCAATGTTCTAATGAATTTGAGCCTTGGCAGACCATTGGTTGTCAGTGGTAGCCTAGTCTGCTCCAGAAGCTTCCATGTTGTGCCTACAGAGTAGAGAGTACTTAGAGCAGGTGACATTTATGTTATTTCTGTTGTTGTTAACTAAACAACCAAGCAAGACACAAACCTCTGAGTTTCAACCAAAAGCTGAATTTGCATTAGAATAAAACATACTATGGCATAATATATTGGAATGAATATAATGTTTTTGATTTTGAATGACAGAAATAAATCCCATTTCTAGAACATAACCCTTGTAAACTTGAGTGTAACAACCAATCTGACTTAGCTGATAATTAGATTTGTTTTATAGGGTAGATGTGAGAACCAAGGGGACCATGTATGCATACTGTTGTGTTTGGTAAAACAGTGGTATATTGTGGCAGGAGGGAGCACCTCAGCAGGCAAGCCAAGGTGATTCCTGGGGAATCACCACCTTGCTACAATCCTAACACAAAAGGAAGTTACTGGGGCAAGAGAAGGGGACCTCGAAAATAAGTATAGGGAGAGAAAGGAAAGGGACAAAGAAGAACAGGAAAGGAGAAGAAGAGAAGAGGCTGGCTTGGAACATGTGGAAAGTGGTAGGGGAAATAGGAGATGGGGAGTGTGTGTGTGTGTGTGTGTGTGTGTGTGTGTGTGTGTGTGTGTGTAGTAACAAGCAGTATTCTTCTAAGCCTGTCTCCTTGCTTATACCTGGCTGGCAGAAATGCAAGTTGTTGTTGGGCAGAGTCTACCAGATTTGTCTGTAAGTCAATATATACATTCTTAATTACCTAGACAAATGTCCAATTTCCCAGCATTGGAGAATTTGTCAATTTGACAGTCGTATAAGATGATCAAGCCTTGTCTTCTGACTACCCTTCCCCAGCTGTTTCCTGTGGTCAGTATGCTTAATAGCTCACCAAAATTATCTCTATATTGTGTTCTAAGCCAATAGCCATATTGCCTACAATTAATGTATTTGATTCTTCCTTCTGGACACATTTAGGGCAATATAAAGAGCTTAGGGATCCCAAGAGTTAACTTACAGATGGATTTTTAGAACACACAAAATATAGACGTGCTGTTAACTAGTTCCCGTAGGAACTTGCTCCAGATATAAATCTCAGAGACGAATCAGCATGTATTCTTCTCACAGACATTTCATTGGCCTATGTAAGAAAATTGCAGATTAAATCAGCTTTTTCTTCCTGCTGGGTGTGAATTAAATCAATGACGAAGTAGGAGGTGTAGTTTATCTGTGTGATAGAGGTTACCAGAACCAGTGTTAGATGGTTTGGGTCCTTAAAGAAGTAGGTGATGTCACTGTAACATAGAGTCTTAACAATAGTCTTTCTTTTTGGATCCATCTCTTGGCAAGTATTCCTCACTGTCCTTTTATAACTAAACTGGAACTATACAGAAGTGCTATATTTATACCCATTTCTTTCTATGTGTACATTGTGATTGATGCTCCCTCTCTCTCAGTCTACCAAATATCATTCTTTTATATATGGAATTGTAAAGCGTTAAGAGAGCATTTCCTTCAGGCAGATAACATGTGCTCAAAACCCAGTTGTGTGTGTCCTTGGTGAGAAATCTGACTTCTAACCACTCATCATAAGAGAGCTGTTAGAGATGGTCAGCTGGGTTAGGAGGGAAATGGAAGGAGTGAACCAGTGTTTCCAAGATGTCCTCTGACCTCCACATAAATGCTTTGGCAAGATGTAAGGGCACACAAAATAAAATAAATAAATATTATAAAGTATCAAAATAAAAGAAGTATTGAAGTTTATTTTTAAAAGCTTTTCTTAGGATGATTATATTTCTATAGTATACTCAGAAGAGTAAATAGTCAATAATATGTTCCATCTAATATCTTGGTCAAAATAAGGCTTGGTGAATGAGCCATAGTGTTGAAAGTATTTAAGACATTTGCTTATAGCAATTATGTAGTAATTGACTGAATGCAATGTATAAGACTAAATGAATTAATAGACCAAAAGGAGCAGAAGATACGCAATTTCCAATCAGTAACTAAATACGTGATCTTTCATATTCATTGAAAACCTTTTTGGAGTGGTCATCCCACTTTTATGAAAAAGAATGTGTAATGTGTCCTTCAAAAATTCAATTATCAAATTGTCAAAATCAATTATCAAAGAAACAAATATTTCCAATTAGCCCAGTGAATATGAATAATGCCTTATATTTGTCAGATTAATAATTAATAATAAGATTAATTCCAGCAGGGATCAATAGTTAAGGTTTGACAGGTGTGCTTGGTCTAGTGTTTGGCAGACATACTAGGCACTAACCATCAACTCTGCTGCCCGCATGCATTCCTGAGATTATAGAAAAGTATATCAAACTGCCTCATTCCTGCCCCACTGGAAAAGGAGATCTCTCTTTTGCATCTGAGGTCCTCTCCACAATATTTGACTATACTTTGTAAGAGAACTTGAGCCAACTTTGGACATCTGGGTTTTCCTTGTCACATCCCTTCAGTCTGTTAGACGAGGCTCCAAGGACAGTAGCTCAAAGCTGTTTGTTTTGATGCTGATGGATATTGCAGTCTGTAATCCATGAACCGAAACATGGCTCCTCTTCCACTGCTTCTGGCATATCTTATTGTGTTTATGAGACTGACAGGAAAACACATCTCAGGCATATCTCATATGCTGATCTGCGAGAGAGATAAGCTTCTTGTTTTGCTTGAGTGGAAACAGAACAAGCAGGTGGCAGAAAAGCGCTGCATTGATTTCTACTTGGTCTGAGACTGCTAGGGTAAGATTAGGTCCCCTCTGGGCACATTCCAAGCCTCTGTCATAGGATTATTAGGTGCACAGACTTATAATCTGAGCTAGGCAGTTTCCTTCCTGTTGCAAGGAATCTACTTTTATGTAGTTTATTAATTTGTATTTCATGATCTGATGCCACTGTACTAGGATGCATTCTGTCATAAGGACTGAAAGACAGATAAGTCAGAGCTGAAGGTCCTATACGGATTTACTTTGTTAGCAGTACATATCTCATTTCCACCCTCCTATTCAGGGCCCTGTCTTTAAAACATATCCTGGCCAGCAGATTTTGTTCTAGCATAAAATCAGTACCTTGTTGAAGACAGATGACATACTTAGACTGGTACTAAATAGGATCAAGTGGCTCTAATCCAGATCTTGAATTTTGTTTGTTTGCTTCAGTCTTGCTATGCAGCCCATTCTACAAAGCACAGACTCCAGTACCCAAACCTCTTCTTTCAGCCTTTTCCATACTAAGTTGATAGGTGTGGACCCCTGTGCCCTGACTGAAGCTTGAGCTTTGATGCCCTCATTATTGCTGTACGGTTTGACATTTTTCCAATCATGGATTGGATCTCATGATTCTCCAATTAGCCTCTAAGCTTCTTGGGACAGTCAGCCTTTGATGATGGATAGATACTACTTAGGAAGACACACAGTAAGTGTTTCTTATACTTTAGTGCTTCAGAAGAATGAGGCTGGGATTTCTTCTGCCCTAAAACTTAGACTTGGCAGGCTCTTTATAAGACTGTCCTTCCACTTTTGATTCCTTGATTATTAATTGGTTCCAATGGAGTATGTTTCAGATCTTTAATTAAATCCTCCTTTCTGTCTAAGTCCCTGCCAAAACGTATTTTTCATTTTTCTCCCTGCAATGCTCAAGCATCAGTTGATGCCAAGTGCATGCTGTTTCATTGCATTTCATCCAGATTTAGTTGCAAAGTGGTGTAAGGCTGCAGCATCTATTTCAGGCACCTTTGCAGGGAGACATTCTTGACCCTCAATATATAAGACAGAGGGAAATTCAGGACAGGAAAATGAGGTAGACGTCCTTCCCAGACCTTAACTAATTTATAAAGAAAAGGGAAAATGGCAGCTCATATGCCACTGGCTTTCTGCCCAACTGAGATATTGAAGTGTTAGAGGAGACAGGATCAATATGGACATTTGGTGTACAAAGCCCTTTTAAGTGGGCTCCTGCTTTCACCAAACATCTCTAGCAGCCATTTGATGAGAATGTCTCATGGCTTGGAGTCTTATCTAATGGGAAGATGAGCAGTAGAGAAAAGTTTTAGTGGTTTCACTCTTGCCTGACCTATCCCTGGATTCTTCAGTCCCATTTTTTTTTATTTTTCCTCTCTTGTGGACTGGCTTCTTCGGTTATAGAATAGGAAGGAGGAAATTCTATTGCATTAGTTATCTTTTCTAATAACCAATTTCTTTCAAATTTCACAGCTTAAACAATAAGATCCCATTCTGTGTCTCACTCTCTGTGGATTAGAAATCAAGAGAAAGCTTAGCAAGGAGACTTCAGATCCCCCTTGTTTAACAGAATAGACATATTCCAAGCTCGCTTATATGGCTGTTGCCAGAACTTTGGCTGTATCACACTTCTGATCAGAGATACAGTCCCTTGCACTTGGTTGTTCCTCTCTTTCAAGTAACTTAGCTTGATAAGTATTGTCCTCTTTCAGACAACAAGAGAATGAAGAATAAAGAGAGAAGGCAGTCAAGGCATAAACCACTGTTCAAACTAAACTTAAAGTGGTTTCCCAGTGCTTCTGTATTTTCTCCATCCTTTCAAAATGTGTCAGTCAGTTCAGTAGACATTTAAGGAAAGAGAATGACACACACACACATGGATATCAGAAGCTGGAATAAGAGGGGGCCATCAAACAGACAGACAGATATATACTCTGTAAAACAAATATTAACATGCCTTCCTTATAGTGTTTGCTGAAATTGAGCATAGTAGCTATGCCTACCAGGAAGCAGAGAACATTGTATCCAAATCCCCCACTTACCCACATAACACATCACGTGGTGCACAGCAGAAACTGAAATAGCTACATGCTTACAAAATTACATTTATTGTATTTAAAACTGAGCCTCCCTGCTCATCAAAAGAGATCATTTTTTGCTGTTTTTCTTCATTGATAATTTCCTTCTTGTGTTTCATTTTTCTAGTTGCCATTAAAAGAATAGGTTAAGATCTGAAATAAAATTATTCAATATCTAATATAGGTCTGGCATTGTCTTCTTTGATTTATCTCTAATTTCTAGATACAAGTTTCTTCTTCTGATCAAGAATAATTTTTCTGTCAAACAGGATAAAAACATTATATTCCTAAAGACCCAGAAGACAGGTTCTGCTGAGATGGCCTCTAAACAGAAGGCAAAGAGCATCATATAAATCCTGTGAACCACATAACCTGACACCTGGGTATGCAGTTGGTGTGGGCAGCCATTTTTATGAATCTGGGAGGTGATTTTTTTCCCCCTACATCCTGATTTTTTCTATCATTAAATTCATAATCCCCTTTCTCTCAGGAGTGTAAAATACCATGCTCATTAATGACATTTGTCCAAGATATTCATTAGGTACCTGTTTCACTTGAGTCTATTTAAAAATAGTGCTTGGTATAACCACTGTTATACACATATTCACACACACACACATACATGACATACACACACATACTTTTTTAAAAATAATTAAAATGCTAATCTTTTATAGTCGTATGGAAAGACAATAAAAGTCATAAGTTGAAAATGAAACTAAAATTATGTGCACTAGATTTCTAGATTTGTCAATTTTGCTGCAAGTTAGCCTGCTATAATCTGTAAAGCTATGAGGCAAATTTTATATAGCCAGATAGGGCATAAACTATGAAATTTATATGAATTTACTATATGACTTGGTAGGACTGTGCTCTGTGTGGATTCAGGCAAAAGAATGGTACTTGTCAGAGTTCAGCCATCTGGGTTGGAGATATCAAGGCAAGGAAAAGCTTTCTCTTTAATTTGAATTATTTTATAGGCAAGGATGCCATCTTCAGAGGGTTGTCTTGACATATATGGAGATATATGTAGACCTTCCAATAAAACTTTCAGAAAATAAAGCTGGTTATTGCACAAGTTGAAATGGCAAGATAATTAGGGTAAAATATTTCCCCTTCAGATGTGTTTTATTCAGAAGGAAACTAGAAAGAGTTCCCTGGATTTCTGTTGCTGCTTTTAGGATTAGAAACTCTCAGGATATAATCAGATGTTAAAGGTCCTTGAAGTCACCCAGCCATAAAGGTCTTTTTGTCAGAGCTTTGATGACTCAAGGTAAGCTTGTGGTCAAAGTAGCTTTCAAGACAGAATGAAGTATGAGCATGTTAACCACTGGGAGGGTCAGACATTTGACAGCTAATCTATAGTGGCAGATACCATACTTTCTCCTATTCTACCAGTGGCAGAGGAGAGGTCTCCTTCCATGACATGTACTACCTGATGATGTATATGATTAAGAGTCCATTTGACATGCCCCTCACACTTTCCTGATCCCTAGTGGAAAAAAATAATGGTACCTAAACCATTTTGTTTTAACTAATCCAGATATGAAACATGAAATAAGATGAAGCATATTTCAGCACACACATTTTTCTGAGCAAGTGGGATAGCAAGAAGCAAGAGGTGGTAAAATAAGGTATTAATCACTTCTTTGAATACAGCAGCAACTTGGCCCTGATTGTTAATGCTTATCCCTGCTATGTAATGTATAGTCATGTTGGATTAAAAACCCCCTTGGATATAATTTTATTTACACCTACACATATATTTCTAGCAGATGAATGACCATTCTTGGAAATACTTAAAAAATCTGAGTTGGTTTTGTAACACTGCTCCAAGTTCAGCACCTATATGGGAAAGGATGAGGCTGGATGATCTATAAGACTCCTTCTGGCTATAACATCCCATTAGTTCATGGTTCTTGTAGGGATGCTAGGACATGATGAAAAAGGATCACACTGTTTTCCTGTCACCATATTTATGATGCATGGCATTTTGTGTTTGCCCTTGAGTCAGCGCTGTTTCTTTTCATGACACAAGCAAGCTAGCATCTCCCTGTTTCTTGGGGAAGCCACGCTGCTACTAAAGAGCAAGTATCTTTTTCTTCCCATCAGTTTTCTGATGGCTGCTACCTTTACTCAATGCCATGTTCTCTTACTGTGATGAAAACTTTGGCTAAAGATGAATATTTTAGCTGAACTACTACTCAACTAACCATTTTCCTTTTTTTAAACCAAGAAAATAGAATAGATTAGAATCTTCAGATTACTATGAATTAAGTAACATGATTATGAAGCTTCAGACTAAAATAACAGACAAAAACAAAACAAAAACAGAAGAAAATAAATAGTGATATACTCAGATTAAAAACATCCTCTCTCCTATATACATCAGTAACTAGAAACATAAACATGCTGTTGGAATCAAGGTTTTCCCAAAGAAAAGGATATTTATATCAATCAGCAACATATTCTTTGCTGTATAGTAGAACAAAAAGTTAATATGAAATTTTACACCTCAGTGAAATAGCAGTGCAATAGAGAATTTAAGTACATATAATACTATAATACACACACACACACACACACACACACACACACACACACACACTGGTGAGCACACATGGCGCACTAGTCAGTGTTACTTGTTCCTACCTTCAAAATTTTGCTTAGAAACATTCTAGAAATAATAGATGGACATACATACTTCTGCCTGGTTTAGTCTTTGAAGAAAGTACCAAGATATGACAGGGCATGCACAGAAGGAAAAACAACATCAACAACAACAACAAAGTCAAACTGAGCCACTATTCCCTGGAAAGGAGTGGTTAGTGTATTGCAATAAGAATGGCATTGCATTGGATTAAGCCACAGGATATGAACGGAATGCTTTTCCTAATCAGCTCCGTATGAAGCCTGCAAGGAATGATAACTGCGAGACCTGGAAACAGTTACTAAGAGAGGATTGTGGTTCATTTTGGAGGAAAAGCGGAAAGAGGCAGGTGGGAGCCCTAGGCTCTCCTGAGGCTCAGCCTTTAATATGCTTGACCCTCCCCACCTTATCAATGAAGTCATTTGATCTTTTGCCCCGAGGAGAACTATGCAGGAGAAGCAGAGCTATTGTAGAACTGAAAAATGCTATTAAGAGGTGAAAAGAGTTGTAAATAAACTATTTCCTTCAAACTACTGTTACCAGGTAAAATACATTGTCTTAAGACAGATAATATCTACTTCAGAAAGGGTTTTAATTTATGAGAGACTCCTGCCAACAATGACAGTTTGCATAAGCTGTGGATTAGGATCAGTGGGTAAAGGCAATTGCTCTATGTCCACATTCGAATATTTTGATTCCTACACTCCAGATTTTCCCTGGAGTTTATTCAAGGCTGGAGGGCAACTTCTAATTCCTTCCCTGCTCTCCCCAGTCTCTCAAGCCTTCTTGCTCTCTCATGCGGGTCATTCTTCCTGTGTTCACCCACATTTCAGAGATCTCTTTCTTGACTTCTTTCATTACACCATGACAATCATCGTTTCAAATTCTAGATCTCTCAAGAGGTTAACGAATAAAAAAGGAAGCCACTGGCCAGATTGGACCACAGGCTTCTTAAGCAGGTTCTTGCCATCTGCCTGTCCTGCTCCGTCTCAGCAGAGTTGCCATAGCTCTTGTCTTCAGTCGTTTGTTCTGGGAAGGTCTCTAACCACAGTCAGGTTTTCCTAACCAGGGAGCAGTTAGTGACCTAAGCACAATATTGTGTTAGAGACAAGAGGAAATAATCTCCCTAGAAATCAGTGGCTTACCTTTTTTCTCCTTCTGTATCACTTTTGCATTTGAAATCTCTGCTTTTCAAGTTTACTTCCTGAGCCAGAGAGTTGTCAAAACTTTTTGTAATAATTAGTGAGGACAGGCCTTGCTCAGTATTTTGAAACAATTTCAATCAATTGACAATTTGAATCAATTTTGAGTCATTTGTAAATATTGCTCATCAGCTCCTCATAGCAGTCTGTGGTGTTGTTAGTACCATTAGATTCCTTATCTTGTAGATGGTAAATTAGAGGTTTAGAAATGCAGAAGTTAGCAGATTTAATTGTGTGTATTGAAAGAGAGACACTACTGATTTCAGAATCTTCATATGATTTTGGCTTAAGAATTCTTGTTCTCTACTAGGTACTGGATTAGATTAAAGGAATTGAAAACATAGAAGATAAGATCTTTGTCTGCATCTAATGAGATGATCATTTTTTTTCTTTGAGTTTGTTTATATATTGGATTACATTGATGGATTTCCATATATTGAGCCATCCCTGCATCCCTGGGATGAAGCCTACTTAATTGTGGTGGATGATTGTTTTGATGTGTTCTTGGAATCAGTTTGTGAGAATTTTATTGAGTACTTTTGCATCAATATTCATAAGGGATATTGATCTGTAGTTCTCTTTCTTTGTTGGGTCTTTTTGTGATTAGGTATTAGTGTAACTAGCTTCATAGAAAGAATTGAGTAGTGTTCCTTTTGTTTTTATTTTTTGGAATAGTTTGAAGAGTATTGGTATTAGATTTTTTTTGAAGTTCTGCTAGAATTCTGCACTAAAACCATCTGGCTCTGTGCTCTTTCTTGTTGGGAGACTTTTAATGACTGTATCTATTTCCTTTGGGGTTATGGTTAACCACTTCATCCAGATTTTCTAGTTTTGTTGAATATAGACTTTTGAAGTAGGATCTGATTATTATTTGAATTTTCTGTCATTATGTCTCCCTTTTCATTCCTGATTTTGTTAATTTGGTACTGTCTCTGTGCTCTCTGGTTAGTCTGGCTAGAAGATAAGATCTTTCTAGCATTAGAGTCTGATACAAACATATTATCACAGACACAGATGGACCAGCATTGTCTTCCTGTGGGCAAGAGTACAAAGATACTACCAGTTAGCTCATAAAGCACTAAGGCTTTTATGGTGCATATGTATGTGTATATGTATGTGCATGTATATATGTATAGTTGTGTACATGTGTATGTATACATATATGGTATATATGTATATATATGCAGTACAAATGTATATACATACAGATATACACACACACATATATATATATATATCATTTGTCCATATTCACACACAAAGATAAATAATCAAAACAAAATTTAAAAATTAAAGTAAAATTCCCAAGCTGAGTTGTTCCAAAAATCTAAAACTATTTGAGCATTAATATGATGTCACAAGTAAAAATATTTTACTCATAACAGGCTCAGTCAAAATACAGGTCCACTGACAATTTTAAAAAATGACTTTAGACCATGAACATAGAGTACACAGATAAAAATAATGTATTTACACTTTGATCCCTTTCTCGCAATGTATGTAAATGCATATATGAATGCTTCAAAAAGTGAAAAGAATCTGAACTACTGTGGTGCCAGGAGTACAGGTAAGAAAAGTCCAACCTTTGGGCCCGATTTATATTCATATGGAGACATACGTGTACATGTTTTTAAAATATGTACAAATATTATATTTATACATAGGCATAAATATATACCCAATTATTTATAAATACATCTGTACATCCATATAAAACAGACACACACGTGTATGTATATATGTTTACACATCCCTTATATTTTAGGAAGTGGTGACCATTTTTATATACATTAAAATCTATATGCTTAATGAACATATTTGACAGCAGTACCCAACTGATATTTTTAGAGATTCTTCTTTTTAAATTATGTGTCTATGTATGTATTGTGTATAGGTGGCAGGGTAGGTAGCTACAAAGTTCAGACTAGACCTTCCGATCTCCTTGAGCTGGAGTTACTGTGGTTGGGAACCACCAACTATGGGTTTGGGAAATGGAATTTGGGTCCTCTACAGGAGCAGCAGGAGCTTCTGATCTTTGAGCCATTTCTCCTGCCCCAGCCTTTTTTCTATATACACATCATCACATATATATATATATATATATATATATATATATATATATATATATATATATATGTTTTAAGGTACTGGCTTCATTCTTATGTCTTAGAATATGACTGGAAATCTTTTATTTTCCAGAATCTTGAATATGCAATTGTGTCTGTAAATGTGGATACAGGTATGTGTGTAGTATGTGTATTCATATGTTTGTATTTCTGTTTGTATCCATGTATGTTGGTATATGCAAATGTGTATGTGTATGCAAGTATGTATGTCTTTGTATGGGTATACAAATGTCTGCATACATGTGAGTATGGATTTGTGTATATGCAAGTGTTTTGTATGTATATGCATGTGTAAGTATGTGTTATATACATGTGTGTATGGGATTGTGTGTGTGTATGTATGTGTACACATATATTCAGCACCATCTTTGGTAGGAATAGACCATGAGCTAGATGATCTCTGTATTAGTACACCAAAAGTTGTAAGTTTGCAACACTCAGGCTCGATAAAGACTTTACAAAGTTTAGAAATGAAAGAGTAATAGGGTAACTCTTGTTTGAGTTGCTCCCACCCATAATAATTCATCTAGTAAAGACAGACAATTTGTCCAAAGGACAATGGATAGAACAATTCTTAGCATTTGCAAAAGGCTTGTCTACCTACTGAGTCTTTTACCTACCTCACTATTCATTTCTCTCTGGCAAAGACATTGGAAATCTTGTTAAACTAAGCTAAAATAATTTACAGGTGATAATCAGACTGAACCAATTGAATAGTCATGCCACTTCAAACAGGAAATATTGATCTACTTCTCAAAAACCTATTTAAGAATTCAAGTGTACCTGGTTTTCTAGTGCTATAGAGGTCAGACACATTTTAGGATGGACTCTGTTGGTAAGTCCCAGCCTCAGATAAATGAACATTTCTTCCAGGGAGACTACAGACTGTTATGCTACATAAATGTCATTTGCATTCATGACACGGGAGAGGACAGAGACATTGACAGAGTGTTTTTTCCCTGCCTCTTTCATTTTTAAATGGATGATGACATGCTTCAGGGAAGCATCCCCAAACAAAAGTTGACAAATTCCCATTTATTTTCCATCAGTGGCACAGTGCGAAAGGTCGTCCCAGACCTAAGTGTACTGCTCCCGAGGCTAAGATGTTTATGCCTTCAGCTCCATGGGTCTCCTACTGAGCTACCATCCCAGTCCAGTCAGTTGGATGGGATGATTAGTGGGCTGAAGGAGTTTTATCTGATTTCACTACAGCTATTAGTTTGAAACTCTGATCTATAAGTCTTCATGGGAAACACACAAGGGAGAGATATCTACCAGAAGCAATGGTATTTTTTACTTTCTCAAGAACAAAGTGATGTAAAAACACTCTATTGAAAATGGAGCCCTAGAAATACATGTGAGGGTGGAGGAGCATGTATTGAACTCCTGTAATGTTCCTGGCACCCTACCAGGCTATTTATGTTATATGCTTGATACAGTATGCTGGCATTATCTTTTTTCTCTTTTCCTTTTTCTTTTTATCCAGCACTGGTATACATGAGCATTAGGAAGGGTAGAACATTATGGATATACTGGAAGTCAAACCAAAACAACAATATCAAAATGGATGTTCTTCTTCCCAGTTTAAAAAGAGGGAAGGAGAAATTTTATAACTATAACTTATTTAAAATAAAAAAATTTAAAAAATTAGGATAGTAGTGTGCTATTTTTTATTCAATGATATTTCTTTAAGATCTTTGTGGAACATTATGTAGTTGGAAAATGTTTCGAAGCTTGTAGGTAGAAACGGGTAAGCATGCAGGACTGTGTAGGAACAGTCATTAGGGGTATTATATAACAAGCCTTACAGACTTTCTCTTTAATGGGGGAATTTTAACTTTCAGAGCTAAGTTCTATGTGACAAGACTATAGCAATTCCCAAATTACTATCATGGGAGAGTGTGGGAAGTGATACACATCTACCATTTTATCTGATAATAGTGGGGTTGTTTACATGAACTTGTGCATGTGTTCACATCCATTGCATCGTACAGCAAAAGAAAGGGTAACTCCAGTTCACTACACAAGGACTTAAAAATATAGCTTCAAAAACTAAAATTCAACAGTACAGCAATAGTATGTTAGTGGATGTCAAACTAAAGGGCTAATATGTAATTTATGTGGTCAACTGCTCCAAGAGCTTCTTGGATGTAGAAGGGATCATCCCTCCTCACACTCCACACTCCCTTCTGTTCCAGATCTGTTTATTAAGGTTATTCCTTCTTGGCATTGATTAAAATCCATTGATATCTTATACTTCGTAAGTTTAAAAAAAAAGACAAGGGGACCAAGGATGCTCCAAGGTGATGGTCAGGGCTCTAGAGGTGCCTTCCAGCAGGTCATCATGCTTCTTAGCCTTGTCTTTCTCCTGTCATTAATTCTCCTATTGATTTATATTTTTAAGACTAAGGTTAATCACATGTTTGTAGGTGACACCAATTGCTTTCTAGAGTTTGTCCCTTCTCCTTACTGTTCTGGTTTAAACCCCCTGTGGCTTTTTTTTTCCTACTGCACAGATCCTGATAAATGAGGTTGAAAGTGACATAGAAATGAACTCAGAAGTGAGTTTATAGCACTGCTGGGGACCATCTGTTAATGTAAATGTTTAAGGTAAAATGCATTAAGGCTTAGGAGCTGACGAGACATTTCATTTGCTTCCTGCCTTCAGGATGGATTACACCGAGCACTGCCTAAGTCTGGAGAGTTCTCTAGTTTAAACTTGGGATGTCGGCTTTAATTCCTGTCTGCTGCAATTCATTGTCAGAGACAAAATTTTAAGCGCATCTTAGGGTAGTGATTGTTAAAATAACTGGGTTAAGCCGTAAACAGGAGGAGTTGTTTGGGTTTTGATAAGTTCACAACATTTAATATGACTGCTAAAGATCAATGGTTATATACAGTTAAATTTGTTGTTTCTAGTATTAAATAATTTAGCTGTGTTTTTTGGGGCCATTAGTGCCTATCAAAGCAACAAAAATAATTTATTGAATGAATGATTTGGTATTAAAATTGTTGTTAAAGCTGAGTTATATTGTAATTCACCTGGTAATAGAGAAATTTAGAAGTACCTATTTCATTTTTAACCCTTGAAGGTGTATTATTGGAGAAGAAATTTAAGTTAAGTATCTTTCTGCTGTTTGCAGGAAATGGCCTTCTTCAAAGACAGAATCAAATTCAGCTACCAGACAGAAATCAATAATTTTCATTTTCAGCTCTTCCTTTATAAGTCGGTGACTCATGCTTATAGAAGGTTTCATGATCCTTGCAGACCTACCTATGAGAAAGAAGGCAGGGAAAGTAAGCATAATCAGAAGAAGGGAGAGAAAACTTATCTGAATGTAGTTCTGTTTAAAGAGATATGTAAATGGTTCAGGGGATGAGGCTCAGCTGGAAAAGCCATTGGATCCTCAGAACCCATGTAAATGTAGGGTGGGAGAATGAGCTCCAGCCTGCAGTTCCAGCTGTGGAAGGCAGAGTCTGAGATCTTCAGAACAAGAGACATAGAGATGAGCTCTGTGTTTACTTAAGAGACCTTACCTTAATGAATACAGTGACAAGAGAAATCTGGGATGATCTGACATGAACCTTGGGTCACCAAATGCATGTACAGTATACATGTGCCTCTAAAACACACATGAACACACTGCCTCTTCATCTGGATGAAATTCTCCAAATCATTCAGCTCATTTTCTCTGTTACGTAGAGGTGAAACTGCTCCAAAAGCAGTGGTTTTCTCAAAGTTTGGTAGAAGTACATTGGGTCAGAGAAAAACGCAAGATAGAACAATCCCATTCTTCCAGTCTCTGGCAGTTGTTCCCTCCTCTAGACTGCCATCCCTTTCTCTGGGATCCTAGGTTCTGTTGAGAAGTAGGCTTTAACCTGGAACTTTGGGTATTTTAGAAAGTGTACAAATGGGAAAGCTCTAAAATGACAAAGTACCTTCACATATGCATCAGCTCTTCCATTTTGAAAATAGAGTACATGTTTCAATATGTAATTTTGCATGGGAGAAGTAGAAAACCTCCTGCTTAGTTGGCTACATTGCACTTAATTGGATCCATTATACTACAATATAATTGCAAATTCCGAAGTCACAAAATCCAAATGAAAAGGTGGAAAAGGAAGGTTTGTGTTCAACTTCCAAAGACCCATAGGCACAATTTATATTCAGTACTTCAATTTATTTGTTTTCTCAGTTATTGTGTAAGTAATTAAGGTTTAACTATAAGAAGAAAAACATTGGGACTAGATTAGACTTCAGTATGAGAAGTCTCATGCTTTGTCTGTGACTATACAACATTGGGTGTTATCCACGGACATGAATAAGCATCCCATGAACCATAGGCTAAGGTCTTCCAGATAGCCCATGAGTGTACAAAATCTTTCATTTAAGTAGATTCTCAAAGAAAGTCAATTTCCTGATAGAAAACAGTAGCTGAAATCCAAGCAAGATGGTTAAAAGAAATCATAGATTGACATGTTTTCAAAGGAAGACTAAAGTGATCAAGTTTTAATTAACCCATTCAAAATCTGTGCTTTTCTCCTTAACATTATCTTAGTATCCCTCCAAAGAAATGTATATATAGACATTTGAACAAGGATATCCACTCTCATTTTAATTACTACTTGAAAAATTTCCTTGAAGAAATGATAGGATGCTAAAGCTTCCCTTGAGAAGAATGTGGGCTGCCCGATCACCTGAATGTTTGATAAGGAGAGCTACCCATTCTCTGTGAAAGCATCATGGAAACTCAGTGAGTTGAAGCAATTTTATGTCTGGAAATTTCCCAAGGATAATTGCATATGAAATGAGAAGTAAACTCCTCAGGGATTCCTTGTTATGGGAGGCGTAGGTCTTCTGATGGGTCAATGAGAAGAGCATCGTTGGGTCTTATGCCTACTTCTGCCAAGTCTGCTGTGGTGTTTCCAATAAATCACTTTAGCCACCCGAACTCCACAGGGACCCAGCTTCTACTTAAAAAGAAAAATTGCTTGAGTCTCTGTCATTCTACTCAATGTCTTACACTTCTGCCTGAACATCAGCGTGGGTAAGGTGACCTAAAGCCCCAGGAGAAATGGGAAATTACTATCACCATTTCAAATGAATCCAAGATGAAGAAGGATGGCAGTAAAGATTTGTTACTTGGAAGAGTTTCTACTGTCCTCTAGAGTTCTAACATTATCTATGAGGATACCTATAGTATTCTACTATTTTATAATGCAATACTGATATTTATCCAGGAAAACATATTTGTTAGATTTTCTTTCCCTATGGCTTTTTAATTGAGGAACTCTCTTAAGGGGTTGGAGAGATGGCTCAAAGTACATATTTTTCTGTTGCATAAGACCTGCATTCAGTTTCCAGTGCCTACATAAGACAACTCACAACTGCCAGCTCCAGAAGGCAGAGCGGTGTTTTCTGGCCTCCTGAGGCACCTGTGCTTATATACACATACCCTCTTTATCCCTGCCTTGACTCCTCCCTGTTCATAAAGATGCACACGTGATGAACCTAAAAATAAAATAAATCCTTAAATGTCTCAAGTTTCCCTGTTCTAATTCCTGTAGAAAAGAAGGATTATACTATAATATATTCAAAACTTTTGTGGGAAATAGGGCAAGCTTTTAAATATATTATGATGTAATCCTTCCTTTTGAGGGGAATTACAATGGGAAACAGGACTTTTCAAAGATTTATTTTATTGTTTTTAATTTAAATGCAAACATGTTCTTACTGGGTTGGTTAGAAATTCCTCAGTGTTTCTTTGCCAGGAAGGCTTGTTTTGTACATCTTGTTGAACATGTACATTTCTGATGGATTCTTAGACATAAGTCAATTTGAATCACGGAATACTCTTTACTTTTAAAAAACAAATATTCTGATCTATGTAATTCTCTGCACTCTCAGAAGCACAGAGTATTTCTTTGGAATTTTGAATGCTTTCTGAATGATGGATTGTTTTATTGATAGCCCTACTACCCCCAATGAGAGCAAATATGACATTGTGATTAGAGGAGCTTAGACTCCCCTTTATCTTCCACCTGTCCTGTCCTGGAGTAAATTTGAGGAAACTTAATGACTTGCTTTCCTAGGTCAACCTTGACAGAATACAGATGCAGTACTTACCACTGATAGTAAGAATTCTTTAATCCTTTAGAAAGGAAATATGTTTATTGTACTGGCTGGTTTTGTGTGCCAACTTGACACAGGCTGGAGTTATCACAGAGAAGGGAGCTTCAGTTGGGAAAGTGCATCCATGAGATCCAGCTGTGGGGCATTTTTTCAATTAGTGATCAAGGGGGTAAGGCCCCCTGTGGATGGTGCCATCCCTGGGCTGGAAGTCTTGGTTGGGTTCCATAAGCGAGCAGGCTGAGCAAGCCAGGAGAAGCAAGCCAGTAAGGAACATCCCCCCATGGCCTCTGTATCAGCTCCTGCTTCCTGACCTGCTTGAGTTCCAGTCCTGAATTCCTTTGGTGATAAACAATGTGGAAGTAAGCTGAATAAACCCTTTCCTCCCTTATTTGCTTCTTGGTCATGATGTTTTGTGTAGGAATAGAAACTCTGACTAAGACATTTATATTGGCCAGAAGTATAGTAACAATTTTAATGAATACAACTAGAGGGAGGAGGATGGGAAGAAAGAAAGAAAGAAAGAAAGAATGAGAAAGAATGAATGAAAGAAGGAAAGGAGGAGAGAAGGAAAGAGAGAGAGAAGAAAAGGAAAGTAAAGTAAAGGAAAGTAAAGGAAAGGAAAGGAAAGGAAGGAAAGGAAAGGAAGAATAAAGTTCATAGATTTCTAAAAAAATATAGCTGGCGATAGAAATGAGGAGGGTACCCTGGGAAGATCATGGTTTGTTTTGATCTTTCATGGATGAAAAAAAACCTCAGATAATCAATGAAGAGTACATTCACAACTGAAATGAGAAAAGCACAGTGAACAAGCAGAGAGCATCTCCAGGTTGGAAATTTCTCTCTTTTCTTGATTCCATGCACGAAGGGTTCTCTCTTTTCTTGATTCCATGCACGAAGGGAAGACCAAACAAGTACTTGTCCTTTATTATCTGTCTCTTCAAATGCCCCAGAGAAACACTAAACTCCCACCTAGGAATAGTTAGACAAGCTCAGAAACTTTCATTTAGAAGTTAACTTGTGTGCATGATATATTGCTAAAATCAGAGTCCCCCCTCCCTGGTGGGGGTTATGGATACAGACTTTTCATTCATGCCCCTAGACTAGTACTGAGAACCGTTAGGAGTTTTATTTCTACATTTTGCTCATTTAACCTCCGCATACCTTTTGACTTGTTTTAAGAACACTCATTGGACCAAAATTAAGACGGAGTTTTTATTTCTCATTTTGAAAGCAGAAATCAAATGGAAATTGTGTAACAGTCTTGATATATTTTTTTTAAATAATCCTAAAATACCATACATGCCTTGGAACTAACACATTTCTGATTTTTTCAATGATGAAACAACTTTCATTTTGATATATTAAAGAATACCTCCCCATGTTCTCAATTTGATGGAGATCCAGTCTTGTTATAACTTTAGAACTACTTTGCGTTTTAAATATTAAGAAATTTTGGCTGAGTTTCTGGTAGCTGATTCCCAGTTAGTGTGACAAGGTAATTACTCAAGATTCTGCATGTGCATTTCTGGGTTGTGTTGAAGGATTCCATATATGTTAATTAGCTTTCTCTTTCTGTAAAAAATGCAGAAGGCAATCAAGTTACAGAAAAGTTAATTTTAGTACTCAATTTTGGATGCTGAGTCTATGGTCGGTTGGCTGCAGTGTTTTGGAGCCTGTGACAAAGCAACACATCATAGGAAGGCTGTGCCACAAGGGATGCTGCTTGCCTCATGGCAGCCAGGAAGCAAAGAGGGGAGGGAAGGCTTGGAGTCACAATATCTCTTAAAAGCTTGCCTCCAATGACTTAGTGTCCTCCCACTAGGATCTACCACCTAAATTCCCAATGCCTCTCAATAGTGTCCTGGCTGGTGACCAAGCCAAACAGTCTTTGGGAAAGCACTTATTCCAAATACAGCATGAAGTACTTGAAAAATTTTGCCTTCTCCCTGTGAGGGATGTTATCTACATAGCCTCTATACAAAGTTTCATTTAAAGCAGTGTTCTTTCCCCTGAAGGATAACAGGCTTTTGGTTACATTTAAAATCTGAGTTGGATCACTGGCTTTTCTCTCATTGTTCAGCTTTGATTTGTAGTCCTCATTTTGCTCATGAAGTGACCTGAGTATCACTCCTCTCTTTTCAACATGTTCCATATGCGCCTCTTGGGCATTCTGAATTCACACCTGTACTTTATTGTCACTGTGACTTTATAGTTGGTCCCCTCTCTCAACACAGAGTTGCTTTTCTCCACATCACCTTACTTTGCCATTCTGTCTACTATTGGAGATAAAGAAAGAAAGAGAGAGAGAAAGAAAGGAAAGAAAGTAGGTAGAAAGAAAAAGAACAAAAACTCCCAAAGCCTGAGCCAGGCAGTGGTGGTACACACCTTTAATCTCAGCACTTGGGAGGCAGAGGCAGGCGAGTTTCTGAGATCAAGGCCAGCCTGGTCTACCGAGTGAGTTCCAGGACAGCCAGGGCTATACAGAGAAATGCTGTCTCGAACAACAACAACAAAATCCAAAACTTTCACCCTGAACCATCTAAGTATTGCAACTGTAGGAAAAGAAAATACCTCTAGTCTCTTTAGGACACAGGCTTTATCTACTATTCTGCATAAAACACAGCAGGCATTTGTTCAGTAACACATGGCATGCAGGTATCTATCTATACATGGTATTGGATGAAAACAAAGCCTATAACTGGAATTGATTTTTATTTATTTATTTATTTATTTTTTGGTTTTTCGAGACAGGGTTTCTCTGTATAGCCCTGGCTGTCCTGGAACTCACTCTGTAGACCAGGCTGGCCTAGAACTCAGAAATCTGCCTGCCTCTGCATCTCAAGTGCTGGGATTAAAGGTATGCACCACTACCCCCCAGCTGAAATTGATTGATAGTTTTTCAACATGAAGAATATTAACAGGAACACAAATCCCAAGATTTAGATAAAACATACCAAGGGGAAATGACAAAAGTCTCAGAGCACATATGTCATTAGTCCAACATCAAGTAACACTTAACAAAGCCCTTGCATTGCTGAGACCTTTCCCTTAAATCCATTTCAAGTAAAATAATAGAATCTTATTATGTTGTTTCAGTAAAGAAAATGGACCAATAGAGACAGAACTTGGCAACCTTTCTCCTCCACCACTAACAGAATTCTATCTTGATCAGCACCAGTTTTATGTCTGGGTGAACTTCCTGTTATTGAAATCACGTACCTTGTTTCCCAGGATATAGTTGTTATTTGAAAAATATTGACCATAACAAAGAGGCTGAAGAAAGCAAAAAGTCTTGAGTGTCAGCCCTAAAAGTCCATATTAATATACTGGGTATGCCACATTCCTGAACATATTATATTCTTTTTGTCTGTATGTAAAAAGCAAGAAGACTTAATAACAGTAGCGAGTCATAACAACTGTAAGTTGGAACTGGCTCTTATTCATCTTTCTGGAACTGTTCTTACTCTTCTCCTGTTCATGGTTCCCAACTGATTTGACAAAAGACAGAGGGATTAAGAAATGAAGTAGCTTAGCTGAGAGGTTCCCCAAGGGTACTTTGTCCCACATGATCTCACTTGTGGCTTATGTAATCAGAGCTTTCTGAGTGCTAAAGGTATTACTATAAAGGTGATTGTTTGAGTCAGTGGGTGATGTTGTTATGATAATTATAGCCAGGTATGTTTGATCTTAAAGACCCAAGTTAGTCCTGCAGGAGACCTAGACAAGACTTGTCTCATGCCTTTGTAATCACACTTCCAATGCAAGGTGGCTCCACTTACCAAGTAGGAACAAAGGTGTATGATTAAGAGGGACTGTGTGTACCAGTGTTTGGGGGAAGCCCCAAACAATCCAAGTTAATCTTTTTTAATGTGCGTCTTTGTGTGCTCTGTGTATTTTCTTGGGGTTCTTTTTTTTCTCAATAAAATAAAACTAAACCACATGCATTCTAAATGAGTATGGTCCCCCATGACTTCAAAGAAAGAGTAAAGTTACTTTTATACAGGAAATATAATGGGGAATGAGTTAGTTGTATTTTGTTGTCTTATTAAAATTTTCTTATCTGAAGGTTACTTAAAATGGGTAATTCTATATCAAAACTGAGAAGAAATTAGAGCTGTGAGGAATTTATGGTATATGTCCCATTTGTAACTACCAGTCCTAATAACATAAGACCCTTATTTAAGGCTCTAATAACATAAGACCATATCTCAGCAGAATATTCAGGCATGGGGTTGTCCCTATCTGTAGGGTGGAAAAAACATATTGGAAGATCATTTATTTCTTTCTCGTGATTTTTTTAAACAAGATGACCACCTGATATTTAAACAGATTTCAAAGTATCTTGGAGAATATTGAGAAAAATTAGGGGTCTTCTCTGAACATCTCTAATCCTCCTCCTCTTCCGAGCAAAGACACAGCAGTTTAATTTGCCAGATGCCAAAACGTGCTCACCCTTAACAAACAGGAACGTATAAACACATGCATACATGCACATACATACACACACACATACACACTCACACACACACACACACACACTCATGCACTCACACACATATACACACACTCACACACATACACACACACTTACACACACATACACACTCACACACACACACACACTCATGCACTCACATACACACACACATACACACACTCACACACACACACACACTCACACACACATATACACACATACACACACTCACACGCACTCACTCACACACATACACTCACACACACACACATGCATGCTTGCTCCCCACTACATGCACACAGGATATTTTCATATAGTCTATGTCCTGAACATCTCAATTGCTCCTTTGGTGCCTGTAGAAACATGCTGGTTCTACTTAAAATCATCAGCAGACCAAATCAGGATGGTTGATGCTGCCCCCTCAGTACATGTTTTTAGCTAGAGAATGAGTACTGATTGAAGTGAACCAGCTAGTGCCTACCCAAGTATTACCAGAGAATGGAAGGATCATCTTAGTCCTTAGATAAGGTGACCCAAAATTAGGTTAGGTGTTCACATGCCACAGAACATCTTCCCAGGCGAAGAGCCAAACAGAGATGTGAAGAAAAGTTAAGGAAAGTACTAAGCCAGAGAACAGGGAAAGGGTACCTTATAAGAAGGGGCGAACTTGAGAAAGGAAGAAATGGTCATGTCAAGTCTTTGTCCCTTAGGCTTTTAGTAAGGTGGGCACAGAAACTGGTGAACCAAATGAATTGTCTTGAGTTTACCTATTGTTAGTTGAGGGTTAAGAAGGCACAGCTAATTGTATTTATTTTATCAGTTTACCCTTTAGCTCTGTGCCATGCTGAAAGCCCCAGACTGTTCGTGTGGCTCATTTTTAACTAAACAGTGACAAAAACTTTTTAAGGTTGAAATACTCATATTTGAAAGTTTTAAGTAGCCTTTTTGAGAACCCACCTCCCTCTCCTAGTCAGTAGTTCTTTGTGTACTCTAACGGCAGCATCATGGCTTGGTTCTGCAGTTAAATGAGCCCCTCCAAAGAGCACAGCTTACTCCCACACTCTTACGTCTTTTAGGAACTTTAGGCTTCCTTCTGCCTGGATTTAAAAAGACCAAGTAAAAAAAAATAAGTTTCCCAAAGATTTTTATTCCACCTGTGTGTGGGCTTGCAGTCTGGAGCAGAATGCCATGATGTATACAGACAAGTCCAGGTCCAGACAAGAGTGTACCATTTAGATTCACTTACCATTCACCATTCATGCATCCATCCATTCATTCATTCATTCATTCATACTAAACAGATGCCATTTACCATTAGCATGTGTCAGATACTGAGCACAGACCTGTGAAACCAGCACACATAGACTTCTCATTGACAGAGGACTTTGGAAGTCAGAGAAGGGCAATAGGTAATTAAGAATGCAAAAAATACATTGCTGAACAGAAAGAAGCTTCTGAGAAAACTTTGTGGGGATGGGGAAAGTTCCTGATAGAAAGACATCTAATTTAAATACTTAACTTTGCTTACAAGGTAGCCAGGTGAGTAAATATGGGGTGGGGGGATGAAAAGGGAGGACTCATGCTAAAGATGACTATGCTCAGCTATGCTCTGAGCAAAAAGGAAGCAGGGAAGATCACTGCCTAAAGCTTTATTTAAAGGAGTTCAGCTTTGCTATTCAGGTATTGAGAAGCAACTGAGAAATTCTGAGATACAAAAGGGTCAGGCTTTTAAAGTGTATAGCTGGAAAACAGACAGAAAGGGGCAGGGTATCTTTAGTGTACTGTGGGCAATGCTAGGGGAACTTGGGATTGGAGAAATATATCTGTTTTCGTGGGACATGCCTTGCTTCCTGTGAGTGAGCTTGTGCAATTGCTTAAGCTCTCAAATTGAATTTGGTGATACTAAGAAGCTGCAGAAAACACAAACAAAGCTGTTTAACTATGCCATTGTAAAGCTGAAGGTGGGCACTGCAGAAGTGAGATGAGTATCTGTCTTCAAGGGGGTATATTCACATGTGCATTTTCTATTTTGGTTTGTTTTCAAGAGATAATTGCACCCGAGGCTGGAGCTTGCTCGCCCTATCTTTTGGACTCACAGAACAGTGCCTGGTCTATTTTCTACATGACTGGTCTTTACTTCAGAGCTGACGAGTCATATATCATTCAGATTGATTTTCTTTTCTTTTCATTTTTTCTTTTTTTCCTTCTCCCTCTCAAATAAAGGGGGGGGGTAAAATAGAGATTCCTTTGAAACATCATGGAAATTAACCCAAATACACAATCACTGGGAGACCACAAGTGGAGCTCTGCTGTGTTGCTCTTGTTTTTTCGGCATTTGAGACAAAGAGATACATGATTGAAGGAGGTCAGTCCCAGGGGACATGGTAGGAAAAGAGAAGTAGCTAAGGCTCTGAGTGTTGTGATCTCCCTCCGCTGGAGGAGAATGGTAAGAAGAGACATAGCAGACTTTAGAATGCCCAGCCATTATCTTAGCTAGGGAATAAGACTAAACTCTAATTGTCTACCAAAGCTTTCACAGCCTCTGACCCTTATACCTGTTTTCATCCATGTACTATTTAAGCTTGCTTCCCCTTTAGTGCTAATCCTAAGAAATGCAAAGGCCATAAGTATCAGCACTTTTTTGAAACATTTAAAGGATCAGTTTTGTACTTATTGGTTTTTAAGGATTGATTTACTTTAGTTTTATGAGTGTTTTCCTTGTATGTATGTATGTATGTATATATGTATGTATGTATGTATACCACGGCTTAGTGCTGGTGGGGTCCAGAATAGCATATCAGATTGTGTATAAATGGAATAATAGATGGCTGAGGCCATCTAGGTGCCAGGAATCAAACCTGAGTCTTCTACAAAAGCAACAAGTTCTGTTAACATGTAACCGTTTCCCCAGCACTTCATTTTTAATTCTTTGAGAATGTCATAAAATGTATTTTGATATCATCCCCACTCTTCTCCCTAACTCCTTCCAGTTTCATGCCTCCCCCCAACTTTGTGTCTTTTATTAGAAGTAATCTATAGATCTAATTTGTGCTTCTCATGTACTCATGAGTGTGGGGTCATCCATAGGAGCATGGATGGACTACTCTTAAAGAAAGTGATTCTTCTTTCCCTAGAAGCCATCAACTGTCAATAGTTCCCCAGTTAGTTGTAGGGTCTCATGAGCTCTTCCCCCTCTATGCTAGAATGTTGACTTGCTTGATAGTGTGCAGGTGTTTGTTTTCAGGTTGCCATAGCTACAGGGAGTACATGAGAGCAACTGTTATGTTACAACCAGGACACACTGTTTAGCAACCTCTGTCCATTACAATCTTTCTGCCTCTCTTTCCATCAGGACCCATGAGCTTTGATGTGTGTGTTCATGTGTGTTTAAGTGAACATTCCATTGACACTCTCTGTACTTTGACTTGTGCATGAACCTCTCTCAAGTTTGAGAACCACACTAATAACTTGGTATAGCAATACGAACATTAGAGGGCAGTTTTGTACAATATACACTTAGCAGAATGACAGTTGTAGGTTCACCTCTGGACTTAACCATGGTTTCTTAAACACATTTGTAGTACCAAATATCTATTTACTCCTCCAGAAAATGCCTTACTCCAAAGTGATAGGTGACCAGTAACAAACAACCCTATAACACCTGTGCCATAAGCCCATAGTGGTATCTGTGGAGATCAACTGTTAAGAGAGCAAGTATTAGATTAGCCTCAAATGCAAGAGTAGAGACAGAGTAGTGACTTAAAACAGGCTTTTAACTGTCCAAATCATGTATCATGTTTTTGAAAACATGGCATATTGGAAGCCAGGTGTAGTGGCATGCCTTTAATTCCACCACTTGGGAGGCAGAAGCAGGGGGATCTATGTGACTTAAAGATGAGATTGGTTGTCATCATGAGTTATAGGATAGCCAGGATGATGTAATGAGACCCTGCTTCTAAAAAACATTAGAAGGAACTGTGAAATATGTCCAAGTATGTGAATGCAGAAGTGTGTGTATATGTGTGTGTGTGTGTGTGTGTGTGTGTGTAAGACAGTGAATGCAAATAAGTGTTTGTGAAATGTGAGTAAATACCAGGTCATTCAAGTAGATAGACTTTTATTATATAACATAATGGAACTCTTGACATTCAAGATGTGAGGAAGTTATGATTGCTGGTTACTATGCTTTACACCTTGCCTAGCCACGTTTCTCCTACCTTACTACACACCTTGCCCTTCCCGTGCCTTATGCCTTTCCTGGACCTCATTACACCTTGCCTTGCAGTGCCATGTGTCTTGCCTTGCTCTGCTATGTGCCTTCCCTTTCCACATCTTCCAGCACTTTTCTGCACGCGTTTCTATACCTTGTGCCTTGACACTCCATGACACATAGCCACTCAGCCTCTGTTGTGTGCTTTTGCTGGCACTGCCCTATTACTCCTGATTACTTTTCTTTCAAGTGGTAGTGGCAGAATCTTGGGTAGCTATAATCAACTTTTACTAATTTAATGGACTACAGTGTAGACCTAGCTCCTATCTTTGGCTATCATTGTTATTATTATCACTTGCTGTAATTAATTTCTTTCCTTCATGTTCTATAAAATATAGTTATAGACTCTTAGTCCTATACTAGATTTCTGTCTTCCCTCTAATAAATATAGTCATTTGAAATAAGCTAAAATGTTATATGATAAATGTTGGGGTGACCTTTTCTTACACTGTATGAAGGTATGTCCCTATATTCTCAAGTTGATTGCTTTACCTGCAGAGAGCTAAGCATTGGCAGATTTAGGTATTGTCATTTCTGTGGTCCATCACCAGTTTTCTATTTGTAAATACTGGTTCTTCCTCACCTGCCCAAAAGTTGAAGTTCAGGTAGCCCCCAATGCCTAGAGGCAACCTCAGAGATGGATCGGACATTATCTTGCTGCTGATTGGTTCAGACTGTAATGTGGCTTTTGTGTAACTGGATGGCAGAGAAGCCAAAGTTAGGTTAAAGTTAAATTAAGTTAGCTGAGAAACTATCCATCCAAAGGCCAACAGCTTTAAACTATATAGAAGTCTCCATGTCTTAATTAAACCATAAATGGGATCTACAAAAACCCTGCAATAACTAAAGGCTCAAAACTCTTGCATGACGAACTGGCCAGATATCAGAGAACTCCCAACACTCACTCATTCAGTTACATGAGCAGTAACTCTTTATGGTCTACTGAGCATCAACTTTGAACCAGTCAATGCTTTCGGTGTAGAATATAAAAGTAAGCCATATGGGGAATTAGGTGGTGGCACAGTTGGTAAAGTGATTGCCTTTCAAGCACAAAGACATGAGTTTGATCTCCTAGCTCATATGTAAAACACCAGGCATAGAGGCCCAAATTTGTAATCCCAGTACTGGGGAGTTAGATACAAAATGATCCCGGTGTTTAGTGGACAGCATCTTAGTGAGCTCAAGGTGAATGAGAGACTAATCTCAAAAGATGTGCAATGGTGTCAGGGAGGATAACACCTGAGGCTTGCTTCTTGCCTCCAAGTACACACACAGATATGTACAGCTCCTGTACTGTGTATCACACATAGAGTAAACACTGTAGATTAACAGAGAATGAAGTCCCCTAGAATATTTAGAAACTAGTAATTTGATTTGGAGGATAAATGCCATATAATATTTATATTCTCAATGTAGTTTTTCTCCCAAATTGTCTATATATCTCTAATGGAGCTCTTGAAAAATTTTGTCTTTGTAAAACACTGTCTGCCTTCTGTATTTTAAGAAGCCGTGTTTGCTTTCAGTACTTTCTCCCTAACGTCTTATGGACAAAATTTCTTTCCTTTCTCTCTTCTGGTGATTATGAAAATTATCACTGGCAATCTGTGTATAAAAAATTGTTATAGAAATTCAGGTACTTCTGGACCAATTAAAAGTATTTCCTGATCTGAATTCTGGATTCTAGATTTTTAAAGAAATGCTTATGATTCTTACCATTTTCCTAGTTGTACTATTATTGGTAGTGGGTGGTTGGATTTTCTTTCTTTTTTTCTGAAATCTCTCATTTCTCAGTCATAAGTTACTATGGATCAGCATCTTGGTTATGACTCTCTTCATGTATTACTTCATCCCAGATACTTCTTCATATTCAGAAGCATGACTCTGTGCCTTCCCAATTGTTCCATACTTGCTGTGTGATGATAGTGTACAGAATAACCAGTAGCATCATATTGTTTCCTTTGACACATTGTTCCTACTTGTCTTCTTGACACATGAGTGAGTTGATCTCACTACCTGCTCCAGACTCCTGAAGCCATGTCACCATTACAGCTGCCTGTATCTCCCCTTCAAAGGAACTGCTGGTATACCCATTGAGCCTCTTGTTCAGGTTTTCTCATTAGCTTTTCCTTCTTTGTAGTTCTGTAGGTATTTTTATTTCTCTTGTTGAACCTGCACTACTACAGAACATTGTAGGTCTGATAATAACGCATTGTGTTCTTAAGAAATTTAGGTTTTTTTTTTTTTTTTTTTTTTTTTTTTTTTTTTTTAGATAACTTTGATGCATGGTAATGAAACTCTCAGCTCGATGGTAACTTCTCATTGATCATTCATGGTGCTCCTTGACCAAAATGTTCTTTTTTCCATACTCTCCTGTCTTGGCACCCATGATTTCTTTAATCTTAACTCATTCCTTGATTTTAGTAGCTTTCTTGACTTCCTTTTTCCAACTTCAAATTATTTTGTTTGGTACCATAACTGATCACTAGCTGGCACCTGAGATGGGCTAAACTGAATTCAAGTCTATATAT
>NW_022196912.1:103916242-103924767 GCF_008632895.1 Mastomys coucha
ACAGGAGAAGGGAGGTGGGGAAACACCTTAACTGAGTTAATTTCGTGACCAGTCTTTCCAGAGCTTCCCTGCTTCACATCTGGAAGTCTGACTGCATGCAGTTGTCATCTGGAAAGCCTCTGACTGTGCAGTGTGGCAGGAGGATGAGAAGGATCATTATTTGCTGCTGGCTTCCTCATGGGCACAGTCAACCTAGAGGAAGCTTCATCTTGAACACGAAGGAATGACTTTGCATCGAGCTCCAGGAAAGGAGTACTGATCATGTAAACTCTGTAGATGAGTATGAGATCCCAAAGAAAAACGGCAAATCCACTGAATAAGTAATTTGTGGCTGAACTGTGAGAACTAATTGCATTTCCTTACTGGACTTGTGACTCTGGTATTTTTCTCCTCTTACTTCCAAAACTGGACATTGACAGAAGTGCCAGGAATGAATAATTTTTCACACCAGTTGTGAAGGTCAGCTATCCAACACTGGGACAAAATACCTGAGATAATTAACTTATAAGGAGGAAAAAAATGATCTAATGATCTTACTTTCTTTGAGCCCTACCTCCTAAAATGTCTACTGCCTCTTAATATCATCAGACTGACAACTAAGACTTTAGCATATGAGCCTCTGGGGGCTGCTTAATATTCAAACAGTAAGCTCAGTTATTTCAGGGTGTCATTTTTCCCTTTAAAAGTAAAACCAAGGACTGCACATGGAGGGGTCTGATTGTTCTGGCAGCATGTGTATAGTAGAGGAATGCAATTTGATCATCAATAGGAGGAGAAGAGCTCGGCCCTGTGAAAGTTCGGTGCCCCAGTGTAGGGGAATGCCAGGGCCAATAAGTGGGAGAGGGTGGGGTGGCAGGCATGGGGAGGGGGGAGGCAACAAGGGTTTGTTTTTCTTGTTTTTGTTTGTTTCTTTATTTTTTGGAGGGGAAACTAGGAATGGAGAAATTTACATGTAAATAACGAAAATATATAATAAAGAAAAAAAACTAAAAAAAAAAAGTAAAACTTGTCCACATTATTTTTGTGATGTCCCCCACTAATCAGAATAATATGTAGCCATGTGCTAATTTAGGATTTTTTAGTTTATATTTCATGTTAGAAACTATATGTAAAAATGCCATGGGGAGCAAATAATAATGCCCATGAAGATTCACTACAACTGCTCAGCAAATTGTTTGGATTTGTGTTATTCTCCTATAGCTGTCTCTCAAAACTGGATACCCCTACAAGTTGTCTGTCACTGCCTCCAATCCCAGCTTTGGACAACTCTCCTGGGACAGCATGGGAACCCATACTCTCAGAATAGAAAAAAGGAATCCTTAGCAAAGTCATGTGGGAAGAGGATGCCCTATAACAACTACTTCACTTGGTTTACAAGTAATTTCACTAGTACTGAATTAAATCATCCCGACATTCTGTTCTATGTCCAGTCTAAGATGGTCTCAGGTGTATGGTGTGAAGGAAATCTCAATTAATCAGACTTTTAAAATGAAAATGCATCTCTATCTCTTTGTTTTAAATTTATACCCATAGCCCCTTCAAAAAATCCATACTTTATTGCATATGTTTCTGAAAAGTGTTTACTTAGCAGTTCTGTTTTGTTTGCAGCCTGGCTGCATTTTCTTCCCTAATTAGCAGCCATGCATATCATCTCTTGGTGATAAGGGGGGATGGGGTATTATTTTCTTTCCTGTTGGGTGGTTTCCTAGGGAAGGAGCTCATGGCATCACTGTGGCTCTAGGCATGCTACATATCTTCCCACATATTCCCACCCTACCCCAGCTTTCTTGTAATGTTGCTGCTTCTGGCCTATTTAGATCTTTTCTCTAATTTAAGTTGCTTTTATTTAAGTCAGGTTGAAAATGTATGATGAGCTGCGAGCTGGTGAGGCTATGGGGCTCAGAAGAATGCTCGCCATGGATATTTCTGGATCTGAAGGTGGTGCCTAGAATAAGCCTATCAGATTGCCATCTAGAGTTCGTAGCTGGGATTCCTGACTGCTTATGAGACAGCATGTCTCCTGTTGTTCAGATGCCTTCACAAATTGATGTTCAAAAAGTAAAAGGAGTCAGAGTTTCCTTGTTTCTGGCTCTTTAATGGAGGAAAACAATTTCAGGAAATCTCATGACAACCTCTGGCCTAAACCCCAATAGAGTGGCCTTTATAGCACAATGTCAAATTAAAATGATGGTCAGCAGTTATAGAGGGGAGTTTTCCACATAATTAGCATAAACAATCATGAGTCGAAAACTTGGGGGTATGCCCATCATTATGAGCACAGTCCAATATTCTCAACACTGGAGAAATATAAAAATACTATTAGTTAGCAGGTACATTGGTGTGAGATAGGATACCATGTATATAATGTTTGACATGGGAAGAATCACCTGGAAGTTTCTGGTACTTACTATACCACTTGTGAGAGTCTAAGCAGAGTTTGCTGATTTGTCTGGGTCGTTTTTCTGTAATTTTTATGTGTTTATTGAAGTTCATCCCAGACCCAGATTCCCTCACTGTAGGACAGGAGACTTGAGGAAATGCATGGGAATTATTATGTGTGCATGATGTAGACAGAGGAGCATCCTAAAAAGAATCCAGGATGAGCAGAGTGGCCATATAATTAATAGTATAAGTCAAGATACTTCTGAGAATAAAGAAATGGTTTTGTCAATAGTGATAAATGGTTCTAGGTAAACTAAAGTGTGTGCTAGCAAGTTATATAAGGGGATACATTTTTAAAATGTGATGGAGAACATTTTTTCTCTTAAACTATCTTTGAGATATTGGCATATTTAATTATTTTAATGAAGATAAACTTACTATAAAGAACTTGCAAATAAAAAAAGTCAAACAACTACACTAGCATTAGTGGACAATAAGCACTTGCCCAGGCATTAAGCATGTACATGTCAGTGACTTTCTGTATTGACTGGACAGCCATTCTGCTTTACACTTCCACATCAGTTACATTGTTAGGAACATTTCCACCAAGAAGCGGGGAGACAAAAAGAAGAAACAAAAAAATCCATCATGGTTAAAACTGTAAAAAATAGCTTTATAATAACTCAGGTGCCCTCTGCCTACATACTATCCTTCCTCATCCCTAATATTACCCTTTCTTCTTTTTTTTTCTACATGATATACTATACCCATGTATACATTTTTTACATATATACATCACAGACTAAGAATTGAATATGAGGTAGAACATGTATTTTTTTTTCTTTCTGAGACTGGACAACCTTATTTAATATTAATATATTAATATATTATCATATTAATGTATTAATATACTGTTCTCTTGAAGCTCACACAAAAAATTCAAAGTACAATGAAAATATTTTAAAGGCTACTTTGTTTAAATTCAAACTCTTATGAAACAACAGAAAGTGGAATACAAAAAGAACAGTGCCTATTTTAACACCTTAGACTCTCTGGAGTTTCTAGAATAAGTTTTGAAAAGTAAGGCATTATATAGTTTTTTGTGTTCTCTGGAAAGTTACATGTCTATCTTTTATTTTTACAAATTCTTTTTCTAAGGCTCCCTCTTGTTTCTTCAAAGATTTTGCTGTTGGGGATAATTTTGTATAGAAAGCATCTTCCTGGCCTTGGGTTGGGATGAAACTCAGAAGAAACCAACAGCTTTCTTTTGAAAAGAGTAAACTCTTTCTTAAAATAAGTTTAATATTAAATGGACAGGGATTTGTTCAAGACCATGAACACAACATGTGATTGATATTACATGCGTGGCAAAGAGGAAAACCACTGGGTATCCCTTAGCGAGAATATTCAAAGTGTTTCCTATGTGAACCTTAAACATGTCTTTTGCTTCTATGCTCACACAACATTCTCTGTTAGTCACAATAAAAGAGAAGGTTCATCTGTTTTAGGGATGCAGGAGATGATCTGTGTCTGTAGGTGTCTGAAAGAATGAAAGGCATAAATAAATTGTAAGAACATTTATATTGAAGATGAGTTGGGTTTTTTTCAAATTGAATTTCACTTAGTATTGAGACGCTAAGAGAGGTTACTTTCACAGCACCAAATCATCTTTCTTTCATTCAATTTTAAGTAAACACTAAGACTGAGGTCTATTAATAGTAACAACTTGAGTTACCGTCCCTCAGTGTTGTAATCTTAACATCTCTTTCACATTACTTAAAAACATGGCCTAGTATCTTCCTTTTCTTCTTTCAAGTTCAGTATCCTTTATAGGACAGTCTAATAAATCATAACTGATTTATTAGATAATAGGATTTCCAGTTTATGTCTTCAGACTTTGAACCTGAGAAGAGTTTTTATTTCTCATTTTTTTTGATATATGATAGTTTGACGTATTTGTAGAACATGTGATAATTTAGCACATGGATAAAAAAATAAAAGGTAAAGATCAAATAATGGCAGTTAGTATTTGCCTTATATTTAAGCAGTTTTGCCTGTTTACAGCCTTCAAGTTCTTCTCTTCAGTTCTTCATACACAACATAATAGTTCCTTGTAAATGCGAGTCATTGTAATTTGTTTTAGAACATTGACACTCATTCCTTTGTTCTAACAGTAATTTGGTCCTAATTATATTCCTTCTATCCTCTTTCTTCTTTACCCACTTCTAGTAAGTGAGAAATGATTCTACCTCTTCTTTGAAATGAACTTCCCTTTTACATATGAATGAGCATTGTTTGTGTTTCTGTGTCTAGTTTATCTTACTTAACACAATGTCCTACAATTCCTAGAGATCAACCTTCTAGAAGGGTTTAAGAGAAACCTCAAATGTCTTAAGAATTTATTGCTGTGTGAAGGGTATTTCTTGGTCTGCAGAGCAGTTGATCTGTGGGTTACATTCCACATAGGTGACCAGAAAGAACCAGGTCATGCCTTGGGACTTGATGACACAATTGTTGTCATTTAGATGGAAAATGGCATGAAATATCCCATCACAGAGTTCAACACCCACCAAATGTGGCCTCTACCATTAGGCAGAGTCTGAGATTACTTGTCATGTGTTTAGTATTCTTGTGGTTTGTTTGCGTGTTTGTTTGTTTATTTATTTATTTAGGCTACCAGAGAATGTTTCTAATGAAAAACTGCAGAGAATAGATGAACTCATATGTGTGTTGAAAGAAAAGCTCCAGAATTAGCGCATCTCTAGTGGTACACAAAGTATCATTCCCTAATCTTTACATTTAAATCCTAAGGGTCAGAGAAGAGTATGTGTACACTCAGTACTCAAGGAGAGTAACAGATCTAACTCTATAAAGTCCTTGAGCCCTGTAAACTGGCTATTTTCTACATTTTCCTCTTGATAGATCTTCAATAGCCCAGGCAGTAGCTAAGCGGGGAAAAAAAAAAGAGGCTTTCAGAGATGGAATTTTGTTGGTTTGTTGCTATTTCTTTATTCTTGATAGTGATGTCTCTATGTTCATATTTATTGAATGAGTCTGAAGTGGCCATACTACTTATGTGCAAGAATTGCTAATTCTTATTTTTCCAGTTACCTTGAATAGATTCCGATTACCTCACTTTCTTTATCAGCAATAAATTAAGGAGTTTTCCTTTCTCATGCATTAGTTCTAACTCAAGGTGACAGTGAACCCTGGTGAAGAGTATAATTATTTACTCATGATGAAGTGAACTTCATCGTCTTTCTCTTGGCTCTAGATGTTCTTAGCTGTACTGTCTGTCTCAAGTACTATCACACCAAGTGGTCAGTGGCATACGGACACTAATGTTTTCAATAACACCCACCAAATACCAAATATCTTCCTTGTAATTCTGACTGCTGCAAGGAGGCAGAGCTCTGGTCTCTTTTACCATGATTCTTGATGTGGCTTATGTTGAGTTATATTGAATATGGTTTTTCAACATAAGCGCATGTGCTTAACTTGTAAGTTTAGACAGGGTTATAAGCACAATGGACTGTGCCATGAGGTCATAACCTAAATAGCAACTTCATAAGCAGACAAGGATCACAAACAAGCACAGAAAGCCAATCCTCTGAGAGAATACCAAAACACATAGGTTAATGTGACATTACAACAGGTCAGAGATTAGAGTCATGCATTTATGTACCAAAGCAAGTCCAGAATTGCCATCAATACAAGAAGTTAATATCAAGGCATGGGGATAGACTCCTCTCTGTAGCTTTCAGATTCCTATGGCTCTGATGATATTTTAATTCCAGGTTCATCTCTAGTACTGATAAAAATATACTTCTGTGTTTAAAACCGCCCAGTTTGTTAAATCACCACTAGGAAAATATGTGATAGAAATTCTAGTAAAATAATCCAGGCCCTTGCTCCCCTTTACTCCCTTATTCAAGACTACAGTGTTAAGTGGTTTTAATTTAGTTAGTTTTAATTGTCAGCTACACATAATCATGAGTCCCTTGTGAATCATGTCTGTGTGAGAGGTTTTCTAGATCAGTTTGGCTTGTGGACTTCTCTGTGGTAATGGTGGTAGTGGTGGTGGTGGTGATGGTGGTGGTGGTGATGGTGGTGGGGTATAAGTGTGTGTGAGATAATTATGTTAATTGATTGTAGGTAGCATCAATTCCCTAGACAGGGGATCCTGAAGTATGTAAGTATAGAAAGCAAGCTGAATACTAATAGGCATGCATGTAATCATTTTTCTTTACTCCTGACTGTGGGTGTTACTAGCTTAAGTTCTTGCCTTAAGTTCCTCTAATGGTGGACATGGTATTGTATGTCAAGCAACCCCTTTCTCAACTCAGTTGTTCTTTGTCATAGCTACAGAATGAAACTATGATAACCCCTTTCTTCCAATTCCTCTTGAGTGTGGTCATTTAACACAATCCCTTTTCATTGAACACTTGGAAACAGAAGGCCAGCCAGCTTCCTGGCATTGGAGAAGATAAGGAAAATGCCATTACTGTTTTGTCTCACTCATGTTGCCTTATATTTTCAGGAGTTCAAGAACATGTTAATAATTTCCAGTATCAAACTTCCAAGCTTCCTGACCTTGTTCACATTAGCATTTCATCAATGAATGTTTCTTAGAATTCTAACTTATCAGTTATTGTCAGCAAATGTGACTGATTACCTTGCATGTGAGAACACAAAGAGAAATATAGCCTTCAATGAGCAACCTTAGTCCACAGAGATATAAAGACTTAAATAAACATGTTTATAAACTGCTACATTAGTAGTGAAGTGGATCCCAATCATAAAAGCCTTCATTTATAAGTTATTTTGACTTTTCTTGTTAAGAATGTGTAGATAAAATATTAGATTATTAAATATCAAATTATTAAATAGTAAATTATTAAAGTCCTGGTGAATATATGGGCTAGGTCTTATACTACATATTTTTCTGTATCTTCATGTCAAATCTGGGAGCTAAACACTTGTATAGTTTAGCTGATGGACCTGCAAAGAAAGGATAGAGAATTCCTTCAAGAAATTCAGATGGAGAGGTTGAGGTATTAGTTGAAACCAGGCATACAGCATTTGTTTTTTTCCACTACAGTGCGCTAATTAGGAATAAAAAGAGGGAGCCATTGGGAAATCATGCAAATGAGTGACAAAGGCTAGATTGAGGCCTCATTATGTTTCAGAAATTGGATACAGAATGACTGGGCACTATAAAGAGATGCTGTGGGAGCAGAAGGAGGAATCCTATAGGAAAGGCGAGACACCTTTTTGCAAGCTGGCGATCAGTTTGTGAATTGATGGGTGAAAAGAATGAGAAAGAAGAGTAGTGACTGCAAGATAGCTGACTTGAGTAATGGTTTGAGAATACTGCTGCTCCCCAAGGTGGAAGAGAGATAGAAGGACACATTCTGGAGAGAAAGATAATGAGTTTGTTTATAGCTGCTTTGAGTTTTAAGTGCCTGGTGGAAGATGTCCAGCGAGCAATTGCAAATGCTGGTCTGCAGTGAAGTCAGAGCCAGAGATCCATTTGTGATTCATCAATAGAGTAGTGCAGCCAGAATGACATTTTATGAGACACAAATCACATTCTTGTGTTTCCACTATGTCCCTGTAACAATTACATGAAACTCTTAGGAGAAAAAAATGGACCTTTATTGTTGACACAGCCTTCAAGATACTGTTTTGTCTGGTTCTGCCAAGTGTTCAACCTCATCCTAATATATTTTTTTTCTTTCATATGCACAGGATCTGTATTTCAGTTCTCAGACACATATATAAAACTTCTTTGTGAGTCAGTTACCTCAGCTCAGCTCACACCCATAAATGAGCATGCAGATCTGTAGACAAACACATGCACACCCAGATTATGTGTATTTGATTATATATGTATATACTAACATATATACATATATATGCAATCCTTTCCATTATTGTATGAACTATCTCACTAGTTGATGCCAGTGTTGAGATACACATACACACACACACACACTCACACACACGTATATATTAACACATACACAGACACTCACATACCCTAAAACATACATACTTTTCTCTTACACACACTCTCACACACATATATACAAACACATGTGCGCAAATATATATATGTGTATATATATATATATATATAT
>NW_022196912.1:103924777-103934476 GCF_008632895.1 Mastomys coucha
TATATATATATATATACAGATAATCATTGTATGCATGTATACACACATACATGCTTAACTTTTAGTTAGTGTATAGTACTATTTTTTAATTAGATAAACATTCTATAGCCTTACAGTAGAGTAAATTGCCCTGAACCTTCCTTTTCATGGAACATATTGAATTGTCCTGATACATGATTTAGTTTCCTCTGTTATAAGTTGCTTATTAGCTATAATGGTTAACGTCATAAGCTTGTTATGATCAAAGAAACAATTCTCGGGCCATCCCTGGAAACTATTACCTTGATTTGAGTAACTTATATAGAAAGATTCATTCCAAAATTGGGTGGGACAGTCCCTGGTCTGCAGTTCTGAGCACATTATCTGAGCATTGACATTCCCAGTTCTCTGCTTCACAGTTATGGATATTAAATGTCCAGCTTCCTAAAGTCCTACCACCTGTCCTTCCTCTCCATTAGTGCCTCTGTCTCCAAACCATGAACCTGGATTATGTTGCTTTTATCATGGGATATTGCTATAGCAGCAGGAAACCTAACCAAATACAACAGCAGAAACTATCTATGTTTTCATCTTTCATGTAGTATATCACCTGTCTTAAGAGGCAGAAACAACATGTAGACAATAGAAAGCATGAATGAATGAATGAATGATAAGAATGAATAGAAAGATGAGGCAATGAACAAACGAATGAATGCTTAGATAAATTAGAGAGTTTTCTTACAGGGCAAAGATAGGCATGGTGGTCACATAGAAGAGTATCCTCTTTATTGTGGTCTTCAAACTCATTCTGTTTTTCAATAAGAATTACTGATTTGGTAAACTTTGAAGACTTTTTCAAACTTTGTGACTTCTAAGATGAAAGTAGAATTTTCCATGGGTGTCAAAGTTGGTCTGTAGGAAAATACAAGAGGAAAAGTCTGCAGTTCTTTCCATTACTGTGTGAGCTATCTCATTAATTGATGACTATATGGGGATAATTGACTTCTCATTAAGATCTTTCATTAGATAGTAACTTCTCTGTTTTACCTGCTGGCATAGAATTTAGAATATTCTGTCCATCATTGCTTTTCTAGTTATCTCTTAAAGGAAATTCACATTTTCTCTGGTTATTACATTGTAATTTTTCTGTTTTTCACAGAAATTTTAATCTTATGCTAGCATTTTATTTTTTCCCTTGGGTAAGCCTTTAGCCATTGTTCCATCAGGCATTTTAAAAGCTTTATATTTAGTAGACTGAAGGAGCCATTCATCAAGATTTTACTTTGCCAGCATTCACTCATTGCATGGAAGATTTAAATGGTTTTCATGGTATTTCAGGTCTGAGCCTAGTTGTTCATTTGATCTTAATAGATGGAGAGTGGAAAATGGTTTATTTATTATTAAGTGATGTGATTTCCCCTGTAATTGTGATTGCAGGCATCCTTGATTTAATCCCAGGCAGCTAGTTCTAAGGTATGTGTCTTAATTATAAAGAAATGGTGTGAAACACATAACTCAATTGTGTCACATATATGCAAACTCTGGAAAAAAATGACCCATAGTCAAATTTGTAGTATCACTCTCATTTATAAACACATACCATTTTAACAGCTTACACCCAGGGCTTACTATGCCTAACAGTTTCAACCAATGAAATAACTTTTAAGGTTTCCCATAAATTATCTGACTTAAAAAAAAAAAAAGAATTTAGCAAAAACTTTCTAAACAAGGGAGCATGAAATTTCTAATGACTACTTGTACATTTTTCTTCATTTAAATCTTATTTATTATATCTATGCTAAAGTACATTTAAAAAACTACATTCCTAAGTACATTAATATAATTTTCCTATTGGGTAAGGTTGAAGCAGGTTCAAAAGCCCCTGGGAATCTCAGAATTGAGAAGAGTAGGCATAGAACCAGCAACCTGCCAAGCTCTACCTGTTCTTGAACAAATAAGCCATGATGCCCCACTGAGAGGACCATGACAACCAGTCACATAGCATAAAAACCTAAGAGTTCTCCATGCTAATGAGGTATCAAGATAGACCCCATGTGTTTAGCCAATGAGCATCCCTTTCTGGGCATTCCTTCCCTCAAAGGTATTTAATCCCTTATTTCCTCTGAGTAAGACCTATGCATTCCCATTCAGCATCAAATGTAAGTTTAGACAGCCAAGGACTTTCTGTTTCATCAAGCATTGCAGGGAGTGGGGTGTATTTGTCATGAAGAGCCTTCTCTCAGCCCCTAGGTACTTTCTGCTCTCACTCAGAACCAAACCTGATTCTAGCTCTGTGGCTGGCTCTCAACTCTCTGAGGTCCCCAGCCACAGGAGATTGAAAACCACAGCATCCATCCCAGATCTGGCTGTTTCTAACATGGAAAAACATGGACTGTGATCCTATCATGGACTGTGTTCAGCTTCCCCTGAGTGGCTTACCAACAATGCTCCAGCAGCAAGGCAGATGTGCAGCCCAAAAGACACCTAGAGGGATAGGTCAAGGAACAGGGCCATGATGGTGATGGCAAGGGATTTAGAACAAGTTATTTGTTCCCAATGAGAACATGTATCTCAGATCTTTGCCTTTTCTTTGCTGTGCACTACTACTGCTACTCAGTTTCCATCCCCACATTTCATTCTCTAACCTAGACTTCAGGGGATTCCCTGAAAACAGGAGTCCACTTTCTCATGATCACCACTCCATAACCTATAATTATCACATGATAGATACTAAACATGAATCTCCTTGGTTTCATGAGTATCTTGACTCCCCCCCCCACTACCCCACTTCAGTATGGTACCATATATCTTTCATTCCTATATCCTGAGGGCTATGCATTCCAGGCCTACCAGCTCTACATGCATATCTCAGATCATCAAGAGAGCATGATCCATAATTTTCCAACACTAAAGCATCTGTAACACTCTTGGGCACAACATGACGACAGATGATAGAGCTGAAGGGTAACTCAAGAGCAGGATTTTTTTTAAATGTCGATATTTCATCTTGGGGAATAAAAACAAAAACATTCTTTCATTTCAGTGGAGTGAAAATCAATTTTTACCTATATGATGAGATAAATAGCCAGACTTGGTAAAGGTTGATACCACTGGTAAACAATTAATATGTAATTCTAGTGGCAATAGGATATAGACAAGGGAATGGCATAACCCAATTAATATATAAGTATAAATATAGATGCATGCCATGTAGTGGGGGGATGGGTGTGGGGGTGGGTGTGCATGTGGGTACATGTCTGGCTATGTTATACATGTGAATCCACATCTTTGATGTTTGCAAAAGTGGAGAGGAGGGTGACAACCCACCATTTTGACAAGACTAGCTAGCCAGCATGTTCCAGAAAGCCTTCTGTGTCTTTGACCACAGCACTGGGTTACAGCCATGTACATGGATGGCTCTGCCCAGCTTTTTACATGGATATAATGAATTTAATTCAGGTTCTCATGCTTGTGTGCAAGTGCTCTTAGCAACTGAGCCATCTTTCCAGCACCCAATTTATATTTCGAAAGAGAATATTTGCTCCTTTTTGAAAACTGATTTATAGGGAAGGAAAGAAAGGAAATCACATAGGAAGGCTTGATAACAACAATGAATAAAAGCAAGTTTATTGAATGTGGTCAGGTATATAGAGAAAAAAATTTTCTGGTTTATAGATATAGAACTGGGAGAGAATGAATGGGAATGGGGAAACTGAGGATGGATGTCAATTTAATTTCTGACTCTGAGGTTGAGTGGATAAAGATAGTGCTCTGTGAGATGGGGAATGTAGGGATGGAAACAAATATAAATTTTATTTGAACTTAATTGTCCAATCCAACTAAAAAAGATTAAGTTTCCCTTGGAGCCAAATACATATTTTGTTTTGTCAGGACCAAAAAAATTTGGCAAAGCAAATCCTAAAATATGGATACCATCTCCTAATATCACAAACAAAAGCATAGGTTTCAAAGCGATCAAAGCCATCTTGGAACTAAATGTGAAGTGTAGAGTTTGTAGACATGAGAGGGAGAGGGAGTATGTGTTGCTTTGAATGGTGTGTGTGTTTGTGTCTGTGTGTGTCTATGTGTTAATGTGTATAAGTATAGAATGTCCCCAGGATGCCCTTGAGTTGAAGGTAAAGCAATATTTTCAAGTTTAATCTTTAGGAAACCTTACTCATTTTTCTTCAAACCAAACCCTAATCATTTTTCTCCAAGCCATTTTCAAAAACAGTATTTTACAAGAATACTCATCAAGTTGCCGACAGACCAATTCTCTTTTACTTAAAATGAAAATGGTCTGTTATGCACTTAGCATCAGCAAATGTTTTCATAATCCCAAGAACATATTCCACCTCCCAGGTTTTGACTCTGTCCTCCCAAAATAGAGAACATCCCTGTTATTTTCAGACTTTGATATACAACAAATATAATAAAGCACTAGTTAACAAAACCATACATTTTCTATATTTATGCAATATTTATGTAGATATGATGTACAAACAAAGGAGTTGTATGAGAGCTTCGCAGGGAATAGATTTTCTTTTGGTTCTGAACATTCCTGAAGCCCATTTGAAACTCGAATCTTGAAATTCAAACTAATAAGTAGCAATCTTAAAGTTTTCTACATTCTTGGCAATCACAGTATAATACAGCATTTTTTTTTAAGTAGCATCAAATAGGATCAAATTTACCCTAGAATGAATCAGTTTTCTGCTTTTAGTTTAAAACAAAATAAATAATGTACACACACTTTAAAATCACTTAGTAGGAAGAAAGAAATGTAATTTTGACCTTGAGGAAGGGAAAGTCATTTTCAATATAGTTTAGAGGAGAAAAGAAGTGAGAAAATCAAATGTGTACCATGCTTCCTGAGTTTATTTGGAACTTTAGCATATTTATTAACTTTATTCTGCATTAATCACATTTCTACTGCTGTGATAAAACATCACAACTAAGGCAACTTATACAACAGTGATTTTCAACCTGTAAGTCTCAGCTCCACTACAAAATGTAAATATTTACATTACAATTCATAACAGTAGCAAAATTATACTTATAAAGTAGCAATGAAACTAATTTCATGGTGGGGGCCACCACAACATGAGGACTGAACTAACAGGTCTCAATATCAGGGATGTTGAGGATCACTGAACTATTAGAAGGTTGTGAATTTTTGTAACATAGAAGAAAAGGTTTATTTGGGGTTATGGCTCACATCTTGAATAACAAGCACAAAGCAGAAATAGCAAACTGGAAATGGAATGAGTCTTTAAAGTTTCAAAGCCCACCTCCAGTGACATCCTTCTTCCAACAAGACTGTGTGGGAGAATGTGAGTAGGTGGGTGGGGAAGCACCCTCATAGAGGCAAGGGGAGGGTTGAGGGGATGGGAGTCTCTGAAGGAGAGACCTGGAAAGGGGAATACATTTGAAATGTAAATAAAGAATATATCCAAAGGGAGGTGAAAAGACTGTGCCTCCTAAGTCTCCAAAACAATTATAGCCATCTGGACCAAGTGTTCAAATGACCAACACTCTTAGGGACATTTTCATTCAACATGATGCAACTAGCCACTGTCATATGAAGGTATCAAAAACCTGGCACTATACTCTCAACTTTCTCAAGATAAATGTCTTTTGAATACTTGTTCCATCAGTTCTCAAGAATAAGCATCCCCTAGTGTGGACACCATGAGAATTTCTTTTCAGGGACCCATAATATTTCAGTGTATAAAATGTTATTAATGCATATAGGAGTTACTCAGTCTTCAATGTACTTCAATTATTGTTCGTCTTTGGTGTCTCATTTATGGTCATTTTATGCTGTACTCTAACAAAGTGTGGGCTGGCTAGTAGCTTCAGCTCAACCCCTAAGGATATCTATTTATTGTCAGGGTTAAGAGGGATTTGATATTGACATGATGTTTATAGATTAATAACATTAATTTTATCAGTTTGCTGATAGATTAACCAAATTTAGCAAATTTAGAAGAACTAGATATATCTGTCTGTCTCTCATGAATGTACATGTGTAGTTATTTGTGTGTATGTGTTCATGTGTGTATGTGTACAATGTGTTGAAGGAACACACATATATAAGTAATGAATTACAAAAAGCATCTTGGAGATCATTAATGTTAACCAGTGGCATGGGCCAATTGTCATCTAAAGCTGTTCCTTCTCTCATTTAGTTTTCCATTGTCAGAAGCAATGTTCAACAATGATGTTTCCTTCAGAATAAATTTAGCTGGCTTCTACAAGCAAGAGTGTTAGTTTCATGAAAGGACTGAGGCTTCTTTTTTGATTTGTTCCCAGTGATAGAAATGATGCATACCATATAGTAAATACATAACAAATATCTGGTATTGTGATGAATGAGTAGGACATGAATTATTTTGATGACAAGTGACATGGACCACAGTCTAGTCATTGTTGTACTTAAGTAGGTTAATTTCCTTGTTTGGATCACTGTTCTATGGCTTAACAAAAAGAAAACAAAGGAAATGTATATGAAAAGTTTGTATTATTTTTATAATTCTTCTGTCAAGCAAATGCTACCACTTAGAATTTATTCAATGAATAGGGAACAAAGAAGGGAGTAGAATTTGAAGACCATGAACTTCAGTACAGTGTAAAAGAGGTCTAGATAAAGAGCAAAAAGTCATGCATGGTATGTACTCACTTTTATATAGACATTATCCATAAAGTAAGAATACCCATGCTACAATCCACAGATCCAAAGAAGCTAAATAATAAGGAGGGCACAAGGGAGGATACTTGAATTTCACTCAGAAGGGGGAATAAAATAGTCATTGGAGGTCGATGGAGGAGGGAACTGGATGGGTGAGTGGATGGGGAGAGAAATTGGAGGGAAGCAGATCAGATGTAGGGAGAGCCAGGGAGAGAGGGCCTTGAGAGAGAACTGAAATTGGTGACAGGCAGGGAAGGGGTGGGCACATCTCTAGTGTGTACCAGAGACCAGGGATGGGAGAGGCTCTGGGAAACCTATGAAGATGACTCTAGCTGACATTACTAGCAGTGGGGGATGTGGATCCTGAGGTGGCCACCTCTTGTAAGTAGGCAAGACGATCAGGGGAGTGATAAGGACAGCAACTTTCAGCCCAGAATTTGTCCTACCTTCGAGATATTCAGGAATAAAGATGGAACAGAGACTGAGGGAATGGCTAACCAATCAATGGCCCAACTTGAAACTCATCCTATGGGCAACAACCAATCTTTGACACTATGAATGATACTCTATTATGCTTATAGATAGGAGCTTAGCATAACTGTTCTCTGAAAGGCTCCACCCAGCAACTGACAGAAACAGATTCAGAGAGGAGAGTCTTGTGGAAGAGTTGAGAAAGGGTTGGGGGACTCAGAGGGGATAGGGATTCCACAAGAAGATCAACAGAGTCAACTAACCTAGACCCTTGGGGGATCCCAAAGACTGAACCACCAACCAAAGAGCATACGTGGGTTGGACCTAGTTACCCTGCACATATGTAGAAGATATGCAGCTTGGTGTTAATGTGGGTCCTCTAACAAATGGAGAAGAACTATCCCTAAATCTGTGGCCTGCTTAATGATACTGTACCCCTTTACTGTGCTGCCTTGTCTGGCCTCAGTTGGAGAAGATGTGCCTATTCTGCAATGATTTTATGGGCCTGGGTGGGTTGGTATGGGGGGGTCTCCTTCTCAGAAGAGAAAGGGCTGGGAGAGAGGCTGTGAGGGGGACCTCGGAGAAAAGGAAGGGGATGGGATTAGGATGTAAAGTGAATTAATAAATAGAGGGGTTGGGGGAGGTGAAGGACCAAAAGAGTAGAGGTGTATTCCAGAGGCAAATGTCCCTAGAAAGACAAGTAGATGTGACCTGTTCCTTAATATCATCTTTAAGCCATCAAAGATCCTGAGTTAAAACATGAAATGTTCACTGCCTGGCATGAAATTTCATCATCTCTATCTTTCCTCAGTGTACATTTATGTCCCTTTGGCAACTGGTGTCAGGAGGATGTACAACAAATGGATCTGCTTAAGTTTAATTGAGAGGCATTGTTTATTAGAACTCAACTGCATAATCACTCAATTTCATGTTGGAGCAGATCTATCAAAAATACATTATATGCATGCAAAAAATAAATTAAAGAATTAGAAATAAACAAAAATATATATTAAGAGGGAAAAAGAAAGCTTTAGTGAGAAAACTATGGATAACTATAAATATGACTTATTCTATATGTACTCTTCCAAAAAGCCTGCTTTCCACAATTGAAAACTATGTACTGTGTGCATGTGAAAGTTAACTACTTAAAACTAAGAAAAAAAAAAAACCTAGAAGCCTGGAGAAATTACATCCATTTTAAGCAACATTCACAAAATCTAATATAATTCTCTTCTGAGTAATCATTTAATTATGGCATTTAATAATTTTATTTTTATGTAATACACTAAGTACATAAAAGTGACTAAAATACCAACAGATTCTTACTTCCTACACTCTCCCATTAATCTTGAATGTTCCAAGGGAAGAAATTTAGAAGGAAACACTTTGTAAAACTCACCCTTCTTAGGCTTGCCAGCCTCTCTTTCCAAGGACCTACTTCAGCCTTTCATTTTATCACACCAGCCACCTTGTGGTCATATGAATTTCAGTATGTAGGAGGGAGCTGGCAGGGATCGAAAGGAATAATGCATTTTGCATTCAGTTGAACAGCAGCCGTGAAGCCTGGCTGGCAGCAATATTGTGAACACTAGATCTTTCAAACGAGCAGACCCTTGTCTGTTCCTGCCTTCTGTAATTGTTGGCAGACTTCTCTGTTGTGGGTCTTGTTTCTTCAAACTTAGAATGAATAAACTAGGATACAGGATTAAAGTAGAAAAATGGGTGTCTTTGTTGACATATTCAGCTGACCATGTGTACTTAGAAAAGAGAAGCACATTCTGAAGTGTCATGTAGACATAGTTTTAGAGTTTAGAAGAAGTAAGATGCAATATCTTAGACAGGGACCAGGCTAGACTTGGGTGTGCTTTCTGCAGAAATATATCCTATAGACAAAAGCAGGTAAAGTTTGAGCAATGACGGTAGATTAGAAACATATTTATCTATGGTCCTAATGCAGACCCAAACATACAGCAATAGAATTTTAAAAAAGGCTTGGGAGATGGCTTAATCAGAGAAATAAGTATATTTACAAGCATAGAGAGCAGAGTTCCTATCCCTATCACCCATATAAAAGAAGAGGTGTGGCAGCATGTGTTCATAACACCAACACTATTTCCCATAGTACAAAAAGAATACACTATATGTATGAGAGATGGGTCTCAGGGATTGGTTCATGGACCAGTTTGGAGAGCTGAAACAAGGAGTTTCAGATTCATTGAGATTATCTCAAAAAAAAAAACCATATCAGTATTTTGTTCCCCCTTTTTGGTCTTCCTTCTTCTTGAGTTTCTTGTAGTTTGTGGATTGTACTCGAGTATTCCTAACTTCTGGGCTAATCACCACTTATCAGAGAGTGCATACTATGTGTGTTCTTTTGTGATTGGGTTACCTCACTCAGGATGATATTCTCCAGATCCATCCATTTCCCTAAGAATTTCATAAATTCATTGTTTTTAATAGCTGAGTAGTACTCCATTGTGTAGGGGAATACCGGGGCCCGTAAGCAAGAGAGGGTGGGATGGTGAGCAGCGGGAGGGGGGAGGGAACAGGGGTTTGTT
>NW_022196912.1:103934486-103971909 GCF_008632895.1 Mastomys coucha
ATATAAATAAAGAAAATATCTAATAAAAAGATATTAGGGTGGAGAAACAACTGGGGATAACATCCTGATATCTGGCTTCCTCATTCACCTGCTTGTTGTATACAATCATACACACACACACATACACACACACACACACACACACACACACACACAAACACACATACACCAGTTCACACACATACAAATACAAATTATAATTGAAAATATCTTGAGCTGAAACAAGATGGAATTCACAGATATCTGAGATAATCATCTTTTATTAATTAATTTGCTTTTTATTATATATACATTAGTCTTTTGCTTGCATGTATGTCTGTATGAGGATGTTGGATCCTCTGGAACAGGAGCTACAGAGAGTTGTGAGCTGCAGTGTGGGTGCTGGGAATTAAATGCAAGTCCTCTGGGAAATCTCTTCAGCCATAAGCATCTTTTCTTAGTAGAAGGGCTATGATGAAAAAGGTTAGGCAAAAGTTAGAGACTCAAGTTCCAATTGGAAAATTTTATTACTATTATATAAAGTCTCTGTGATAGACTGAAATATGAATTTGTTCTTCCAATAGAAGATTCTTTGAAATCTTATGAGCAATTGATTTTTGAGGTCAAATAATTTTGTTCTAAGCATATATTTTGAATAATAGGATATTTGATATCATCCCTGACTTAGGTCCAATTGATATCCATCTCACTATGCTTCCACAAATATCTCCTGATAATGCTACTAGTTACTTAGAAGACCCAATGATTGAATGTTACTGCAATAGACCAATATATGACTCACACTGACCAGAAGAAATTTCTGTATACCTAATTAAGGTTTATTTTTTGTATCAAGCCTGTAATTAACATTCCAGAGTAGTCTACCTTCAGGCCTATTTGATCATTGGACACTTTGAATGTCTTAGGAATGGAAGAGGACAGAATGGTACTCACTGTTTGGCTTATTTGCCAGTCACCCTTGCCCCCCATACTTTAAGTCTTCCTCATCTTACTGACCAGAAATTTTTCTTTATTAGCTGTGGAATTGACTATCTCCTTTCTTCTGAGAAAAATAAAAATTCTCTTGACAGTGCACTGTCTTAAAATTACTATCTTTCTCCCTTCACATCATGACCAACATCCTAGAATGATAGTCTACAGTCTGACTCCACTCCCTTAGTCTACAGTCTGACTCCATTCCCTCATGGCCCACTTTTTGTGGTTCCCCTGACTGCTGCTACCCAATGTCCCAATAACCACATTAACTGACCTTTCCTAAATGACATCAATGTAGGACTGATCCTCTTGACTAAAGCCCCACAATGGTATGATGTATCAGAATCATTGGCAGGCTTCTTAAGACAGGGGGTTCTGGGCCTTGAACACAGAGTTACTGATTCACCTGCTCTGTGCTAAGGTTTGAGAATCCAACTCTTACCAACTGTATAGGTGAGACTCATCCTACAGGCCTGAAGATCACAATTCACGAGTGGCATTTTTGTTATTATTTTTGAGTGCTTCATTTGGTCCAATTGATACTAGTTTCTTACTGCTATGTCCCATTGAAAATTTCAGCCACATTTTCTGGTTCTTTCTATGCCTTACATCTAAATCAGTAGTTCTCAACCAGGAAAATTATGCCTTTACCCAATAAACATTCATTAATGTTCACAGACATTGTGAGTTATTAAAGCTACATGGGAAACAAGGGGAAAGAATCGGAGTTCCACAATCAGCTGCCATTAGTATTTAATGGGTAGAAGACAAAGACAGTATTTGACATGCTACAATCCACAGGGCATTCCCTTGCAATAAAGAATTTGCCATAACAAAAATTCTAATAAGGCCCAGATTGAGAAGTGCTCCTCAGAATGTAGCCATTCTCCAAGAAGAATAGTCTTGTATTCTCATCAGGATATAAGTCTCTCTCTTGTTGATCTGAGGCACGTTCAGTTTCAACTCTCACATCTCAGAAAATGACTCCCTGAGGTATTTTCTTTAAATAAGACATTACACTTGTGTCTGGCCTAGATTTCCAACTGCCTGATAAAATATCAACTGAATGAGCCACCAGCCTCATAAGTTTAGTTTGTACCAAATGGAGCTGATCCTTCAAATAGGATAATTTATTTCTCTTAGAGTTAGTTGATAAGGTATTTCTTTAGACCTTTTGGGTTTTATTACTTAGATAAAGGATTAAAGATAATACTTTTAAATAGAGAAGTATAAAGTCAAATATATGTTTCAGAAATATATGTCTGACAGTAATTTGAGAAATTCACACATATTCAGCAAAATTTCCATCTTGTAAGATATTATAACAGGAAAATTATATCCTAACATATGAAGGGAAAGTAAATGTATCAATTTGCCTAGACTTTAATACAAATTTCTTGGATAAAATATTAACCTCATGTTTAAGCTCCAAACTATGATCTTGTATAAAGAATATGACCTCACAAATAGAATGACTCTTTTATTCTCTTTGGTTTATAGAAAGTTATCATATAGTTTGTTGTTTGATAGAAATGTTATTTATATCATCCTTATTTAGGGGTACTGGTAGCAATACAAACAGTAGCTACAACTTAGCACTTACTAAGCGCAAATAGAAGATTCTATGTGCATCATGTATAGTAAATGTATGTAGTAGATTTTATCAGCATACCTCTTATGTGCCTGTGTAAATGATGATTAAAATGATAGAGAGCTAAGGAGACAGTATATCTAGTAAAATGTTTGCTGTACATGGAGGAAGACCTATGTCCAATATCCAGAATCCACATAAAAATTCCAGACATGATGCTCTAGACTCTTAATCCCAGCATGAAGAAGGTGGAGAAAGGTAGATCTCTCCAGAGAGTTAGACACTCAGTCTTATCCAGTCAATGAGGTCCAGGCCAATAAGAGGCATCAATCAAAAAACCAAGGTAAATGACAATGAAGAACAGTACTGAAGTTGACCTCTGACTTGCACATACAAGAACATACTCATTCATTTATACCCAAGCCAACACATACACCTATGCGCGTACACACACACACACACACACACATACACACACACACACACACAAACAAGGATAAAATGAAAGGCATCTAGATCACAGTTGGCCTACTTCAGTAATGTATGAAGGTAGACCTTAACAACTAAATTCTTACTTCAAATCACTGCCACAGTGAAATGAAGTCGAGTTGTTCAGGGAGCATGGTTATCAGAACTTGGGTTTTTCAAATAACAAAACACATCCTCCAGGGCATCTAAGACCTGGGTGGGAAGAAGAGACTATCCACATTATCCTTGCATCTCCAGGGAACGGTGGGTGTGGTCTGCCATTATGGCATAGCTGTAATGTCCTCTAGAAGCCCTGCAGCTGGCTAATGGAAGCAGACACAGGGGAGAGATTTTCTTTGTGGGAGTTCATTACAGAGGCATCTGCAGACTGCTCACTCTCTCCTTCCTACCCTTTCTCTTCCATAGCTTCCATTTCTAAGTTATAATGGATGCAAAATTACTGCAGCATTTTGTTCTGCCAGGCTGACCCCATTACAAATACAGAATGCTCATAAAGCCCTGGCTTAGTTACCATTTGCATGTTCAAGACTCCTATGAGACAAGGAGGTGTGAGGTTTGGCCACAGTTCCCATCAAAGTGAATGACTGCATCATTTTCAAAACAAGGAGACAAGGATGCTTTGTGAAATAGACATTGTTTTGATCACTGATGGAGTGATCCCTGCTTATTTCCCTCTTAATAGTAATAGTTCTCTGGCCTTGAATACTCATTAAATGAGAGCTGGATCAGAAGTACCAGGAAAAACATCTTTTCCTATGTAATAGTTCCAGGAATTGGAGGAGACTCCATCTCACCTTTGTGTCTATCTTGATAACAATACTGTAGAGACACAGAAAAAGATGAAAGAGGATAGGAGCATTAAATTCCTCAGGTAGTGATGCTCAAATTCTACTGTCTTAGGTCTTCTCTCCATTTCTTCATGCCTTCTCAAAATTGTTTGCCACTCCTGTCCCATCCCACCTGGTGATAATTTTTATTAAAGAACATGAGAAAATTAGTGGGATCGATAATTTTATTCCTTTGTCTACTGAGGAAAAGTGTATTAATTTTTTTAGTTAAAAAAAAAAAAAACTACTCTGTGCTTACTCTGTTGTCCTCCCCATTGGAGGCACGATACACACATTAGTAAAACAAAGTGATCCATGGCTTAGATCTTGTATCTTGCAATATTCGCCAGACAGCAGCCATGTATATAATGATAGGCTTCCTCAGGTGTTTTCTTTATTTTCAGATTACCTCTATATCTCATTGTACTGTTCCATGCATTTCAGAAAAGATTTTGTATTTATTGGGTCATGGACTTTTATTTTATTTTAGTTTTTACCAAAAATAGTATATGTAGCAAAAAAAAAAAAAAAGATGTCATTTTTTTAAGTATATGGACAGATGTGATGGGTTGAGATAGCTGGTGGGTGGGAATGAGTAAGAACTACAAGGGGCTAAAAGAAAAGGCATTCTAGTTCTGGGCAGCACTTCTGTCTAGCCTAACATTTGTCAGACTCTACTTATTACTCTGTCAGCATCAGAGAGATAGAAAGAGACACCTTCTCTCAAGGTGCACCCTAAAGAAAAGAAAATAAGAAGAAAGGCATTGTTGGGGTGACAGACAAATGATCCCACCACATCTGGTCCCAATGCCAGGAGAGGGAAGGACACTAACCCTGGCAGTGTTTAGAGAGTAAGTCATCTGATACAATAAGGATGCAGGGGTGGCAATAACAGCAGAAAGAGAACCATTGTCTGAGTTTTCATGTGCAAAAAGGCAGAGCCATCTCAAAGATTCACGACAGACAATCCTGAAAATCTCTGGAGCAGACCCATGCTGTGTCCTTGGCATTTGAGTAGAGAGAGGGGAAATCTCATCCCAGTGGGGAGCACAAATCACCCAGATTCAGTGGATGGAGAAAACAAAAGCAATAACTCTTTCCTCAACGAAATTGTGCCCTTATCTCTGAATTTGGTATCCTTTTTTGAGAAAGTCTGTATGGCTTCATAGCTTTATTTTACTCATGAAAGTTTGAGCAAAGGCAAACTTTATAGAGTATTTCTACCTGTCTACACACAGGGCACATAGCAAGTTTCCATTTCCCTGTTAAATTGAGCCATGTGTTTATTTCTAGCCAAGAGAGATGAGAAGAGCCATGCACGTGCACATTCCTTCCAAACCAAGCATTTAACTGCACATGTGAGATCTTCAGAGACACTCTTTCCCTCACTCTAACAGAATGCAGATAGTAGCCATTTACTCAGCTTCCCATGTTGGAGGGTAACCATGGCAACACCCAGCAAAGCCTCCTGCTCACCCACAGTAGACCAGAAAGGACTTTTGCTGTTTTCAGCAAGTTGAGACAGTATAACCTGACTTTTTACAAGGGACACAGTTAATTAGGTACGGAAGAAAGTCATTTTAATGTTTAAAATAAATCCTCGGAAAGTATTTATATCATATCACAAATTTTATTTTGCTACCTTTATAATAGACATTATTGGATGCACTCTTCTAAGATTTTCTTTTCTTTTCCTTTAGTTCTAGAAGTATATAAGCCCAACTTTCAATAGGCAACACAAATAGAAACACAATAGACTAGACATTCAACTGTGGATACTTTGCAGGCTGAGGTGTGTGTATGTGTGCAGGGAGAGATGTGATCGAAACAACATGCCTCTTTGTCAATGGACAACCTGTTTACACACTCATATTAAAAAAGCATTTCTTCTTTAAGAAAACCTTGCAAGGGTGATAAATACCATTAAGAAATTTAAGTTAAATTACAATTGGAGTATGGCTAAGGATTTCGGTCTTTATTTCGAGATGTCCTCAGTATGTAGTGTTGGTTAGCCTAGAATTCTCTTTGTACACTAATTGGCTTCAAATTTGTGCAGTCCACATGCCTCTGCCTCCTGAATTGCTCTAAGGCCCACTCGGTGATATTTTGTGATTCAAGTTCATTATCAGATGTTACATTTTATTTATCATTGTTAAAAGTATATATTCTGATTTTAAAAAAAAACAGTATAAATCAAAGACTCTTTGGAAGTTGTCTCTCCCCATTGGTGAGGACGATCCTAGTAGGTATCACCCTCTTGGTGTGTTGCGTTCAATGTTTATCCTAGAAGGCTGTGCTGAGCTCCTCTCCTCCAGGCTATTAGCTGTGACCAGATTCATCTCCTCCTCCTTATCTACTATGCTTTGGCAACTTTCCCATTATTTTCCTTCATTTCTCTGTACTCAGGTGGGAGTTTCTAAACAGGCCTCCACATAAGGACCAAAATATAATATACAGGCCCACATACTTTCTCAGCGCCCTACATACTGAAATCATTGATAATTAAATGTATTCTCTCATTGATAATCCTTTTATTGCTGTATTTTATGGCAAAAAAATATACTTTATACTCACTTTTTGGAGTAGCACTATGCATCTTCCATGCATTTTATATATGTCAGCCAAATAATAATAATAATAAAAGAACTATTGTCTTGTTAGTCAGCCATCATTAGAGTTCATGATCAGTGATCAGCTAGTCAGATTTCTATTAGGTAGCCTTTGGCACTTTAATATCTATGGACTTATTTTTTTAGGAATAGTAGACACTGTAGACATCTCAGGGAGATAACTTCTATTCTATACTGTTAAATAAACAAAACTCTTGCATGTGTGTGTCAGCAGTAGCCATATTATGCCTTCTGTTTAATAACTATAAGGTTAAAAAATGCATTTCTTTCTAAGGTCATGAGTTCAGCCTGAGAAGAAGAAACGCACAACTTTAGGTAATTTCTTATAAACTGCTGGCTGGTTCCACTGTATGACTTTTATCTAGCTGGGCAGTATACAATAAATATCACCAGATTTTCATAACACTGGCTGATGGGAAAATCAAACTATAAAAGAGTAAGGTAGGGGATGAGATTATAATTTACCAAGTACACCTACATACCCAGCATCCGCTTAAATTCGTGGATTCTTCTCACTATGCATTTTTAATTTTTATATACATTCTACCAGTTCTTCTATGAGCATATTTGATTTTTTAAATAAGGAATAATGAAGTGCCAACATTTAGAAAGAAAAATTTCTGCCAGAAAATAACTATGTATTGTTTAATATCCTTCTTGAACTTTTATATAAGGCATATTGATACAATCTTAAAAGTGACATACCCTTTACAATTTGGATGCATTTTCCTTTTATGCCAATACTTTCACTTCAGACTAAGGAGGATTTAGGGTAAAATAGTATTATGCCATATATTTGCTTCAGCGCACTGCACTCAGGGAAAATGATCAGCAGAAGGCTTGTCATTTGAGTTGGCTCATGATCTCTCTACTATGGATATGAGTATGGTAGAATGGAATATGGGTAGAATGCAGCAAAACAGAGACACAATTCTAAGGGAATATGGCTTGTAGATCTTTCAAAACAAAAATTAGGAAAAAGTGTTCTCGCTATGCTGCTAGGGAGCATACAATATATTCAACTGTGTGAGCACTGTCAATTTAGGGGTCTAGATCCAGAACTGATGCATCATGTTAGGATTCTAGAACCAGAACTGAGGAGAGGGACAACACCCCAAACAGCTTATCAAGGTAGACTTCCTTCTGCTTTGCTAATCTGCGTGTCATATAACTATGGACCACAGCTTGCCAGGTGTATTATAATCTAAGGAACAGGACCTTTCCTTGCTGGTATAAATAGTAGATGTGTGAATGTTGATGCCTATGTAAAAAAATCAGATCTCATTTTAGAAAGAATATTTTGTCTAAACAGAGCTTATTTAATTTCTCTTTCAGTTGTTCTGCCCTTCATAGTTATAGCCTCAATAATTCCACACATCTCCAACTTGAGTTTTCTTTCAGCATTTTTACTTTCTCTGTCTTTGTTGACCAGTTCTCTGCTTTCATTATCCATTTTTATAAAAATGCTACAGGACTTTACCTCTGAGAGAATGAGACACCCTGCTGACCTTGTTGTGCCTGAGTGGATGATTATTTCCTCATAGGTTTTAAAATTTCCAACTTGATTGACCATTGGTCATAATAAGCACCTGTAATATATGCAGAAAGTGCAATGGAGATCTGGCAATTACATTCCTACTTCATGAACACGCTTAATTCCTACAGCGTAGTGACTAAAATCAAACCTACCCATTGTTACCTAAATCATGGTAGATGAAATCCAAACATTTTAGACCCATGAAAAATGATTCTACCTGTGGGTATGTGCACCCTGAAGATGTTGTTGTTGTTGTTGTTGCTGCTGCTGTATCTGCAGCACACTAAACAGCATACTCGGCACCACCTAAAACTTCTCTTGATTATGTTCAAGGAGAATCACATTGGCCATATAGCCCAGTGTAGCTTTCTGTTGTATGGTGCATTTTGTGTTGTGGCTAAATCTTTGGACCCACAATGGCTGACAAATATGTGCAGCAATTATGCACAGAAGCATAAAGAAAAATGCGCTGTAGCTGTTAATGGGATAGTGTTCTAGGGGTTAGGGCCCTGGCAGAGAGAGCAGAATAATGAGAAACGGGTGGGGATTGACAGAGTTCTCTGACATGTTGAGGAATATCCTTACACCTTACTGCAGCCTGCAGGAATTTGACTGAAAGAAATTGGCCAGAGGCATGTTTGACTCTGGACAACTTAAGGAAAAAAAAAAAAACCTAGTGCTATTAACAGTGCGCACATACTAGGAGACATTCCTCCCATTGGAGTGAGACTATGGTCCTATGGGCAGTGCTGTTCCAGTCTCCCCACCGCCTGCCCCAAGCTCATACCCAATAAGAGTGAAGACAGATTTCTAGTTTTATTTAGAAATAACTTAGTATTATTTAGGAATATATTTGTGGTGTCATGATAGCCCGAATTAGCTGGTGCTGAATGGAACAGATACTTACTTGAAATAAGCAGAACTTAGGTTTAATTCAGTCCAGCCAATCAAAGTGGTGTGTGACCATGTATTAGTAAACATTTGCAATTTTTCTTTCAAACATTTACAAATGCCAGACAGCAGAGGTAGCACAGAAGGCAGCTTGTAGTCCAGGAGAGAGAAGTACATCTTCTAAGGTTTTTAACGTATGGATTTTATAGATTTTTCTAATACTATTCCCCTAAAATATATACCTGGTCAAATGGCAGCTCCACAGTTTGAAAATATTTATTTACCTCTTTGTCTTTTAAAGTCAGGAGTGAGTCTGACTTAATTTCTCTGAAGTAATGGGAATATAATTTTTAAGGATGGAGTTCACAGTTAGGGAAAGCCTAAGTAGTTTTCAGTTCATTTTCAGCTTATTTTTTTAATGACCATACTGAGTACAGTAGCAAAGAGTGGGCAATAACTTAGCTTTATTTAGAAGACAAATTACAGAGTACCCTCCTCATGGCTGCAGCTCTGGCTGTAATCGAATGACTTTGTATGATTGTGCATGGTGGGGTGCATGTATACATGTGCACATGAGCCCAGGAAAGAATAGCCTTCACATTTCATCTATTATTTATATTCATTTCAATGTTTACTGTCAAGATGAGTTTTCCAATTTTCTATTGTTTCCCTTAAATGGAATCTCTCACATAGAATTTAGAGCTGGACTGTCTGCTAGGAGATAGCTATATCATAAAGCAGCCATATAATAGTGATATAATTCAAGATCTTTGTACCTTCCCTCAACAATAGGCCCTAAAAGGCATCAGAATGGGTATGTGTAGGTTTCAGTGAAATTCACAGGACAGTTATTGAATAACTACTTCATGCAGGCTGAAAGACTACAGCTATGGAGATGGATCTGAAAATGTCCTTCTCTCAAGTGGCTTGAAATTTACAGATGAGATAGATGTATAAACGTGCAGTCTGGTGTGATTTCTAATAGAGTGCCCTTGGGACTGGAGAAATGGGCAGAAGGGAAGATTTAGTTCTCTGAGTCTGTGATAGAGCCAGGGAGGTTGTTTTGCTACAGATCTAACTTAAAGTGAATGTAGAAATAAATAAACCAGGCAGGCCAGAAAAGGAAGGTTGTAGAAGCAAAAGAGCACATTCAAGCTAGCAGAATTTTGATTCGTTGAAAGACTGCTTTTTCATACTTATTTCTCTCTTGCATTTTAATATATCTAATAGGTATTATAAGGATCTGGTCAACATAATGGGATGGCTCTATTCTCTCACTTTCCACTCCCATATCACACCATTACATGAACAATACATTTTTGTCCCTAACACAGATAGAACCTAGCTCAAAAAAATAAAAAGGTTCTACAGACAGTTCAAATACAGGTCTGAGACTTTTTTCATGTTACTTGAACTTTGTATTCATTGGTTTGGCTCTAAGCACAATGCCCAATGGGATATTAAAGACTAGGAAGAAAGGCATGCTAAAGGAAATGAAGAAGCAGAAGTAGAATCAAGAAAGTCAGAAGTCTTCTTCCAGGCTTGTTGTTAGGGGTGACCAGACCAAGAGGTTCTCTTGCTGGCCAGCTCAGAGGGTGGCAAAGGAATATAATAGAACTATTCACGGCCACTTTGTCATCCTGAATGAGAGCAGCATGGTGCTTAGTGTACATCAGATTGTTTGCTTGTACTCTACTTTCCTGGTCTCTATGCTAGCAGGTAGCATTTTGATGGGAGCTCACCAGGAGATAGACTACTCTGTGTATGTCCAGAAAGACCTGCTAGAGAAATTAGCCTTTGCTCTCTGAGTGTAAACAGTGGGGTTACAATTAAAGTGACTATAGTTTTTCTCCAAACCAGGGCACTTCAAGGAATGAAAACCAGAACACTGCAGATGACCATGGCTGCATGACGAGACTCATAGTAGCATGTAGCCTTAGGAAAACTAGGAGTTGGAGGTTGGATATACCTTAGTATTCATTCTTTGTGAAGGCAAATCTCCAAGAAAAATCATATAATATACTCTATGTAATAAATATATATAATATATAAAAGACAACCCTGGAAGTAAGCTAAGAGTGCAGGGAATCTGTTCTTGCATCAGCCCATAGGTCTGCAGTCTTGGCCAAAACATTTGATTTGAACCACCATTTCTAAAACATTAATGAGACCCAGGATGAAGGTCACATATCACACATAAATCCCTCACATGAGGATATCAGAACTACATAGAGTTCCTAGGAGCTGTGGTTCCCTCTTTAATACGATAGCATTATAACTCAGATGAAAACATGTAAAAAAAAAAGCATAGCTTTACATGTGATTATTCAACATTTAAGTTATTTAATGCTTAAGCTGTTATAAATGGAACTCTCACTACCTGGTACTTTCCTCATAATCTGTTTTCCTCTGGTCATTTATGGTTATCTTGTAGATCTTAGCTTACTTTCTTTTCTTCAGGGTTACCTTTCCTGGATACCATTGCTGAAGCATTTCATAGATGTATGTCATGTCCTACTATGCTGTACTTACATCATGCTCTCAGCATGTATCACTACATACAGCATACAGTTCCTTATTTACCAATGAGTTTATAATATATATTCCTCATTGTGAGAAACAAAGAGTCCTGGAAGGTGACTTGGGTAAAGGTGCTCTCTGAAAACCGCAGGATCCAAGTTCAGTCCCTGAAACCCACAGGGTGGAGGGAAAGAGCAATAGCACACAGAAAAAAAAAATATATATATATATATCATAAACAACAGATGAATGTTAAAATAACCAAAATGAAAAATTAAAGATAACAGTTCTGTTCGTTTTGTTCAATAGTTCACCTGCTAGTTTGACTGATGGGAAATAAAGCATTTTGTGTATACGTTCACTGAACATCTTTTGCAACAGGCCCTCTATTGATTTCATGCATTTTGTGGGCCAACAGGCAGCTTATAGCAACTCCAATTCTTGCTCTCACCATTTCACTACTAGACCAATATGTTGAGGGCTCACATAGCCCTAGAACAGAGGTTCTTAACCTATGGGTCACAACCCCTTTTGGCAAACTTCTGTCTCAAAACATGTTTACATTATTATTACATTATTATTCATAACAGTATCAAAATTATAATAATGGAGTAATAATGAAAATAATCTTATGGTTGAGGATCACCACAACATGAGGAACCCTACTAAAAAGCTGTGACATCAGGAAGGTTGAGAACCAGTGCCCTAGACATGGGCTCAACTTCATCTTGGTCTGCGATTGATTGTTCAGCATCCTTTGCATTGCGTTTGGCTTGTTACTCTCTCTACTTAATCTTCTCATAAATAAGCCCTAGCTTTGTAGCATCCTGTACCAAGGCTGATGATTTTCTATTTATGCAACTTTTTCTTATATATGCATATGTAAACATATACTCAATTTCTTCTCATTGATAATCCTATTTTTTAAGAATTTTTTGCTGATGATTGTCAGTGGCAAAGATGTGACATTTTTATTGATTGCAAGATTTATTTGTTGTCACCTGGAATTGCTGTTATTGCTAAGTGGCTAGTACTATAGGCCTGTGCAACTAGTTTCATTAAAATACATCCTTACTCTTTGCTACCATTATTAAAATAGCTCCTCATTCTATCGTCTTACCGCCTTTGTACTGATTGGCTCTTAAAAGCAATCAAATATTCAGAAAAACCCAAGAACATGAAAGGTAGCATATGTCAGTCCTATTAAACACACATACATTTTAGCCATACATTGCTATAGAACAATTGAAATATGATTAGCCTGGCTGAAAACCTTGATTTATAATTCAGTTCAATTTTTACTTAACTGAAATTTTAAATTGATATATAATTCAGATACTTGAAAACACTTAAGAATATGTAGAACTCATTGGGGGATATAAATTACTTTTTCAATCCTAAATTTTATCAAATTCCTACACAAAGCATTTAACACAAATTTAATATTTGAATAGAGATGTGCTTTTAAAAAGTTTTCGGGCTGGAGAGATGGCTCAGCAGTTAAGAACACTGACTGCTCTTCCAGAGGTCCTGAGTTCAATTCCCAGCATCCACATGGTGGCTCACAACCATCTATAATGGGATCAGATGCCTTCTTCTGGTATGTCTGAATATAGATACAATGTACTCATATACACAAACTAACTAAATAAATCTTTTTTAAAAAGTGCTCATCAGATTTTGATACTTTGTATAAAAATTAGAATGTATGGTACTTTAGTTTGATTTTGATAATGTCTCAAAATAATTATATCTATTAGATAATTAGATAAAAGACAGGATTTCTCTGTGTAGCCCAGACTGACCAGGCTGGTCTCAATCTCACAGAAATCCTTCTGTTTCTGCCTCTCAATTGCTCTTACTGCCTGGCCTTTAAAATGTAATAAGTAAGTTATTAAAGTTAATTTCATTTGTTTTAATTTTGGTACAATTACTTGATATATTTAAATTATGTTTGACTTACCTTTTATTTCTACAAGTCATCACTGACCTAGACAGTTTGTTGACTTAATTTACTTAATACCACTGTGCATGGGAATTGTTCACTTCACAAAAATGAAATAGAATAGAATCCACCAGTTGTCACAGGTGGGCTTCCCAAGTAGCAAAATCAGAGACGGAAGCTTGTTTGACAGGTGATCTTGAGGTATTCTTGGGAGAGAGAGGAAAGAAGTAAAACCCTGTAGAAATTGAGCCGTGCAATGATAGACTCAGCTAAACCCATAAGGATCACACTACTAGGACCTCCGGATTGTCTGCAGTTTGGTCAAGATGGGCATTGCTCCACACTGATACATAAATAAGTTATTAACTATGGGTCACTTGTAAAGTGTGACCTTTGATAAAGTAGAACTAGGTGGCTAAATTCTGAAGGACTTGACAGGTGGAAGGGCTCTATTCTACACAGCTCAGGAAGCAAGTACACAGGGTAATTTACTAACATATTATGGCGTCTACTCAACGAACATTATTTCATTAAAGAAGGCACATGAAAATCAGATTATCTTTTTTCTTAGATGTATGTGTACATGGTGTGTACATCAGTGTGTCCATGTTACCTTGTATGTGGACATATGTATGTTAATGTGTACATGTGTGCATGTAGAAACATGACATTGAAATTAAGAGTCTTTTCCAATTACTCCCCACCCTCTTCTTTAAGGAAGGGTCTCTCAGTTGACATCACAAGTACAATTAGTCGAACTATGCAGCTCACTCTGGGGAATCTTTGTCTCTGAATTCACATTACTGGTATTATAGATGGGCCAACATATCTAGCAGTCACATGAACTGTGGGCATCCAATCTCTGCCTTTCATGCTTGCATAGCAAGTGCTTTATCCACTGACCATCTCCCCAATGTATATCAATATCAGATGTGATAAGCTAAGCTAATCAAATCTACTATGAACTGTTTTGTACTCCCGCCCCCATGGTCTCTGGTACGAACTATACATGTTTCCTTCTTAACTTGGTAGTGGGATTTCCACTTGTTTCATTTATATATAGGCCATTTCAGAATCAAAGGTCCTTCATCTTTTCAAATGGGAAGATGCAGACTTATTGAAATAGGGAGATACTGAAATCTGCTAAGGCTCCTTTCCTGACTCCTAACTGTCTCATGCTAGTTTTCTAAGTCGATTAGCTATCCCCATTGTTCAAGAGGTTCCTGAGGCTCAATGGCTAAACCCAGAAATCTTTTATACTTTGTAGAGATTCATCAATAACATGGTGAGGCTGCAGTTGAGTTTATTCTGAGCTTCCATGATAGATTAATAGTAAATAAATAAAAATGTGAATATTCAAATTTGACTGATAATTTTTCATCTTTGATTATCAAGATAGTCAAAAAATTAGCATCTCTAAGTGCTTGCTTTTGGTATATAGTCTGAGACCAAAGTGATTTGAACTAAACTCTGGCTGGAAACTATGTTCTGTGCTTTCTATTTAATTCCCATGCCTGTTGCTGTAATGAGAAATACCTTGGCAAACACAATTTCTAGGAGAAATGGCTTATTTTGGCTCTCAGATCTGATATACAGTCCACAATGGTGGGGCAGCCAAAGCAGCAGGAATCTGAAGCAGCTTGTTACATGATGACTGGAATGAGAAGACAGCAGTGGATACATGCATGCTAATGCTCAGCTCACCATTTCCACTCAGATACAGCACAGTGTCCCAGTCAAGGAATAGTACAATCCATAGTTGCAGGGTCTCCCAACTCAATTAGGTTAATCAAAGTATCCCTCACAGATGTGCCCAGAGACACATCTTCTAGGTTATTCTGGATCTTATCAAGTTAACAGATCGCACTATTCATCACAGCAGGTGACATGGGTGAGGCTTGAGTACTTTTGTCTATGAATGTTTATCAGAAAGATGTGTGTTGGTTATGTCAATTTTACTGTTTAACTTGTCAATACTTACCATTTTCTAGAAGACAGTGGCCAACTCTTCCCTTCCTGCTTCTCTGAGGTTCAAAGATCTCATTGGTTTATACAATAGTAGGATTCTGCCTCTTTCCCTTCACTCAATGTCCTGAGATATCTATGTCATTTCTCCTGTAGTATCTCCTGCAGTAAAAATAAAACATGGAGACTCAAACCAATAATGACTCGAGTGTATACCCTACTAAAGTGTAGATAGGAAGAAAATATCTGGGCAGAATAGAAAGGGGAATGCAGAAAGTCAGTGGTGGAAAAGGTCAGCTTTGTATCTGCTGTGGAGAGAAAACATGGAAAATGTTGGGATGAAAAAAACCTAATCCCCTGCCGCCAGCCTGCCTGTCTGTTTCCCCAGTTCTTTACACTGCCGTGTAATTTTATGGAATATGATTCTCAATTAGGAAACTTTAACACAGACAGAGGGAAAAAAAAGGAAAAGACTGTCTTCTAAATATATCCTTTGTTCTCCAGGCAGCAATTTAATTTCAGTTAAGAGAAAGAACAAAGCCACGCCAGTATTTTGGAATGAGGCTAGCTGATACTTTTGGAGAGGCCCATTTTAGCAATGGACCATGGGGCCATTGCAGAATTACATAATGTTCTCCTCCCCACCACCAGAGAGAAGTTGCAGCTGCTGAGACTTTAGGGACAAGTAATGACTTGAATTATGCGTTGCTTGTGTCCAGAAAATTCTAGGCATTCTATCAATTTTTTCCTCCATTTTCAAATTACCCTTTTGAGGGAGATATAAAGGAATAATCTATTCATCTCTATTTTAGAGATAATTAAACTGAGTTCCAGTGGGGTTTGTTGTGTTGTGCCGAGTTCTCCATTTGTAGAAAGAACAGAGTCTTACTTCCTGAATCTCAGACCTGCAGCATTCTTGCGTCTCAAACTGTTAATAAAATATTAAATTTTTTGTGTAGATATAGGAAGTTGCAAATTATATATGTATTTTCTGCATTTACTGAATCCCCCTTTCAATAATGAGTAAGAAGAAAACTGAGATTTTCCTTTGGAATTCCTTGTGACTATTTTTGAGATTCAGCTACCTTGTTCACCCATGGTAACTTATTGCTCTGTCTTACATATGTATAATTAAGTAAAACACAATAAAAACAAATCCAGGAGGTATATATGGAATGACACACATCTTATTTAAAGCATTTCAACTCTGGGACAGGCTGTAAAAAACAAATTTGCTCTTGAGCATGGTTTTCCAAAGGTTTATTTACTTACTTACTTACTTACTTACTTACTTACTTATAAGGCATGGAGTGTGTGTGTGTGTGCGTGTGTGTGTGTACATCAACAGTGATGAAAGAGAAAGAAGTTTGACTTTTTCCTGAACTGCAGCAAAGTCACAAAACTACACATTTCCATTGTTTTTCTCTTCACTTTATGAGCATAATTACTGAGATACACCCTACTAATATCTCACAGAGAGATTTAGAAGATGGAGTCATAAGTGCTAAGAAAGATGGTACACTATAAGTAAACTACAGTGTCACTTGCACCGTCTTCTTGGAGATTGATCAAGGAAACCCAGCACACAAATTCTGTGTAATGTTCCTTTAATTGTCTCTTTACTAGGACAGTTTCATAAACATATACAGTGTGTTGTGGTAATGTTGACCCCCATCATCCTCTGAAACCATTCCACCCTTCGTTCAGAACCTCTTTTTTCTCAAACATCGTCCCTCAGTGACTATGTCATGGGACAAAATAACTTCCCCAGCAACCATTAATGCTCATTATCTCCTCAGGAAAGGATGAAGGGTCATGGATACTTTGTCCACCCATTTTGGAAACTTGAAGAATGGAATCTTATTCAAGTGTTCATAATTGCTCTGTACTCAAGTTACAGAGGCAATAAGAGCATATCTGAATTTCAGTATTTTATGAGATGCATATCCTTCCTCTGGTTCTTAAATTCTTTCATTCATCTTTTGTGTGTTGCCTAGGTGGGGTGGTATAGGTACCCTGTTGAAATCTAGTGCTCACCAACCAGTTACTCCCTGTCCTTTGACTACAAATGAATCTCTAATCTAACAGTGACCCTCTGTAAAAAAGGACCTACGCTACCCCAGGCTGAGAACCATAATTACGAGGGCTTAAACATAAATATTCAGAAAGCATTTTGATAACATTCAGGGAAGCAATGATTCCTCCTAGGGCACCTGCCCTCCCCAGCCATCAGCTTTTGACCAGGTTGACAATATCTAAACACCATTTCAAGGCCAATTCCAGGCTAACTTTGATGTAGATACTCAGGTTTACTCACATAAGCAAAGTGCAGGAAGATGATGGACTTCTTGGCCATCAACTGTATCCCTCTTCCCATGAAAAAAACAGCCTTTTAATATCAAGAGGATAATTACCCTGCATCTGAATTATTAAACCAAATAAGCGGTCATTAAATTCAAAGAGAAAAGATCTGAATACTCATTAACCATCATTTGCAAAGATAATTCAGTTGTACAGGTGTTCTACATCAATCATTTCTTTTAATTCCTATAAAGAAATATGTATGAAGGAGATGAGATTTGGAGAAGACATGTCAATTGGCTAATATCACACAGTCCATTGGGTAAAAGAAGAGAAGAAGCCAAAGATCTATTTAAAGAGAGCTATTTTTACTGTATTATTTTGTCTCCTCACAATTCTCCCATACTCATTTTTAAATTTTATCCCCCCATATTATTAAATATCTAGTTGTCTTTTTCTCTTCTTGTAAGGCTACACTATCTAATCCTGTCCAGTGAAATTTATAAAAACATAAGGCAGGGGGGAAAGTATGTTTCTAAATGGATGTTGTGGCTTTTGAGAGGCCTAAATCCTAGGAATTAGTAATATTCCATATAAAACCATAGATAGATGGTGTCTATGGTTATTTTAATGGGTTCTATGTTACTCCGTACTGGTATAATTAATCCCATAGTCTCAGGATACATTTGTGTGCTCACACTAGAGTGGAATGCGTTTCCCAGAAACCCTTCAGCCCCATCATGCAAAACCATAGATCAAGACTTGTAATCCCATGCCTGAGACGTCCTTTTCAAACCACATAGCTACTAACCTCAAGATGATGTGGGTGTGGTCTCCTGTTTCTCTTGGTTCCTTTAAGGATCTACTTGATAATCACACAAAATAGTAGGTGGCAGCATCTCTCTTCTACTCCCCTGTTTCCTATGGCCATGTGTGACTAGGAGGAAAAATCCATTAAGATAAGTTGCATTTAGTAAAAGATAACAAGATTTGCAGGACAGGACCTGGTTCACCATGAATAATTGCATGTCATTCATTTGATATGCTGCTGAGCCCAGGGTAGCCCCTCTTACAGTTGAGCAAAGGTCTGTGCAGAGGCACCGAGCACTGTGTAAGAGACGATCAAAAGACAAAATAAGGATCCCAGTTACTGATTCAAAAGTCAATAGCACATTCCCCAGAGACGGGTGGTGTTTATGTACCAAGATTAGAAAAGGAATTCAGAAGGTTATATAGGCATGCAAGAACACTGTAAGACAAGTAGGAAAAGACTAAGCCAGTAATGGCCTCTTGTCCTTTAGACTGACTGCTCACTAATACTGTTGCAAGATGTTAGAAATGGGATACAGCAAAGATTTTCTGAGACTGAAGGAATAATCCAAGGAGGAGAGAGCATCTTCAGTGCTGAGATATTGTGGTAGAATTACATATGCCTGCTCTTTATTCTGCTGTTGCCCTTGTCACTATTTGGAGAACATGAACTCTCAAGAATAGGCAGATATCCCTCTAAAACGATAAGATATCAATCTCTTGTTGCTATGCTTCTAGATTCTGCCTGCTCTCAGCTTAGAGACGAAGGGCTTATGCTGAAGTTCTGAAACATTTACTGCTTGTCTCAATAGGTAGATTTTCAATTAGGCCCCAGCTTCTCACCATCTGTTATTTCTGCAGTATTTTGGCCTTCCTCTGGAGGAAGGTGACAGGAGACTGTTCTGTTCCTGCAGAAAATTTGCTTGTCATCAGAGTCATTGCGTGCTGTTGAAACAGCTACTGCCTACATTGCTCTGCCTCTTGAAAGCTAGCATTTGGGTGTGAATCAATTATGAAAAGTGATGCACACCGCCCCTGCACATGAGCTTACACATACACCCCACCTGAGAACCCGAGACGTAGCGCTAATGTCTGGAATCGTGAACATTCATGCAGAGTACTTCAAACAATACTAAAACCCAGCCATTTGCAAAGAGTGAGTAAGTACCCACAAAAATCCAGTGTTATATAAACCAGTTCTAATAAAATAATTCAGATCTTTATAGTGCTTTAGAGTTTAACAACAGTGCTTTTATATTTATTTTCCCTTTTTCTTCTATAAATACTACACAGGCTATTATCTATTTTTCTACTTCAAGAAAGTAAAAAAACCCAAAGGTTTAGCCCACAGTGTCATAGTCCAGAAAAATGGCAACACTATTAAATTCATGTTTTAAATTGCATTTTTCTTTTCCTTTTTCCTCCCATTTTTCTGCCATCTATTTTCGTAGACATCAGGGTATAGGTAACTTTAATCCCTCAAAGGAGCAGATCAAAAGGGCTCATGTAAGTTTGGCCCTTAGAAGTTCACATTGGCATTTCATTATCATTGGAGAAGGCCAACCATTCTTCTGGTAAGTCTTGTGTTAAAGACCTCTCACCCCCAGTCCAAAGATCTCTCTAGAAAGTGAAACAGTAGCACTCCTGTAAAGCAAAGCACTTTGCTAGGCAGGTACTTTGAAAATAAATCTAGGAATTGTCAATAAATGATAATTTTAACTCAATATTTTATTTAATTTTATATTTATATTTATTCTTGGAGAATTTGTTGTTAGTATACAAAGTATTTTGACTATATTAACCCCCTACTCCCTATCCCAAAATTCTCTTAGATACAACCTTTTCCAAGTTCCACTCCCAAGGTCACATCTTCTTATTTTTAGTATTAGTAAATCATTGAGCTCAATAGTGATACATGCACATGCATGTAGGGTCATCTACTAAAACATGGTCAACCTACCAGCGACCATACCCTTAACTACAGCTGACACTTCTTCCTTAGCAGTCAGCAGCTCATTTGCTAGGGGCAGGAGATAATGATGGTATTTTAAAATTTTTATTGTAAAGGATATTCCTTGGAATATTAAAACTTAGAAAGAGAAATGCAGCTTTGATATACCTTGTTGTGTTCTAGCTACCATGGTTATTATGCTGTAGAGAGGACTGACATCATTGAAAATAAGTTACTATGGAGTTTTGTGACACTTGAAGGATAGGGTATGAGAAACACGTAAAGCTATATGGCCAAAATCACTAAGGTCATTGTCTGATTGGGATTTATAGGACTAAGGCTTGATACAACTTGTAAATTTTGAGGCAGAAATAATTGGGCAGAATTTGAATGACTGATTGCATATCCTGTAAAAAAAGAAAAGAAAAGAAAAAATCACTAGGGAATGTAAGGAGGCAGAAGGTAATAACAGAGGTGGAACTTCTCTGAAACATCAAGACAGAAAATGTTCTAGATATCTGAAAATGTTCTGAAACAGGAAGCAAAATCCCTGTTGTAACACTCAGGTATATAGAAGTCAAAGAAAAATGAACAAAACTACTTCGAAAGCAGAGGCAATTAGAAAAACCATCATGGAAAGAACTTCCTATAGAGAGGGTCAGAGTCCAGCAGTAGTGATCTTATGAAGAATTTTAATAATCCTCATTGTCTCATAGTTCTGTCCAACATAATTTCTTAATACTTCTTATCTGTTGTCAAGGCCAATGGCTTTATCAACACCAATTTAATTGTCTCTCTGAATGAGTAATGATAAATTTGTGAGGAGAACAATGTAACACTTCTAGATAACTTTTCAAAAATCATCTCTGGATCTTGCTTGAAATGTGAATGTGACAAATGATCTCCATGTAAGGGTTCATCTAATGACTTTCAACTGTGAAGAACATAGTTTTATTTGGCTTTTTGTAATGTTCCTCTGTCTTGTAACAGGAACACTCCAGGAGTTCTCTTGATCAGCCAGTCAATAGAGACATGTGTACATTTATTCCTATATAAATAGTCCTGAATCACATGTGTTGATTCCCAGAATACTCTGTGGTAAGGAAAAGAAATGGGTCCTAATAAATAAGACCATCCATGTCTGAGACAGAAGTCTTATGATTTCACTTTTATCCAGTGCATTTTTAAATAAAAGTTTATTCTCATGGCATACTTAATATAAATGTTCAGTGTCATGCCTGGTCTATAATTTTTGCAAATATCAAATAGCTTTCTAGAAAGTCTGTGGCTCATTTTTAAATGGCTCACTTAATCCCCTCATTAACTAGATCCTTCTTTAGCCTTTATTTTAAGATTACAGAAAAAGTCATTTTATGTTTGAAAGTGCTAAGTGTAATGATTAAAATTTCTATTTTCCAATAGTGGGGACTAAATATCCTAAGACTTTGGACAAAAGTCTAGCAAATCTTCAAAATAAAATAAAAATCAATATTATCATTATTTCATATCACATGATGAATTTGAGCTTACTTTTAGAACTAAACAGTGCCAGGATTGAACACCCCAAGGTTTTCTTTGAAATACCCCTTATACAAATGACATATGCATATATGCAACTGGCAATGGAAACACAGGAAATGATGTGAAGAAAACCTCTTTTGTTCATGTTTGAAAGCTACATTTGTTTCCATTTTCCAGAAGATGCTAAAATTGTTTGTCACTCAAACTAAATCCATTTGCTTCATTATCTATTAGTTTCTGCCTCTTCACATTGCTTGGATTGGCGACAGGGGAAACAGGCCATGAAGACGCCGTGGGGAAAATGATTCTTCTACATTCTCTCTCCAACAGAATTGAGAAACTAATGATAGGTGCTTTGTTTGGACATGTGGTGCTTTCAGGAACTAGAAATCTTTGGTTGGAGCAGATTCAGACTTTAATGTTCTCTCCCTATGTATATCAATTGGACAGGTGAGTGCTGGTGTTGCAGGGGTTTGGAAGCAGAGCCTCTTCTTTGCCCGTTCTGAATAAGGTGAAAGTAGTAGTGAGTACCCTGTGCCCTTCAAGAATGGCTAGCAATGAGGTAAGAGCCTTTGTAACTCCTAGGACAAGTTTAATTTTGGATCACTCTCATTGTGCCTCCTGATTATATGTGGATAATCATTTTTCTTAGCTTGAACTGTGTCATGTAGTCACTGTTCTTATCATCGTGTGGCAAGGGGGAGGACAATTTGTGTTGACCAAAAAAAAAAAAAAAAAAAAAAAAAAAAAAGAAAAGAAAAAAGAAAAAAAAAACCCAATGGAGGTACAAGTCACTTAAATTAGCATGAGTGCCAAAAAGGTGTGAATATGGAAGATAGTTAGGAGAGTAAGGAAACTTGATATTTCATTCTTTCTCCCTTTGAACTCTTTGACAGCTAATTTCAATCAATAAACACTTTGTATTGTTAACTCCTTTAGAGTGCCTTAACCTTGCTAGGATTTGGTCTTGTAACAGGTATATCTTAGGTATCTATCACAAAAATGCAAATCTAATCAAAGCACAAAAACACAAACTAATACATATAGAGATGTTATACACTATGGGCATCTATATGTGCCAGGGTTTTTTAGAAGAAGAGAACTGATAGAATGAATGCAGATTACAAAAGACATTTATTAAATTAGTTCATGTAACTTGAACTCAGTAGTCTAGCAAAGACTGTTTACATGCTGGAGAGGCTGAGAAGCCAGCAACTTCTAACTTCTACAGACTGGATGCCTCAGTGGCCTTGATGCAGTCCTGGTAGTTTGAAGGATTCCTGCAGAGTCTCCAGCCTTCAGTGTCCTCAATCCATAATAGCAAATAGAAGTTCAGTTTTGAAGTCATAGTAGACAGTGATGGGGCTGCAAAAGGTACACTCACTCACCAGTAATGTGCAAAATCAGCCAGGAAAACAGCAGCTTCTCCCTTGGACCTAAAGAGAGTATTGCCTACTCTAGAGAAAGGTCTTTCCTATGCAGTTACTCCTGGAAGTGCCCCCATAGATTCACTGAGAGACATAGCTATTAGTTGATTCCAGAGGCCAACACTTTGATAAGATACTATCTGAACAGTGTGTATGTATTTTTAAGATGTTAAGCTAAGAGAAGCACTGGGGTGTGAAGAAAATGATCAATCGTGTAAGATGTCCCAATCTCATCTTATAAATGGAGCAGACACATTTTTCAACTTGAATTGACTCCTCACTAGATTTTTTTTTTTCTCCAAAATAAAAGTAAAGCTCATCCCAGGGGTAGATTCCTACACCACAAGGATCTCTAAGATGGGTCCAGCTGTTTGAATTGCTTTGAAAGCATACTGTTTCTACCTCCATTAAATTGCCCTTTCCTTTCAATGACTGTCCCTTTAACCCATGTCACTGTTGACTACCTCCCTTAATGTCACTAATAAATGAGTTTATTTAATGATTATGCTTAGCATTCTATGCAGCTCTTTATAAGTGCTCAATAATGGAAAGCTACTCTAGTTATTGCTCTTTGATCCTTGCCACATCCCTTGGATGTATTTAAAGCAAATAAGTTAACCCCAGTTTTATTACTGAAACTAACAGAGGTGCGAAGGTTATCTGACTTGATGGCAAGATTTCTCAGGATTAGTGAATGGCATTATAGGTACTAGAACTAAGAACTCTAGTCTTTTAGGCCAGTGCTTGCTCCTAAAATCACTTTGCTCAGGTGTTTTGCTTTTCTGTATCCTATGAAATATCCTTGTATAGTCCCTCTGAGTTTTGAAGCTATGTCTTGTCTTAATGTAATAGGTATGTGGTATTTCTGAAGTGACAGTCAATGTGCAATTCTAAATGACCTCTCTGGAGGTCTAGAACTTTATATATATACATATGTATATATTATATATATAGGATATGTATATATATATATATATAAATATATATATATATTCAGTATATTTCATTAGCTACAATCATATGAAGGTTTCACAAACAAATCAATCACTACTGACTTAATTTTCAGCTATCATCAGCATCTGTTGAGAATCTTGGCAATTAACCTATCTATACCACTCCTCAGTGAGAAACACATAAAGCATTTCATGAACAGATAGGAAGAACTACTTCCCTTGACTGTGTTGTTCAAATCTAGTAGAAAGTGATGGGTAGTCATGTGTCCAGACAAGGGTCAATAAAAGGGGATAGGTAAGATTGGGGGATGTTCAGACCGAAGTATATGTTTGAGCAAAACAATAGCAAAAAGTAGCTGATGTTGTCAGCCCAAGGTATATCTTGCAGGACAGATTAAGCAGTTTCAAAAGAAATACTATTTGAGCATTATTAGAATCATTCTATGACCAGATTTGTGATGAAGAAGGACAATTCTGGCAGCAACATGGTAAATTAATGATAAGACCTGTGATGGCTGTCAAGCTGGTTCTTGATTTTAGGATGGATATTAACACTAAGGAAGTGACCAGCGAGGTGAGAAAGGAACAGTTGTCAGGGCATAGCAGCTGATAAAATGTACAGAAGGCTGAGATGGAATAGACAGAAAATTAGCTTAGACAAATGTGTTGATAAGTGGAGCTATCACTAAGACATGTAAGTAAATTAGACTCTTGAATGTAGATGAGATTTAGTAGAAGAATCCCATCTATTCCTCTGTCTCTTTATTACAGTACAATGTGTGTTTTCATGCAAATGCAGTTCTGTTCATCTTCTGAATTGTCTTGGAGGAGTTTCTTACCATCCTCAACTTTAAGTCCCTTGAGGACAAAGTCTGCTGAGTCTATTCTACTCACATGTAGAACTCCCAGGAACGTGGTACTCAACACAGAAGAGAACTTCATACACGTTTGAATTTAAATATACTTACAGTGTTAGGAAACCTTAAAAGATTTCTTTGCCCATCTTTGAATTCTTTGGTTTAGCTCAGCCTTTTCATTTTGGCTCCTGTGAGCTTTGTGGAGTGCTGCAAACACTTCCAACTGACAGAAAAGAAAAAGAGAGTGAGCGAGTAAAGTAGAGGAGGGGGCATTGTGGCTTCCAGATTGAACTCTGCAGGTTTGCCTCGCTCATAATTTTCACCTTTGATGGGGAACTGTCCCAGACTTCATCCACCAGGCTAGGGTTCTGACATGGTACCTTCTTAAATCAAGCTTGAAGGGAAATTGATTGAAAAGAAAACACCATTATGGGAAAACAATTCATTCTCTTCCCCTTGACAGAAGGTAGACTTTTGTCTATACTGTAGAATAAATATTAGCTGGCTGATTGCTTTAAGATCTAGGAGCTGGGAGCAGGCATGATGGCTTTGCTCACTACAGGGCTATTTCTTTCCATTTTAAAGACATTTGACACAAAGTTTTGGTTACCTTCCAAGAAATAGTATTTTTTTCTACCTATGTAATTATTTATAATCACTAAGTGTGAATTTATGAAAACTTTTGCAGGTATTTCTGTTTGACATGGTGTCTTTCCTGAAGGATACATCCCTCTAGGCAGAGAATACTTTTTGTTGTTATTTTGTTCCAATTAAGGTCTTACTAGAACACTTTGCCTATGTTTTTGTTGGTGGAAGCTCATACATCTTCTTGACCATCTATTTTCTAATGAGCTGAATTTTCTCCCAAGCTAACAAGATGTACAGATCTTCTCAACTGATAGATTTCTTCTCCTTTCCTCTATATCTCTATTGTTCTCCTTTTCTTCTCTTAACCACTTCCTCTGCCCTCTTTTTCCTGCCTTCTTATTCTTTCATTTCCTCCTTCCCTTTATCATTTATGTCTTTTAGCTTAGAAAGAGTTAATAGATGTAAAAAAGTAGGTTATTACAGATCTCTGTCATAAATCCTAGAGAACTAATGTTTGAATTCTCCTTGGCTTGAGTCAATCCTTTATCCTTTTTAGGTAAATGAATTAAGTTTCATGCAATTTCCTGTGTGGGAGAGTCTTTTTAGATGAATCATTTAAATTGAAAGCCTGTCTCCTCATCAAAGGGCACAATTCAGAGTTCTTCTGAGTGTTACAAGCACACTTAGTACAGTCATTGAGACTCATGAGGCAACATGTGCCTTAAATCTATATCAAGTCTTGATTCATGTGTAGTTATTGGGGCAAAGGGTAGAACTGAGTTTTGAATCTTTGGATCTCTTTCTAAAATTTTCCTTGGCCAATTTAACTATAACTCTTGGTTACTTTTCATCATGAAACATTCCCATTGGGAAGTTTCAAACTTAAATTTGGAATCACACCAAGGTCTTTTTTTTTTTATTTAGTTCTACATCCCATAATCTAGTGTTGATTTCAAAGTAGATTAAGTAGCAAAGAAGCTATTATTCTCCCTGCAATGCAGAGAATGCTAAGAATAATGTGATCATGTTTCTTAACATAGAGAGATTTTAATGAGCCTTTGTAGGGACTATAGGGACATATACATGTCCTAAATCAATTTCATTTCAGCCTGTTATGGTGTTCTGTGGAAGGATGCTCTGCTACATTTATTTTGAGTCTGTTGTATGGTTCCTGCTAAATCTGCTTTCAGTTCTACTCTTCTGAATATAGAAATACTCCTAGTAAGAGAAATTAAGTGTCTCCTTTAGTCTTAGATGGGCTCACCCTTGTACTTGTATGTTTATTACATTGTCATTAATCATTTCTGTTTTGAAACTCTAGGCTTCTTTTTGGAGTCTTATGACAGAGATTAAGAAGTTAAAGGCAGGCAAAGTTTGTTAATACCTTCACGGTGCTGGTTACATAGATAAACTAGTGAATTCCTTTGCTACTGTTAGAGACAAGGACATAGAGACATGCAGATGTTGCTTCACAACTGCAAGTTCATTCAGCTACTGAACCATGGACATACATTTTGAAGCTGTGTTCTTTCCTCAGCAAGTTGCCTTATTTATTTTACACTTACTCCAGTTCCCTTGTTAGTAGGGACTGCCAGATTCACCAATGGTTTGTTTCTACTTGTACCTATCCCAAAGCTTAAGTGCTTAGTGATTCCCCAAATATTTCTGTTTTATATTCTATATTCAGAGCTTCACTGTAATTCTTTATAGTCTTGTTGTTATTGTTCTTATTGTATTGTTGTTGTTGTTGGTGGTGGTATCTTAGAAAGGGTTGGTTCTTTGCATTGAAGAGACCAAGTGTCAGGGCTTTTGAAGAGGTAATTTTTGCCTTACTTTTCTGTGTCTGACTATAGATGTAGATTCAGTCAGACAACAGGTAGTTACTTCCTACTGTGTGCCTCGTGTTGAAGTAGGCATTACTATGATAGAAATGTTTTTATTGTCACGATGTTTTGTGTAATTTGTTTTATCCACTCTTTATAAGCTTGTGATGTACACACTGTGATGCACCTGCAATTTTCTGCTAAAGAAACTATGATTCTGCCAAGCATAAGCCTTTAATTCCAGCATTCTGGAAGCAGAAACAGGTAGATCTGAGTTCAAAGCTAGCCTCCTGTACATAAGCAGTTCCAGACTGACAAGGGTAAAACCACAAATTAAAGAAATAAACTATATTTCAGGGCTTGGAGTGTAGTTCAGTTGGTAGGGTGTTGTTAGCATACATGAAAACTGGTGTTTGATCTGAACCCTACATTTATAGAACTTGGTGGCACATATTTTTTATTCCAGAATTTGAGAGATGAAGACAGAAATGCTAGTTTAAAATCATCCTTAGCTATATAGTGAATTTGATATCAGCCTAGGCTACATGAAAACCTGGAAAGAGAGAGACTGGATGGAGGGAGGGAGAGAGGGGGGAAAGGAGGAACAGAGGGAGGGAGAGAAGGAAGGAGGGAGGAAGGGACAGAGAGAGAGAGAGAGAGAGAGAGAGAGAGAGAGAGAGAGAGAGAGAGAGAGACACTCAGGTAGTTGAGCTTCAGAGCCCATGCTCTTGACTATTACACAACTTTAAAGCATAACTCTGCTGTATAGTATTAGAGTGCAGGTGGTCAGATGATGCCAATATAGATATGACAAATGTTTGAAGAGTTATATATGTGCATTGACCAACGTGGTAAATACAGGGGCATGAGCCTGGCTTGGCCATTCAATTCAGTTTTGTTTTATTTTCATTCCAGAGAGAACTGGTAGTACTTAGTGTGCTAACATGGGAAGGAATGTGGGCTTGCCAGGCATGGACATTGAGAGTATGGTAATCATCTGGAGTAGAAGACTTTGGAGGACAGGGTTTGAAGAACTTATGGGCAATAATGTTATTAGCAAATCTGTCAGAGACAGCAAAATTACCCCCTGGCTAAACTGAGGATGCTGTATAATTCTGGAAGCATCTGGGAATTAGGACAACAAAGCAGGATCCATCTCTTTTGGTAGACCTCAAAAAAGCCCTATGTGTGCCTGGAGAGGGTATAAAAGTAGTTGTTATTTGCCTAAAGTCATTGTCATCTCAGAGGCTTACTACTGACTAAGATCACCCTTTCTACATCTTTCTGAATTCTGGCTGCCTGGTTGAACTCAACTGTTCTGACTCAAACACCTCAACAAGATGACTGACTACTCTCAGCTTCTCAGTGACGTGCTCTGCTTGGCCTCAAACTAACTCTGGCAATTTATTCTAATCTTCTGGTTCCTTCTTATTCTGTGGTGTCAACTGTCTCTGCTGACCTGCATTGATCTGTGTGAACTCACATACAAACTTAACTCCACTGCACTGCATTCACTACCCTGGCTCCCAGCTGACTGTACTGAACTCAACTCTAGTCAACTGGACTGACTGAACAGAACTGACTCCTGAGTGCTAGGATTAAAGGTTTATACCCTTACACCTGTACCTAAGCTCTTCTGTACCTGGAACTTGCTCTTTACCAGGCTGGCCTTGAACTCAGAGATCTGCTTACCTCTATCTTGTAGGATTAAAGACCTGTCTGGATTCCAGCCAGAGTAGCCATGTTGTTGCATTAAAATGCCTCTACAAGAGGGAACTCCCAGGACTCCAAGAACTTGGGAAGAAGATGTAATTTGCCCACAGAGGAAGAGAGGTAGCCAGGGGAATTCCACAGGAAATTTGTCACCACACATTTTACAAAACATGCCTATGAGTACCAGTGATTAGCCAGCAACTTCTGAGACAGAGGGGAACAAAGACAACTGAGCAATTAACCTTTAGTGATGGGTGTGAAACTCTAATTAAGAGCAATCTCTCTTGTGTGGAGGGGTTTACTGCAGAAAAAAAAGCACATGAAGGAGAGGAAATAGATCAGAGAGTTAGCCTGCTAGATTTAACATTCAGCCAGATGGGTGTAAAGGGGGTGAGAGCAAAGAAGGGGACTCAACCAATTATTCTTTCCATTTCCCAGGCTCCCCAGCTTCTCCTTCCACAGTAACTCAGCCTTGGTTTATTCTTGCAGAAGCCATCAGCAGCTCTCTGGGAGGGAGCTGACTTTCAAGGCTTACACGCCCCTCTGTTGTAATTCCTTCTTTCATTTGCTGAGTATCATTGGTAATTTCCATGTAAATTTGCTCAGGGTAGCAATTTAGCAGCTTCTCTGTTGACAAATGAGGAACAGCTCAATAGTCAAGTGATGGCATTTCATCATTTGTGCGGAGGTGGAATTGGCATTTGGAAGCCTTTGGAAGGGTGCAAAGATTGATGCTGAAAGTGGGTTTTCTTGGGAAAGCCACATTTCCTGGGTATTCTATTTAATTTTCTATATTTTTAGATAGGGAGGAGATACACGGGGTGGGGTATTTTCTAGAGATATACTGTTCAAATGTTCTTCCTTCGATCATGTGCTTAGTAAAAGCAATTCAAAGATAATAAGAACAAAGGACCCTCCTAAGTGCTGAAGAACCTTCAAAAATAGGTGTGTGGCTTGTCCAAGTATCTCTCATAGTCCATTCTTGCAGAGAGACATTGGAATTCTGTCTGAGATAACTAGGGAGAATCACAGGGAAGGCAACATAAAGTCATTTACAGGACCTACTAGTTTAATTTTACATTTGTATGTGAGTATATATGTATGTATGTTCACGTGTCTTTTTGTATGTGGTAAGTATGTATACAGATATGAGTGCATAGATATGTGTTTGTGCATTGGAAATGTCCTCCTTTTTTATTGTTCTCTACCAAGTCTGTCACTGAACCTGGAACTCATTATTTAGATAGCAAGCTCCAGGAATCTGTCTCTCTCTGCCTTGCCCCTGTTGGAATTACAAATATATATTGCTTCTGCAGGCTTTGTGTGTGTGTGTGTGTGTGTGTGTGTGTGTGTGTGTGTGTGTGTGTAGGAGAGAGATCCAAACCCAGGTCCCCTTGCTTGAGTGGCAAGGGATTTATCAATGACTACCTTTCTAGCCCGCTTGAAGCCACTTTTTTTTTCTTGCATGAATCAAAGCCTTTAGCTTTGATCTAAGTTCACTCTGAGTCATTTTACCTACATCTCTCCTGCACCTTATCCATGAAACCAGACATCCCCCTACACTGCAGCCACCGGTGCAAAAGCAGGCAGTTGGAGAAGATTTTAAAAGTGTTGCTTCCAAGGTGCCTGGTAGCTCTTCATCACAACCAGTGATTTTTGTCCATTACTCATTCACAGTAGGGCTATGAATATGTCCCACTAATTTATGGTGTTCTCTGTTCTAAATGCTGGAAGGTCCAAACCAATGTTAATATGGTAGGGCTCCTACTTTTAAGGAACCCTTAGTTTAGGGAACAGGAAAGAGTCAATGAGCAAAGAGACCATGTGCTGTGTCAGAGCATCAGAAAAACCAAGCTTATGTTTAGAGAAGACAGTTTACAGAGACGGCGGAAGACAGTTTACAGAGACGGCGATGACTAGAAGACGGCAGCTCTTCACAGATCCAGGGAGGAATGTTCCTGTCAGAAAAGATCGCTGAAACAAAAGATTGCTGAGGTTGGAAAGCACTTGGCAAGTTGATGAATTGGGCAAAGAGCCAGATGGCTGTCTGCAAGCGAGCCTTGTCCAGAGTGGGAAGAGGATGCTTCAGTTTCAGCTGTACACACTATCTCTGGCAGAGTGGGCTTTATTGTGAAGTTCATGTTAACAGGATAAAAATACCACATCTCTTCCGTTGTTCCCATGTATCACTTCCCTTTCTTTTCTCTCCACCCTTCCCTCCCTTCTCCCCTCCCTCCCTTCCTTTTTCTCTTCCTTTTCTTTTTGGTTTTTTGTTTCTTTGTTTGTTTATATGTTTCAGTTCTGTTTTTGTTTGTTTTCCAAGAAAGGTTTCCCTGTGTACCCCTTGCTATCCTGGAACTGACTCTGTATACCAGACTGGCCTTGAACTAAAAGATCTGCCTCCCTCGGCCTCCAAGTGCTGGGATTAATTGTGGGTGTCACCACTGCCCTGGCCTTCCTTTTCATACCTGTCTGACTTGAGCATAGCTCATCAGCAAACTCAGAAACTATTTTCTATTTCCTCAGATCCAGAGGAAGTGAGGGACTGCCTTAGATCTTAAATGTTTTTTAAATTTGTGTTTAGAGAAGTCTTGCTGTCGTCTATATACCAGCTCAATGAACATTCTCTGTCCCTTTCCACATAGACTCTCTAGCCTGCCATATTTCTTAACATCTTTCTCCATTTCTTCCTTCCATAATCTGCCTTAAAGAATTTCCATCATTGCAGATTCTTTCTTTTCCTATAGGTAAAGCTAAAGCCAAAGCTGTTATTTTTGTTTTTGTTTTCCTTCTTTAAAACTCATTTTATCCACTTGGAAAATGAAACAGTTACTATTTTGGGAGGACTAGAATTGTTTTCAGTTTGAAATTCTTTTTTTCATTTAAAAATGCATACACACACACAAACACACATGGAGAGAGAGAGAGAGAGAGAGAGAGACAGAGAGAGAGAGAGAGAGAGAGGAAGAGAGAGAGAGGGGGGAAGAGAGAGAGAGCAAGAGAGAGAGAGAGAGAGAGAGAGAGAGAGAGAGAGAGAGAGAGAGAGAGAGCTGTATTATGGATCAGACCAAGAACTTGATAAGAAAATCATTTTCTGGCATCATGTTGGTTCACAATATGATTTACGTTGGACTGGACAGTAAATTGGGACATAATAACCATATCTGACATCACTCTAGAGAAACTCAAGTGCCCTAAAATAATACTATATTATTTTTCTGTTGCTGTGAAAAAAAAATGCCATGACCTAAATTGACCACCATAAGCATCTATTTTGCTTATGGTTTGAGAGGGAGATTCCATAAGGCAGAGGAGGCTTGGCAACAGACAGCTAGGTCAGGAAGATCATATTTTCAACCACAGGCAGAAAGCAGAGAACGTCAACTAGAACTGGGGTTAGGCTATAAACTCTCAAAGCCTTCCTTGAGTAATGTGCTTCCCACAACAAAGCTGTACCAAGGAGGTGTGTCAGGTCCCTAAACAGTGCCACCCACTGGATAACAATTACTCAAATATACACACTTATTGGGGATGTTCCTCATTCAAATCACCACAGATGCATGCCCCTTTTTTATCTTTTCAATGATTAGCCAAAGAGTTCTCACATAGAACTCAGGCAAGCAGATCTACTGTATATCTCTTGCTCTCACATGTGGTTAACCATGAGTATGGATGCTCACCTCACAAAGTGAGAATCCTGCTAAGTGAGTGTCACTCCTGGATTAATTTACAAGCTTTCTTACTGAGCCTACATTACTGTACAATGGGAGCCGATTTCTACATTAGGCAGGGTCAGATTCAACTTTTGAAATTAACTACATAATAAAAATTGGGTGTTTTCATATGGCATGCACTCACCAGTAAGTGGATATTAGCCCAGAAGTTGGGAATAGCCAAGATACAATTCACTGACCACATCAAGCTCAAGAAGAAGGTAGACCACAGTATGGATACTTCAGTCCTTCTTAGAAGGGGGGTCAAATACCCATGGTAGGAGGTACAGAGACAAAGTTCAGGACAGAAACTAACTGAAGGAAAGGCCATTCAGTGACTATCCCACCTAGGGATCCATCCCATATACAGTTACCAAACCCAGACACTATTGTGGATGCCAACAAGTGCTTACTGACAAAGCCTGATATAGCTGTCTCCTAGGAGGCTCTGCCAGTGCCTGACTAATACAGAAGTGGATACTCACAGCCATCCACTTGACTGAGCACAAAGTCCCCAATGGAGGAGCTAGAGAAAGAACCCAAGGAGCTGAAGGAGTTTTGCAGCCCCATAGGAGGAACAAGAATATGAACCAACCAGTACCCCCAGAGCTCCCAGGGTCTAAACCATCAACCAAAGAGTACACATGGAGGAACCCATGGCTCCAGCCACATATGTAGCAAAAGATGGCCTTGTGGGACATCAGTGAGAGGAGAGGCCCTTGGTCTCATGAATGCTTGATGCCCCAGAGTACAGGAATGTGGGCAGAGTACAGAGGACAGGGAAGTGGGAGTGGTTGGGTTAGTAAGCAGGGAGAGGGGGTGTGGAGTATGGGGGTTTTCTGAGGGGATAAAATTTGCAATGTAAATCAAGAAAACATCTAATAAAAAAAGAAATATTAAAAAAAATTGGGTGTTTTCGATTGTGATACTTACAAATAATTCCCCCCTCGCCCACCCTCCTTCTTTTGTCCACTGCAATGTGTAGTATAGAAAAATGTGCTTATAGGTATGGGGAATGTGGTGGTTGAAGACTGTGAGAACTTATGCTTAGAGGAAATGTGATTGCCACCCCCTCCCACTCATTCCTCACATTCCAACCAAAGTCACCACTTCCCACTGCCAACTTGAGTTCACCTCCCCATCCTCCATGTGAAGTTGCCATCTGACCTGGCTATGGAGGAGATGCAGCTTCTCTGCAGGAAATCTACCACAGGAGCTAAAAATAAGGGCTGCTATATCTCTGTAGATGCTGCTAACCCAATTAGAGCAAAAAAAAAAAAAAATTAAAGGAAATTACAGCCTCATTAAATAGAAGCAGGAAAACTCTAATAAGGCAAACTAAATCAGTTACACAAAAATCAAAATAATTTGAAACCACTTATCACTGAAATGGAGGCAGAAACTGAATTACAGTCTTTACACGGACCGGTAAATCACATAAGTCCAAGATTCCCACACAGCAAGAGGTGTCACAAGCCATACTTCATGGAAATCCAAAATTAACTGGAAAGAGATTTCTAGAAATTGCCATCTTTATATATATATATATATATATATATATATATATATATATATATATATATATATATATATATATATACATACATATATATATATACATATATATATATATATACATACATATATATATACATATATATTTATAAATATATTTATATATATTTATATATCCTTCTCAATGGAATTTTGTTTAAAATCTGATCAGGTTCTGGAACAACTTTAAGTCTTTGATATTGACAAAAGGTATGTATTTCTTGAAATATTTTATATTTCGAGAGAGATGTGAGTGGAGATCTGGTTGATTAGTGTCAGAATTTGATTTATCCTCAATTGCAGGTGCCAGGCTATTGAGCCTGTACCACTCAGCACTAACAGCCTTGCATCTCATTATCTTACTATTTGCATTATTAAAATTCCCTTCTGTGAAGAGATCCTTGCTCCTTTTATATTTATCTTATTTTTAGTTGACAAATAATTTTGTGAATATGTGTGATATGATGTCATCTTTGAATATATGTATATATTGGAGAATTATCAAGTCATGGCTGCAGAATTACTGTTAGAGATTCAAAATAATTTTTTGTGTGTTTTTTTGTTTTGCACATTTGTTTGTTTGTCTTGCTTCATTTGATAGACAAGTGGAAGCAAAATGTACTTCTTTAAAGAAAATGTCTTGAAATAGCTTAGAGGAGTTTCTACCTGTCTGTAACAGAGTATAACACCCACCACCCCCCCACACACACACAAATACACTCATTCAAATATGGATTCAGACTACAATATTTTGTGTTGTGGTGAATACATAGGATTGCACACACAGAGTAAAAACTGGTTTCATAAGTCAGGTAGGTGAAAGACACTGAAAATGCCCCTGTGAGGTTACAGTTTGCTTTGGATCATGACAAAGTCATTTTTCAACACTTCCTGTTATCTTACTCATAAATTAAAAGAGTTCACACAATTAGATCTATGTGAGAAGAATTCTGCCCTGATTTGGGGAAGATGGCCAGTGAGGCAGAGACTACTTTCCCAAAGCATATTTCTGACTTGCCAGAAAAATTAACCTTTTTAAAATTATCTGGCTTACACATTGCTTAACAACTAGTTTATATCACCTGGACTTTAATGTGTATTGCTAAAGCTATCTAACCACAACCATTTTCAAAGTATTCCTCCATTCTTGTAAAAAATGATTTTTAATACCCGTTAGGTTTTGAAAAACTTCCATGTAACAATTTTATTAATGCAAGTATATATGCATATAAGGAAGAGTCTCTAGCAAACAGAAGACTTAAAAGTAAATGAACAATCATTCATTGTTACTTAAAAGAGAGAAAGAATTTCCATACAGCCAGAGAAGAATATTCATGTCACATGTATGCTGACCTGGCTGACTTATTGTGCTAATGCTTAGAATAATGTCACTGAGGTCCCTGGTCTGTCATCCCTGGTTACCAGTCACCTTTGTTGAAATATTATTGTGAAGAAACTAATGCTGGGTCAGCTGATCACTGATTTGAGAATTGTGAGCATTTCCACAAACACTGAGACTTGAAAGTCTCTGGTTATTCTCCTTTGGCCCACTTGACATTCTTAGGGGTGCTATAATAAACTATTCATTGGAGTTTCCCATCTCCAGTCTTTCCAATGTGTCTTTTGGTTTACCTCAAGCATGCTAAAAACCAAGACATGGGAAAATTAAAATACCAATGCAACTATGGAACACAAAAATCCTAATTTAGAAAAAGCAGCAGCCTCATAGATGAAGTCTGAATGGCATGGCTTGGACAGAAGGTCTGGGCTTTTCCTGGGTTTTCTACAAAGATCATAGAACTCATCAAAAAACTGGCATTTCACATCTTTGCCTTTCCTAGAAATTACAACTCCTCTATCCTTCTTATCAAACAACTACTATATTATTTTTATTTATCAGAGATATTAACGAGGGTACTCGGGGATTGTTGTGTAAGTTTGGACTCCCCACCTTGACTCACTACATTTGGAATGTGAATGGCTCTTTTAGAGATGCTTAATTCACAGCCTACATAACTATATTTGATGGCTTGGTGTCAAGATCTTAACTGGAATTTAAACATTTAGAGCACAGAGATTATTGAATACACAAGGAGCTCAATAAGTCTTCAAGGAATCCAATTGAACTGACAAAGTCAAAGACTTGCTCCACCTTTGACTGCAGAATATCAGCCGAGTTTGTCTAGTGTCGAGCCTATTTTGCAACCATGTGCTGTTTGGTGAATTATATTCTGAACCCTTGGAATCATGGTGCCTCCTGTTTTCCCTTGTAACCCTAATTTCCTCTCTTACAAGACTATTCATATTCATTTGTATATATGTCTGGCTGGTGTAAGAGCTTTGATAGGTGTCTTGCCCTTTTGATCTCTTGACTGTAGTTTTCCCCTTGCAAAATGATCCTCATCCCTACCCTGTGTGCACCACAAGATCTTATGATGATCTAAAGAGGTCATTCCATCAGGAAGGCTCAATGGTAACTGGATCACATTATCATTAACTTTAGCTAATCATCTCATGAGTTTTGTAGAATTTTGAGTATACAAAAATATCCAAACAAACAAACAAACAAACAACAAAAGATCAAAAGTGCTTTTCCATGTACAAGGAAATCTCCCTAAAATTCATCTCTGACACTGGGCTTCAGCATCTGAGAGGCAGAGGAACACAATAAAGCTTGGAGGGTCTTGAGTTTCCAAATACATTTTCTTTTCCTCATCTTCCCCTAGGGAATCACTTGTGAGTGTCGAGAAATTAGGAGGCCATCTCACAGGTTACCCTTCATTTGGAGGTTGTGACATCCTATTCATGGCTAAGCTTTAGAGCGCTTTTTCTTTTCTTTTTT
>NW_022196912.1:103971919-104010193 GCF_008632895.1 Mastomys coucha
TTCTCCTCATCACAGGAAATTGGTGTCACCTGGAGCATCTCTTGGCTCTGCAGCTACTAAGGTTGAAGCAGTCTCTGAAACCTGGCAGGTTGATATCCATAGCTGTGTGTCTCAGAGTAGAAGGATCCATGAAGGGTGACAACCATAGATGGATGCCTGGAGTAGACACCCAGAGTCTCTGAGGAGACATTCAATCTGTAAAAAAAAAAAAATCAAATTTGAACTTATCAAATCCTGAAAAAATACTAAGTAAAATGACAGACAAAATATGTATTTATGTAAGGACCTATGGAATTGACAGAATTCAAGTCCTCCCTCAAACAAAAGCACAGGAAAGGGTTGCATTGTATTTATTACCCTTGTCATTTGAACACTACCTTCAGCGAATTTTGTCAAAGACATTTTTCGTTTGTACTATTTATTCAATGCTTAAGTTGATTTATTTTGCTTTAAAAGAAATACATTTGTTTGAAAAACAACATCCATAACATTAAGGTAAATGGGAAGTCAGTCTCACTTTGCATAAATAAAAGACAGTATTAAAGATAAATGCAATATAAGCAAATGATGTTATTAAGTTTCAGCCACTTAATAATATAAGGTGACAAAACCCAAGGTTTATTCTCCCTGACCCCATTAAAAAAGTAAAAATAAAATACAAATGAGTCTGGCTAAGTTTTAAGTTTTTTTTAAGATCTGTAAGTACCAGTTTTCTGAATGGGTAATGATAAATCAAAAGGAAGTTTAAGGTTAGTCATTTTCTATATGCATTATTTGATATGATTTATTATTTCCTTCATTTTGACTTAACATTTTTAGTAGATCAAGTACAGTAGTCATAAACATTAGTGAATTCATAGATAGATTATGGAGACTCTTATCTTTATCCACAGATATTTTAAATAATGTAACCCAAATTCTTTTGTATTATAAATCTTAAATATTACTTGAAACTTTACTTCCCTTCTCTACTTCCTCATTAAAGAAACATGAAGTTTTCCTTATTTAAGTCAGAGTCATACTATGTAAAATAAATCCATCCCTATATCAGAAACCACTAGACAATTCTGTTTTCAAATCCATAGATATTTTTTCTACCTATCCCGGTTTATTTCCCATACTAGGTTTATAAAGACAATGTTGTCTTAGTTGTCTCTTACAGGTGTGGAAAACACAGCTTACAGAATATTTCAGTTTGCTGCAAACACACAATAAGTAAGATTCCCCATTCTGAAGTCTGGAATCTATATTCTTCCTGGGATAATAGGTATGATAGAATTACTAATTATGAAAAGAACATAGGTTATTTGGGAGGGGGATATAATAGTGTACCCTAATGAAATAAGATTAACATTCTGAATGCTCAGAAAAATTGTATTTTATATTTTGGGTTTTTGTTTTAGAATCAGTGTTAAATAAATCAGAATCTGTAGCAACAACAAGAACAAAAATTCCTTTGCTAACCAAAGAGAGGTTAGTTTTTTATTAATTTAATGATGAATATTCAATGTCCCTTCCTCCTATTAATTACTCCCCTTTAATCCTTAGTAAAATTCTGTTTTAACTGTGACAACAAATTTAGGGACAAGATTCTAAAGGATTTTGTATGCTTGTGAAAGTACAAGATTCTAGAAGTCTACAACATAGATTTAAAAAGTTTTGTTTAAAGTTAGTAATAACATATGGGCATGTAAGTGAGCACTTGCCATCTTCACACTTGAGAGGTGCAGAATCTTGGGTTTAAGGCCAGGCTGGACTATCTGGCAAGTTCTAGGACAACCTGGATAATGTGAGACACTGACTTAAAAAACAAAGCAACAGCAGCAAAGTGTTAGTAACCATTCTCACCTCAGTGCTTAGTGCTTAGTATTCTGTGGCCACCTTGTTTGTGTTTCCAATTTCTTTTCTCAACCTCAACACTGTACACATTATGGGTCAGGTGGATGGCTGTTCTGTGCATAGTTCTGTGCATGCAATGAATTTTGACATTTCCAGGCTCAGCCCACAGCCCACCAGAAGTGTTCTCTACCCAAGTTGTAATACTACAATCATTTAAAGACTGCAAAGCATTTTGGGTTAACCAGAATAGGGACACTTTTCTGTCTGTTCTCATAATTGGTACTGTGACTGATGGTGGTGCTATTATTTCTTTGCCATTTAGCGAAAGCTCTTTCTCTGCTTAGAAAGAAGATATGCTCAGAATCCTTTGGGTTTCATTTAAATAAACATCTGGTGCTTTCCAAGATCTAGAAATGGGGTGGAAAAATTATTGCATATCAGCAAATACATGTGTCTTCAGCACTGGATCAAGATCTTTCCATTTGTTTTCCTAAAACTGGGATCTTTCTGAGGGTGTGAATCAAGCTGGATCACTAACAAACAGGTGATAATCTCATCAGATTGAATCACTAGAAATAAACAGGTGAGAATCTCACCAGCCTGTGACTACTCAGGACACTAGTGAGAAACTGAGCAATGCAGGAATTGCTTTTTCTATAAGAATGGGGCTTCTAGAAACCAAGGTCCTTACTTACCAACAAAAGTTTAACTAGTATTTTACTTTTGCTGGTACCATTAAAGGGAGCATTAAATGATGTTGGCATGCCCTGTCGTGTCCTGAGCCGGCATCATATACTTCACCCCAGTTCCCATCTTTGTTATGGTAACTCCCTCATCACTCTGGAAGGAAACATTCTAGAAAAATTGTGAGGCCCTATAAGGCTGGATATCATCATTTGTTGAGTAAATGACTCAAAATTACTATTGAGTACATTGTTTTAAATGCTTACTTGTTATACTAGTGAAAAAAAATGGGAAGTCTGTCAGAAAAGATAATGGAGATGAGGAACGTGAATGTTTGAGAAGTGCTTATAATAGAAGATCAGAGAAGCATTTTAAGCACGACATAGACTTTTGTCGTGGGAAGGTATTTGTGATAGTGTTTTCATGGGCTGCTTCCCATACTTTTCTCACCTCTACACATTTCGTGCTTGCATATTTTTACCCTAAAACACAGGTACACTGTGGCTAGGATGAGACAGAACTCTTTTTTCATCTAGGAAAATCCACCTTTAGATATAGGACTTCATTGGAAAAGTATGTTTTCATTTATATCAATGAAGATAAATTTTTTGTCTCCCAATTAAGCCAGCTTATATCCCTTTCCTTGTTCCAGAAACAATATTGTAGAATGTGATTTTTTTTCTACTTCTGTGGAATCAAAACTGACACTCAACCAGGTACTCCACACCTTCCTAAGAACAGAAGTTATTGTTTGGTGAAGCCTTGATATCTGCAAGCTGCCCCTCTTGAATATCTAATGACATGATTTAGTGAGGGCTCACGTGGTTAGCACTTCTGGGTGAACTCATCCTGAGAATACAATCCAATGTCCACTATTACCATGACAGAAGCTGATTTATTTTGCAGTTACAGTTCAAAGAAATACTCCTTGAAATGCATATTCAGGTGTCATCGTTTATTAAAAATTACTTGTTTATAAAACCTCAAAGAAGAAGGGTATGAAGCAATAGTAACAGTTCTGAGAGGAGGAGCGAGAGGAGAACAAGAGAAGCGATACAGATATATCAAGAAAAGATTATAGATTTCATTCATCTACAGATCTAGGTGTAAATATACATATTATTCTTTATATACATTATATATGTATTATAAACATATGTGTGTGATATAAAGTCATAAGGGAAAGTCTTTGAGGAGAGAAGGGGGACCAATGAGGTGGGAAGGAAGGAAGGAAAAGGGACAAATATGAATCAGGTCTAATGATACTTGTATCTGAAAATTTCCTAACAAAAATGTTTCTTTTGTATGTTACAAAGTTAATTAAGCATTCACTTGCTTCACTTACATATAGCATAAGCTCACTTCTCCATTTAACTTCTTTGCCTAACTTTGATATGTCAACTTAGCTTTGTGTGTGTGTATGCTCTTTTGATTTGCATTAGGTTTTATATGGGGCATGTTCTCATATATGCCAAACTGTCCTAAAAGTCATTGACTCCCATTGTGTTTGAGATTGGTTTGAATCCTTAATCCTCCTTTCTCTGAAGCATTTGGATTACAGGTATGGGTCACCCAGACTTGGAGATATTCTACTGATGTTCAGAGCCTTTGTGCATAATTAAATAGCTATATATCTGCACATAATTCTTTGCTATATTTTAATATTTACCCTGGGAACTGAAGACACAAGCTTACTCCAGTGGAAAATATCTGTGGTTAGTTTTAACTGAGTTGGAAAGTTCAATCTTTGCAGAAACATTAACTCTTCTATGGGAAGTTTCTAAAGCAAATCCCTTTAGGAGACATTGGCTGTAGAAAAATAATGCCCCAAGCAACCAGAACTGTTACACCCTCAGATCTCTTCAGAATATTCAAATAAATGTAGGGAAATGACTCCAAGGAAATCCCAGCCACTGGTTGAAAGAAGTTAGGGGATTCCTTTCCTCTTTTGTCTCATCATTACTCTAGATAGTTCCCCCTGGATCTGTAATGTCTGCAGCAGTTATACCTTTCAAGGGGCTTTCAAAACAGCCTCAACCCAAAATACAAAAAGTCTTTAAAGTAGCCTCTTAAATTTTAACAGACTAGCTGAAGCTGGAAATTTTAAATCCACAATTAGGGGAAAAAAAGATATGTCAAATATGAGGAGCCTTCACAGAAAATCTGTTTTATGTGGCTGGAAGAGAGTGCTAGTGACTTAGTCCTCTTCTATGACCTGGCTTGTTTTCCCAGGCTTTCTACATGAGTCCATTCTATATATGTCCTGTCATGACTAAGCATGCTGCAGGTACACCAACCAGTTTGTTTTTTTTTCCTTTCTTCTTCTTTTCCTCCTTTTCCTCCTCTTCTTCCTCCTTTTTCTTCTTGTATGGAGGGTATAACCCAGTCTTGACTGTGCTAACCACTCATCTATCTCTAACTCCTGCCCTGACCCACTTTTGTTTCATTGACATCCATCCTCACACAAAGTGTGATGGTGATCACCGGGCTCATTGAGCCCCACACATTCCCTCACTGTAATATCTTTTCAAATACAATCCTTCCATCTTTTGCTGAATGGCTGGCTGGCACAGAGCTGTGCTTTTTGCACATGCTTCGTGTTGAGTAGGTGCTGTGTAACATCACTTGCTCTTTCTTTAATGTGACTCATGACAGAATTACCCTAGCTTTCAGTAGTCTAAAGGAAAAAAATAATCACTTGCCATCTGCAATTTACTACTTTTAACCTCAAAAAAATGGGAACTGAAATGATGCTCAGATCCTTAAGACACTTCGCATGTTGGGAGAGGCTGACAGATGGCACATGTGGTAGGCTGGCACAGCAGAGGAAGAGATGCAGAAACAAATAGATAGCAGTGTGCGCAAGCCACTTGAAAGAAGGTCATGACTACCCTTCTACCAGATATAATACTGATTTCCTGTAGTCTCCAAATAGCTGGCTTATGTGAAGTTTTATGTTGATGACTTGGTAACACATTTGGTGGATCAAAGGGAGGGAAGCTTAATAGTGCAACAAAACTTCACGGAGGTCTGTTGTTTAGGAGAGTGTCTTAACATCCAGTTTGAAGTGATGCAGTTATTCCTCCCTTTAATCCATTTTGAGTTTTAATTTCTCCTTTTTAAGGAACACCTTGATTTTCTTTGGAGTTAGGTTATCAAGGAGGGTAAAGTAGATGAGTTCTTTAAACTATATCTTCCCTGGGACATAGTCCTACTCACTGAACATCACAGACTTTCAGGATATATTTCTAGAATTGATACTGGGACAAGTTTTTCTATCTTTAATCCCAGGTTCTCCACATGCCTACAATGCAGGGCCTTGGAGAATATGTCTATTCTGATTTTATTCTGATGGTAAAAGACATTTGTCACAAGTTGCTTGCAATTAGCACTTTCCAGTGTATATCATAAAAACTAAATAAATATAATGGAAAGGGTATGTTTGATACATAGTGATTAGTTGAATTGATTTTGACATGACCCATTCAGATAAACTTGACCTAGAGACCACAGACAGCATGGTGGAATGTGTGGTCCTGGGTGTGGATCATATTCTTTCTCGGCTGAAAAGGCTCTCTGCTGAATAAAGATAAGTATCTGCTTTGCGCTAGAATGCATCCCTTGTGAGAATAAAGTGGAGCTGCCAAGCCTGAGTAGATTTTCCTCCTCGGGAGAATGGAAGCTATCCATGGTTCTGAATGTTTTCTGAGTAAAAGAGGATAGAAACATCTCTCAAGGAAACTGTGGAGAGGCTCCTAATCAGCAGTGACTTACAGTAATGAAGTCACTAGAGCAGTGGAGTTACACTGAGTTTAGAAAAAGAGGGGGGAGGGGAGTCACATCTACTAGGAAAAGGCAGTCACGGCTTCAGTTCAAAGGCCATAAGCCTCTAAGAGAACGTTCAGACAGAATACTAGGGCCCTGTGTCATATTTCAAGGTAGTATTTTCTGAAGGGTGTTTGACATAATCATTTCAAGTTCAGCAATATAAACTGATTTCACATAAATCAATTATTTTGCCAGGGTGTGAGTCTGAGGTCATGCCTTCTATCTCTCTTTGTCTTTTCTCTTCTCCACCCACCCCCTGGCCTTACTTTCTTTTTCTCCTGTCTCCTCTCCCCTCTCTTCTCCAATATGTTTCCTCTGTTACATCCCTCATTCTCCCACTCCATGTTTCTTTCCTTTTCTTTATTAATTTTTAATTTTTCCCCATCATTTCAGAAATATGGGTCCTTATGTTTTTCGAGTCTGGGAAGATATTTCCAAGAGAGGTACTTGTGAATGGTGGGTCATGAGGCTACTTAGAAACTGCCACCTAAGTGGCATAGTCTACATCAAATTGGAAGCCATTTAACTAAATGTTTAACCAATCCCACCCTACTTACTAGCTTTTCTGTGAACATTATGTATGCCTCTCTGATAATACCTCAAAAGACTTTCTTGAAGGAAAAATGGTATTATAAGAAACATGCTCCTTCAACTAAGAAGGGAAAACTTGGTGTATTTTAGTTTCCAGTAGATTATTTCATTTGTCCCATGATGAAATAATGTAAACATAATTTCTCAGTGTAAAACACTCTAATAATTATTAAAAATAATAACAATATACTATGACCACTGGCCATAGTATATTGTAGTTCAAGAGTGACTCAAATGGCTAAGTTTCTGTCTTGCCATCAATATGACAAATGCAAGGTCCACCTGTGAGGCCTGAATTCTTGGGTGCCCTTGGTATAGTTTTTTACTCCCATTTTAAATTTATTCCTTCCTCACTCCCCTATATTATTTAATTGAGTAAGCAAATGTCCCCTGGTATAAGCTGTGTAAATATTGTAACTGAATTACTGTCTGTTTACTTAACTCATTACAGAAAACCATGATAAGCTTTTTAATTACAAAATTAGCTCTGCTGAATCAATTTCTTCCATTTAATGAACTGCAGAAAATGGCAGAGTGGGGATAAAATCATGCCCCTCGACCATCCCTCTTAATAGTGCTCTTTGTCTAAAATTAATTGTTATAATAAAAACTAGGGTAGACAGTGATGTTTATCTGGTTCTATGTGTTCTTCAAACTGACAAACTATTCTATACCCATTTACTCCATGATGTGCAAAATATTCCACTCTTCCCTTTATTCTTAGCCTTCTATTGAACACTTTGCTATTACCTGTCTAGATCTTGAGACTACATTTTTTGTAGTTTCCTTGTGTAACAAACCTGTATGCCTGTCACTCATCATTTCTTAGGAGTCTCAGATCAACTATAGCTTATATGTCTTCTCTAGGTGGGTATCAAATCAAGCTCAAGGAAGTAAACCTTGTCAAAGAAAGCCATAGGACATTTATGCTGACACAGATTCTTTTAGCTTCCTCCAATGCCTTTCTAAGCTACATCGTTATTCCATTTCATTAGTGTATTCAATCTAATTATTTTTCTTTTTATCTAATTAAGTCACTTTCAGAAATTTTGGAATGTGGCTACTTACAAGATCATTAAAATTTCACAGGAACATTTCTGTAATAGTATAGCAAAATGTTTCCAAAACGCTGTCCTCAAAGGCAAATCTAGATGGTAATATTTGTCATGAAGAACCCATCCTTTATATACATGGGAGACAATATACACAATGAGAATTTTTCTTACTTTCCCTTCCATCTACATACAAATGAAATTGTGCTGAATGACCAATTATGCTTATTTAATAATCTAAAGCTAAGCTAAATCAATGGATCATTATTCAAAAACAAAACAAAACAAAACTGGATAGTAATCAGGCTTTCCAAGATTTCCATACACATGAACCAAAAGTGTTTTATATTGTAATGTTTATGGCTTCACTCCCTGGACATAGCCAGAAGTGTATAAAAACAGACCTAAATATGTTTGCCTATAGTGAGAAAACAAAGAGAAAAGATGAAGAAAGATGTACTATTTATGTTACAACACATAATTTAAAAGAAGAATCTTGGAGGTGAGACATTTTCCCCCACTAGTGTACTAAAACAAAATCCCTCTTTATGTGTTTATAAATATACTGACATTAATTATATAAGTTCTTTCTTTTTAACATTCTTAATTTTTTTCCAAATTCTTGGTGGCTGGATTTTTACTGCTTAGTGAGTGATAATCTTTGAAGAATGATACATTTATAGGACCCCTCTAGAGAACACTATATTTTGCCTGGTCCTTTATACTTTTCATTATATGTATCTGTTGGTGTGTGTGGGTATTCATGTATGTGTGTGCATAGGTTTGTGTCAAATGTCTTCCTTAATTTTGTCTATCTATCTATCTATCTATCTATCTATCTATCTATCTATCCATCTATCTATCTATGTATCTATCATCTGTTGATCAATCATCTATCTATCTATCTACCTAACTACCTATCTGTGTTTTTTTCTTTTTTCTTTTAGATGAGGTCTCTTTATGAGCCTAGAGCTTTCAAATTCAACTATACCTACTAGCCATACAGTCCTGGGCATTATACAGAAATCACCATGCCCACTTTTTTGTGAATGGGTGCTAGGGATCAAACATGTGTCCTTAGGCTTAGCAGCAGGCACAAAGGTAACTTATTGAATTCTTCCCCCAACTCCTTTTCTTTCACTACATTACCACTGCTTGTTGTTGCACTTGCTATTACCTAAGGAAGCATAAAAATTGATTTAGAATGTTTTTCCTTCCCCCTGGGGTGGAATGAAACAGTATAAGATAATTAAAATAATAATCTACATGCAATTACAGTTGCATGTCATTTCAGAAAAATATCCCATTTGTGTACACTTTTCAATGTCTTCATCGAAGGACACATCTGAATGCTTGATTCAGTTACTAAAACTTCACACATATAAACAAAATTCAATATTTATATCCCCTGACAATCAAGTGTGTATGACATGAGTCGGAACACTGCTTGTGAAATTTCTCCTTGAAGAGAGATCACTGCTTTTGAAGGTTGCCTTTTCCACCACCGTCATGGAAGAGCATGAGACTGGTAGGTGTGTGCCTGTAGGGAAGCAGATCTTCATTGTCTGGAACCATTAGGTTTCATATTGTCAAACAGCGGAATCTCTTTGTGGCCAGCCATTTACCACTTTCTCTCCAAACACCTTCCCTACTGACCATAACTGGTTATATAATCCTGCGTCTTCTATTATCCTAACTGCTGATCCATGCCTGATGGCTATGCCAGGTCTCAAAACGCCACAGGCTCTTGATTGCTGTGCTCTAAGCTGCTTAATAAGACAATTAAAAACGATTTACAAATGGGCACTGCAATGTGACTGGGGATAGAGGCGAATACATTCTATGGACTGTAATGTTAAAACTGGATGTTCTTACACATTCCATTTGCCTTCAATTCCAATACCAGTTTCTTTTTTGAATGTTATTTTAATCAAGCATTCTAAAATAACTATTTCTAACTAATATCTATCTGTAAAGGATTCAAGGTGCATGCTATTGGTACTTGAGTCATTACCAAACTTCTTCCATGTCTGAGGGACAGGAGAATGAAACTGTCTAGCATCTTAGAATAGTCAAGAGGTGACACAAATTTTCATGCATCAAGCTGCCTCATTCTTGGTCTAAGAGTCAAACCTAATGTAATCAGTGATATATCTATCTTGATTATTTCCTCTTCCCTCTATACTGGTGTTGTTAGGATGATTAGAATGGGAAATTTTCCCAAAGATTCTTTTGTGAGTCACACATCATAACTAATGATCTTGAAGCTTGGCTATGGTAGTTAGGAAATAAAGAAGAATTTCATTTGTTCTTGTACACATTGAAAATGTGTATTTATTTATTTATTTGTTTGTTTGTTTATTATTTTAAGGTTAGAGGAATGAGGACCAATATTGGAATATTGAGAAGATTTCTTATTTTTAGCTAAGCTCAAAGGATGAATAAGACTAGCATTGATTGACTTACAATAACTTTTCTAATGATTCCACAACTCTGTAGAATAGATATTTTAAACAGGAGAGGGCTAGAGAAATAGCTCAGTGATGATGTGCTTGCCAAACCTGCACAAAATCACCTAGGTTTAATCCTCCATAAAGTGGGGGGAAGAAGAGAGACATGATACAATTTGAGACATAAGATACTTTCTTTCATTTCAAGAATTTAGCAAAAGTATAAGATTTTGAGCTAGTCATTACAAGTATATCTAACATATATGCTATATAATACACATAGTCATGTCATATATATGCATTTATAGAGTCATGTCATTATTCAAAGCTGTCTATATGAAGTGTCTGTACCACAGTAGTTACTCAGGATTTTCTCTATTTGTTCAGTTGTCCATTTATCAAGAGCATGGATCATAAAATGTCTATAGATATTTGTAACATTCTCTCTGCAATAAGATGACAGGTGCTGTAAGATGCTAAACAGTTAATGGTGGCCTTTCTATTTCACCACTAGACCATAATAATTTGAGACCTCATTTGAAAATTAACCCTTCTTGTGTGTACCAATAGTCTAGTATTTTGTTCTTTTCAAATGATATAAATGCTACAGTAATGAGGAGGCACCCACATACCATGTTTTGAAGGATATTATTTTTTTAAAAAAAAATTAACAGGGAACTTTCCACAATATTCTGTTGTTGAGAAATAGCAAGAAAATATAACCAATAAATGTGCCATTGGAAACCATTGACACAGATACATGGATAGAAAGTTCCTGTTTATGTTCCAGTAGATAGTCACTGACAATAAGGTAAAATGTAGGAAATGTGAGTTCCTTTAGGTTCCCACTGGACTCTAATTCTTCTCTCTTCAACCTGCTGAGAACCATGTTCATGCTAAGGAGCCCTCTGACTTGATAATTCATGAACAATGAGCAGTGTCCAACTCTCACTGCTCAAAGGCCCAGAACTCAAGAATGCTCTGATCTCAGCTGGATCTTGCTTTCTCCTAGCCTTGTGTTCCTTAATGACAGATAGTAGATCCTCTCTACTATCCATTCCTCTCCAGAGTCCAGAAACTCTTTCTTGCCCTACCTACCTATTTCAATCATGTTCACCAACAAACGTACTGTGTTCTCCGTCTTTCCATACCAACCAGGCTTAAATATACCCTTCTTTGTCCTCAAGGCCATATATCTATCTCAGAGAAAAGAAGTGGCTAAAAACAGGCAACATCATGACTATTTGAATTGAAACAGAGGCAATGGCTAGAGTGGAAAAGCACCTGATGGTTTGGAAAAGCCATCATGTAAATATCTGAGCATAAAGTCCTCATCTTGCTCATGAGTTTCTGTGCCTTACCCAGACTGAGGTCAATGTTATTCCTTCTACCTATACATATCAACTGGGCATTTATAATGGAAACTTACTTAGAACAGGCACACAGAGATTCAAGAAACATAAGATTTTTTTACTCTGACTCATATATATCTACAATATACGGTCAGAGGAAAAATCTTCCAGTGACAGCTGTTGGCATACTTTGGAGATTATTTATGTCATAGTAGGGGCTCTTCGTATGTAAAAATTAGGAGGTTGATGCTTTTAAAATTGTTCTTATTCTGGAATTCCAAGAACATTAGACTTTCATGCTTGCATAGATATTTCCAGGTGGGTACTAGCCATAGTGGGTGTTGAAGATACCCAGAAAAAGGCACTTTTTTTTTTTTTTACAAGATAGGTATTTAGAAGATAAGTATTCATGGATATCTTAGTTACTTTCCTATTGCTATGGCAAAACACCATGACCATGGCAACTTATAAAAGAAAGCATTTTACTTTGGCCTCATGGTTCAGGAAGAGTCTATGGACATCACAGAGAGAGGCATGGCAGCAGGCAGGCATAACCTCTGACCCATACACGGGAGGCAGAGACAAGTGACATCAACTTTTTTTTATTGTTTTGTTTTTTAAATGTTTTTATTAGATATTTTCTCTATTTAACTTTCAAATGCTCTCCCCTTGCCTAGTTTTCTAAGCCACCCACCCATTCCTGCTTCCCTCTCCTGGCACAAGCCTCAAAGCTCACCTCCTGCAGCATACCTCTTCTAACAAGGCCACGCTTCCCAATCCTTATCCAGTTTCACCAACCAGAGACCAAACACTCCAACATATGAGCCTCCAGAGACTTTCCTTCAAACCACCACAAACAAGATATTGGAATTTTAACTGATGTTGAAATGATAGATCTGGGTGGGGAGTTTCTGTGTCACTAATGGACAGCAAGGCCAAAGATATTGGGAGTTTACACTTTTCATAGGAAAAGTTTCAGCCAAGGAGGCATGTAAAATAGTTCTGCCCTCCCCTCCCCCTGGCATTTCTTGCCTGTATATTTTTAGGATCTAAGTATTTGAGAAGTACTAAATATATTAAAAGAACATGGATTCATCATGATATAATACCTGTAGGAATAGGAGGTGCTCAGGATTTTAAGAAAGAATTGTGTTTTTGGTGTCTGAACTGATCCAGCCTCATGGGTTTGGGGTACTAATCGATGCTTCCCTACATAAACTCTCTGTACCTGTTGAATCAAGAATTGTCACATCTCAAAATACTTTTTCAGTGGAAGGATTATTTCTCTTTTAATACATTGTTCTATTGAGGTGGGGAAATGCAAATAACCCTTTTGAGAACCCCTTGAAATTCTGGCCTCCTCACTTAGGGCCCAATTAGTAGGAAAAACCCACTCTTCTATAAGATTTCACTGTGCCCTTGAAATCGCACTTCAAAACTACATGCACTGACTTCCCCCCCAGGCACAGAAGCAGGCTCCATATTTTAATTCTGACCTTAATTAAATCTCTACACATAATATCTATTTGATTCTCCAGTGACACGGGACAGGCAGAGGAAAGAAAGGTAAGTGACCTTACACTTCTAGTTTTATTTTGTTGCTATGATAAAACACTATGGCCAAATGAAGTTTAGGAGGAAAAAGATTGGGTTTTGGCTCACAGATCACAGTCTATTATTGAGCAAAGTCAAATCAGGCACTCAAACAGAATCAGGAAGCAGAAATCATGGAAGACTACTGCTTCCCAGCTCACTTACTTTCAAATTCATGAATCCTTAGCTTTCTTAAATATCCCAAGGCCACCTTGCCTGGAAATGGTACCACATTCTACATCAATTAACAATCAAGACAATTTTCCACAGATGTGTCCAGTGGACAATCTGATCTGGGTAATCCATCAATGGAGACTCACTTCTCAGGTGACTCTTGGCTATGTGACATTGACAGATAAAGCGAAACATGACCCCTGAGTTTTCTCTTTTTCAGATTCCCTCTCTGTCTCTTGATCTCTATCTCTGTCTCTCTCTTTTATAATTGAAAGAGTCGGACTTTTAAGAGAACATCCTTAGTTGTGTTACAACATTACAAGTATGAGGTAGTGAAAATCATGCCCAGAGTCATTCTGGTGTCTTCTCTACTGCTCATCCAGTCTCATCTAGTTTCTTGCACTTGATAAAACCAAAGTCACTGAAAGACGCACTGCATGGGTTTTTCCTATGGTTGATCCTAACCCAACTGCTGGAGTGCTATGCAAAATGATAGCATTCTTTGAAATCCAAGGAAGGGAAGTCATCATGGCTGAAGACAATGTTTTCAGCTCATGTCTGATACCCTGGTGGCTGTGCTGTTTGTAGCAGACTGTGGTTTTCACTGTTCTACCTCCTTTCATTTTTTGATTGCTCCTAGCATGTGGAAGTAAACTTACAGCCAAGAAAAACAAACACCACATGCAAAAGCTTCTGCTTCTAGAGGAGAATCCGAAGGTCTCTTGTGTGTCTGTCTGCTTTCCTTTGATTTTTCTGTCCCTCTGATTAAACAGTCCCAACCAAGATAAGACTCAGTAACCTAGAGTGTGTGCAGCCCAGATCCAGGAGGGAGTCTGCCCCTCCCCCAGCATTCTCAAAACAGGAAAGAAGTATTTTACATTGTCTCACAGTAGACCTCAAAAATAAAGACTATATTCTAGATGGTATGCCCAGTGCAGAAAAGACCTCTTTTGTTGATGGGAGCAGAGGATAAGTTATTTTTATCCCTTCTGGCATTTGAGTTAATTAGTCTAATGGATGCTTAACTGGGAAGCAGGTGGGAAGTGTAGAAATAGTTGGAGAAAGTACCTCCAGAAAAGCTGTGAGAAAGCTGGAGCCATGCTGTACTAGTTTGAATAGGGACTATGGTGTTAGGTTGACTTCTGTGCTGTGGCTTCCAAGGCCTCTGCTTACACTGGTTAGAGGAAAAACAAAATGAAACAAGTTAAAACAAAACAGTTACTTCCAAAGCTTCAGTTAAAAGAGATAAAAATTACCCCTCATCATGTCCATTTTGGTTTACAATTCCATTCTATTACTTTTACCAATAACATATGTTTATATGAACATTAGTAAAAGAAACCAAGGGAAGAAATACATACATACATACATGCATACATACATACATACATACATGTATAATTTCATATATAACATTTAAAGTAAAATCTATAATGTAACAATTTGTTTTTATAACAAAATATACCCTTAGCAAATTTGATATGTAAGCAGTATGGTTAAAGAATGCTGTAATAGAATATGTTCATGAAGAGTGTAAGCAAATTAAACACACCGTGTTTTCTTTTATCTCATGTAACAAGCAACCTGAAGATAAGCGACCCCAAGCCCTACAGAAGCTGCAGGCGGCATCCCAAGATGTTTTCATTTATCTCTACATGGCAGGCCTCCCTGCAGGCCTTCATCTTTATGTTTATCACCTCAGGTACAAGCCGAAAGTGCTGGCCAAATGTGCTTTTTTTGAAGCAGGGTATAAAGAAACTTCCTGTGATGGCTCCAGGTATAAGGAACACTTGCTCACATCTGGGTGTAAGAATTGCTTTGGTTGTCTTCATCACTACCCATTTGTACCCTCGTCACTGTAGCTCCTTAGCTACGGAGAAGCAGGGTACATTAACGCTGGAGAGATAGATCAGAGTGCATGCTGTGGAAGTGAAGGAAATGTCTAGATTCTTCATGAGGCATCTTCAAACTGATACCTAAAGAAAACAACTCAGTAGAAAACTAAGTGAGAAACTCAGAGTAGAAATGTTGTACTTGGCATATACCAGGAGGAAAGGAGCCAAGCTGCCTTCACATTCATGAAACTGTGCATCGAAGGAACAGTGAGACAGCATTTCATAGTCATCCTGTCCATGCAGGTTTTATGGTGGGCTAATTCTTGCTGTTGCTTAGAATGCTGGAAAGAAATTACTATAGCTTGCTTCCTTCTTTAAAAGAGCAACTTTCAAATGGCAATTTCATTGCACTTCAAGCATGTAATTATGCATATGTGTATACCCTTTGACCCAGAAATCCTAGACATGAAACCTACTTCATCAAAAGATACGATCATTTAAACATTTATCCCCAAGGGTTTTATTGTGACTTTTTTTTGTATTGGTTAAAAAGAAGAGGAGAGGTTAGGTAAATGTTCATACTGAGAGAAGGGGGCTTTCTAAGTAAATTAGAGTGAAAATCAATACTGTTATGCAGTTGTTTGGTAACACAGATTTGGTCTATCTTGATCCATGAGTAACATAGAAGCATTTTTACAATGGATTATTAAGTTACAAAATAAATTAACAATAGAGAAAGAGAAGAATGATATAAATTATTAATCAGGGTTGCCACAGCTGGGAGGAGAGATACAACTGTCAAAGAGAGAGGAAGGGAGCAAAAGAAATCAAATTTTACCTGTTCATAGTACAATGATTTAGATTTTTTTTTTAATGATGGACAAGAAGTCACAGTCCAGATAGTGTTCAGTGAAGTTAACAAAGATAAAGAATAGAAAGCTGAAATTTTGCGTGTAACTGTTCTCCATTAGATGATAAAAGAACAGAACTATCAAAAGTTCTTCATAGAAAATATACATATATATATAATATATATGTATAATATATGTATGTATATTATATATGTATATATATAAATGCCAAAAGATTCATGGTGAGTGTTTTATATAAATAGTAAACACTATGGAGTTCTCTTTCATAATAAATAGATTAAGTCTCTTCTTTTTTAAAGCAGGTGGTAAATGTATGTTTTCCCATTAAGAAAATGAATCGGGTCTACAGGAGGGATAATGAGAAGGCTGCATGGTTTCGATGCACACGTGCAAAGTGTGGGCTACTTCAATGCAGTGAAGATTCCTCACTGCTCATAATTGAGTCCCAGAATGTTCCCAGCCATCTGATTCCAAGCCCAGAGTTTTGGCTCCTGGGCTGTGTTGCTGGCAGGGAAGAAGTAGGGTGGCATGTTGTTTAAATCACAGCACTTCTCTGTTTCCTGGCTAAGTTACAAAACAACGCTGTAGTCGTGAAACTGAATGTCATCAACACACATTTGTGGCATGTACAGAGCACGCACGACACTGTAGTAGCGCTGTAGGCAAGTGCGCGATTCCATTTGAAAGAGGTGTTGTTGCTTCCTGTAGGAAGTTTACAAACTGAAGGAAGATAAAACAACACGAGACAAAACAGACAAACGGAAAGCAAGCCAGTAGGTTTTCCAAACTGCCTTATCTGATTCCAGAGCTTAGCTTCAGGCTTTGCACATTTTAAACCCTCAGTAGCAACAACCGAATGACCATAAAAATCAAACCTGTTATAAGGCGTAGGGCCATTAACTGCAGTATTTAGCTGAGTGTTTTGTCCTTTGCCAGAAGCTGTCTAGCTTGTAAGCAGTTAAATGCAACTATTTCCCCCACGATTTCCAGTTACTTTATAATAGAAAGGGGTTCTGCATCTGGTTGGTACTTCCTTGAGACGAGTGCATTTTAAGGAGCACATCCAACTACGGGTTTCTGGCATGGTACCTCTCCTCTATGGAGAGGTATGTAGCTGAGCCCCGTCTAACCTTCTCAGTGTAGCAGTCTCCCTGCATCTCTACTTTTCTTGTCAGTCTGAGCCCTACCCTTTGCCCTGCACAGTCAACGCTCCAGCCACAAAAGAGACATTTGCTGTTTTCTTGCACACTGTGCTAGGCTGGGCCTCTAGACACAAGACTAGTTTCTTGATTCCACTGAAATGCCAGTGCAGTCCTGTTTATATAGGCCCTAGACTTCCAAGTTTGATTAAAGAGTTGTTTTTCTCGGCATGTTTTAAATTAAACCTATCTAGAAAAGTATGAAACACTCACATCTTCATTATTCTGCTTATTTATCATATGTGGCCCTTTTCACACTGATATTTATTTACTGACCATTTGCTTTATCATAGGATCTTTGTAATGGTGTCTCTTAACTGTCAAATGGGCATGTGAATGAGTGACTGAGTGATTAAGCTAGTAAGGGAAAGGAGGAATATGATACATTTGGAAAGTGGGAGACTATTTTCATATTTTAAGTAGATTTTCTATCATATTTCCTATTTTAGAAACTATTCAGATGTCTCTAGGGACATTTTTAAAAATTATTTTTAGATTTATTTGGCTTATTTTATGTGGATAAATGTTGTGTCTGCATTTATGCCTACATAGCCCATGTCTACCACGTATCTTTAGAAGTCAGAAATGGGTATTGACCCCTGGAATTATGAATGGTTGTGAGCCACCATGTGGGTAGTGGGAATCAGCCCTGGGTCCTCTGTAAGTGCAACAAGTGCTCTAAACCACTGACTCATCTCTCCAGCCCCAAGAAAAGTGTTGTGAATAAGGATTTTATAGATGTGGTAAAGGTAAGCAGAGTTTCTTTCCTTTCATCTTTAGAAATTTTAGGTTAACATTTGTAAATAGGAGGGATATTTTGGACACAAAGTGCTGCATAACCACAGTATACTTATTTAGGCTCCTCTAAAATAGTCTCTTCCTTGGGCATGTTTAAAACCTGAAGTCTGGTTGGCTTTATAAATATGCATGAGCTGTTGGGGAAAGAGAGCCTAGGGTGTGAATCACACTTCAAGCAGACCCACCCGCTCGCTCCTGACTTCAAGTTTTTCAGAAGTGTGAAATGAAAATGTTTTTAAAATTAGAAAATGTGCCATCAGAACTTTATCAGCCCAAAGAGAAAATAAATAATCTCTTTAAAGGTGGGGAGTACTGGGGATATTTAGTTAGTTAGTTTCACAGCTAAAATGTTAGATAAGATTTTGTTAGAAAATGCACAAATTAATTTTAATGAATATGGAGGAAAAATAATATATATAATCTTCCCCAAACAAACTGGGTACTGAATGCAGTAATCCAGGGTTTCTGAGGGATTGTTTACACCTAATTTATGAGCAAATTGTTTCATGGGGAACGTGAAACTCTCAGGAGGTGTCTTTGTAAGGTCTATTTGCATTTGAAGAGGCACCCGGGAGCATTTGAGGAGTGGGTGATTTCTGCAGAACCATTTGGGTCTTAAATTGCTAAATGTTAACAACAAAAATGAGAGTAAAATAGTATTGTTTGCTTTCAGGTTTGTGGTAGATGGATTTTGTTTTTCATTGTTAATGCTGACTTTTAAAGTAGCTAAGATTGAACGGAATGTGCTTATAGAGGAAAATCATACGGGATCAGATAAAGGATAATGATCTGAGCTCTCTACTATTTAATCACTAAGTCACTAATCACAGAACATAACTTCACCCAATCCACTTCTTTAACATCAATGCATGGGCATTAAAAGGCACAATGAAAGAGCAAACACCCAATGGAACAGCACACGATGATGCAAAAATGCTACCGAAACTGAGCCAAATTGAAATATGTAGACATTAAGATAAAATCCATGAAACATTATAAAAATAAAATATTGAGGTGGATGTGTTACTTGAAGAACAGTTTGCCATTTCCAAAAACTGTTGATACTAAAAACAGCCTGGTACATTAAGGTCTGTAATGGAGAGTGGGGTTGGGGGAGGAGAGAGATGTTCATTGAGACAAGCTTCACCATGAGCTACTTTGGTATCAGCTAGTTGGCTCCATCTATCCCATACTTCTGTGTCCTGCTCAGGGTTCCTGATGTGGTAGGTGCAGGGAGATCCGGATAACCTACATCTCCAATAAACTTCCAAATAATAGGGACAGGGGCTACTCCTGAAAGAACACATTAAGAACACTGCTCGGGCTGGGCAGTGGTGGCGCACGCCTTTAATCCCAGCACTTGTGAGGCACAGGCAGGTGGATTTCTGAGTTTGAGGCCAGCCTGGTCTACAGAGTGAGTTCCAGGACAGCCAGTGCTACACAGAGAAACCTTGTCTAGGGAAACAAACAAACAAACAAACAAAACAAACAAACAAAAAGAACACAGTTCTGTCACATGGGTAAGATTGAATTTGAAAATACTATAGCCACCTGTGTCTGTAATTAAACACAGAGCTTATTTCTTAGGTATCTAGTGTTTCTCTCTCTCTATCTCTCTCTCTCTCTCTCTCTCTCTCTTTCTCTCTCTCTGTGTGTGTGTGTGTGTGTGTGTGTGTGTGTGTATGTGATATGATCATTTAAAATGCCATGTCATTGCTTTTAGCCTCCCGTTGTAGAGGCTGAAGTTCTTTTAATCAATGTTGTTATTTTTAACTCAGTGTACATTTTCTGAGACCACTTGAGACAGACATTGTTTCTTATGGACATAAAAGAAAATAACATTTACTTTCATAATCTGGTTGTCTAGCTTCTTGACACATCTGTAGGTTTTGACACTAATTTACTACTATAATTTGACTTTTCTCCCATAGTTGAGATTGAAAGTAAATTTCCAATGATGAAACTTGATGTTAGTAAATACTGCCAGATCCTGCCCTTAGGTATAAGAGGAAAACAGGAACAAAACCCATAGAACTGACAACTGTTTATGAGAGTGCATATGTCTAAGTACATGGGTTTTTTTTTTTTTATATCTCCTCAAAATATGCTTCATTCTTCTCTGGTGTTCTTCTCCCTTCCTCTTTCCTTCCATCTATCCCTCCCTCCTTTCTATGTGTGGTGTATGAACATGAATACATATATATACATATGTGAATAGCAGAGGTTGGCTTTATTGTTTTCTATTTTATCTGTCCATATGCAGTGATTCTTAGCCTTCCTAATGCAGTAATCCTTTAATATAGTCCCTCATGTTGTGGTGACCCCCCTCCAATCATAAAACTATTTTTGTTGCTACTTCATAATTGACATTTTCCTACTGTTATGAATAATCATGTCAATATTGTTCATTTTCAATGAACTTAGCCCCTGTGAAAGGATCGTTTGACCTCTCCAAAGGAGTCACAACCCATAGGTTGAGAAACACTAATATAAGGTCTCTGAACTTTAAGCTCACAGACTAGACTGGCTAGATTGGCTTGCCAGTAAACTGATGATTGTTTTTTCTTCATACTCAGTGCTGTGGTCGTAAGCCACCAGGGGTATGGTTTTTATATAGATGCTGGAGATCTGAATTCAGGTCCTCATTGTCTTTGTTAGGGTTTTACTGCTGTGAGCAGACACCATAGCCAAAGCAAGACTATAACATTTAATTGGGGCTGGCTTACAGGTTCAGAGGTTCAGTCCATTGTCATCAAGGTAGGTGCATGGCAGCACCCAGGCAGGCATGGTATAGGCAGAACTGAGAGTTTATCATCTTCAGCTGAAGGCTGCTACTGGAAGACTGAATTCCAGGCAGCTAGGATAAAGGTCTTAAGCCTGTACCCATAGTGACACACCTACTCCAACAAGGCCACACCTTCTAGTAGGGCCATTCCCTGGGCCAAGCATATACAAACCATCATACTCATGTTTGCACAGCAAGCACTTTAGGTACTAAGCCATCTCCCAGTTGGTAAATGCACACCTTCTGGCTTAGTACCATTCTAGACCTTGGAGCCCCAAAGCTACAATGACTTTATCCCTAGACGTGAATGTCATTAAGTCAGCAGCTCCTGGAAAGTCATTAATCTCTGCTCAGGCCCAAGCTGCTTCAGTGATTTTCTCTCACTCAGCAGTGTCCTTACAAAGAGGTCCTTCACACTCAAGGCTGCTGCCTGTTCTCTGTTTACTTTCAACTTGAGGGAGAGAAGGCTCCCTTCACTGATACTTCCCTAGTGAAGCCAAGGGTAAGCAAGTTTCTCTGTGAAGAAACGCAGCTCTGAGCTTCGTTATCCTTAAGACTTCACTCTTGTTTTTGCAACTATACAACCTATGGCAATAATTTATTTTAAAAGCATACTCCACCCTGTTCAGTGCTGTTTATTCTTTATTCATTTTTGGAGGGTTCTAAAACCTAGTACTCCTAAGCAGGACACATACAAAGAGTGAGAAAACCATACTGATCTTCTGAGAGTATAGGTGGAGGACTCTGGGCTAACATCAATCATAGCATCAGTAGAAACCTCCCCCTAGCTTTGCCTCTTCTCTTCCAAACCATCTACCTTTGAGCTGTACTGGAAATGTACTTGGGGGGAGTTGATATTCATTTTTGAAAGAGTAAAATGACTGAGATGACTGTCAGCCAGTGGTTTTTAAGGGGTGGACAATAAATTCCCAGGCCTCAATCCTCTTGCATCAGAGTTTCTCCGGGGTGTCTCCCTTGATTTGCTTTGTAACAAGCCCTCCCAGACGATCTCACTGAGTATACCAGAGAGTAGTGCACAGATATTTTTGTTTCCTCAGCCCCATTGGTAGAAGGCTTTGTTCTAAACTCCTATACAGGTGAATCTCAGGCAGAGGGCTAGTGGGTCATTTTTCTTCCAAAGCACTGAGTTCCAACTACCAACTAATTCTCTTCTATTTCCTACTCAATAATTGCCCTTGGCCACTGAGACTTACCCATTTGTGTGAATGATTCAATCCCAATAGTTCAATTCAGGCTTGACTGCCTTCCCTCCTAGCAAAATGTATAGATTACCACAATAGCATATGTCTGCCTCAAACCACAATTATATATATAAAAAAAAATAACAAATTACCTCTTTCTGTAGGTCTTCTTTCAAGCTCAACATGTGGTTTATAGTTTATGGGATATTGATTGTGTATTATCAGTTTAGCTCACACACTGACAATTACATAGAGCACCAAGGTAGCCATGACAATGGAGTCTAGTTGCCATAGCAATGAAAGAAGTCCTATAGCTGCTACCTACAGTCTGCTTTCCAGCGATAAACATGCTACTCACTTCGTTTTAATTGAAATATGAAATTATAGACTCTAGAAAGAAAGAAATGGGCCCATTCCCCATTTTTCTCTTAGCCACAAAGATACAAGTATAAACAGGAAACGTAACCATTTTCTTAAAGATAAATATTGAGAATTTGAGAGCTTATTTTCCAGTAGTCTAGTAGACACTGGAAACAAATATGCGATATGTTGTTGAACAGACATTGAATTAGCGCCTGTGTTTTTCCATTCTTAATTCATTTGTTAAGATTATGTTTTTCTCAAGTCCCATGTCTTAACTGCTTGTATTGTATGGTCTACCTTCTCTCCACAGTTAAATCTTTCATGGGTTTACTTGCTGACTTTAGTCCATTCTTAAATCTCATGGCAGATACCATTTTACAATTTTACAATTAACATCAAGTAGCACTATGGAAGTTTTTATGTAACTGAAAAAAAATCAGTAATAGTAATAAATATGTAATCGTGTGTGGTTCCACTTCAATGCTAGTGCCTCTTGTATGCTTTAAGTCTAACAGCCTTTGTGTGCTTGCCCAGCCATATGACATAATTGTACAGAGTCTGGAATGCTTCCCATAGCACAGAGGAAGATATACATTGGGGACTCAGAAATGAATAGACTTTACTCTTACAGACTGCCTGTTCCCAAAGGATAGAAAGCTAGTACAGACAGCAAAGCAAATGATTAACAAAATAAGGAAGAAGGTAGTGATTGAGGGAAATTACAGGTAGCAAGTAGAGGCAGAGAGAGCGGTGGGAGAGAGAGAAGGGTGGAATGGGGGAGAGAGGCAGGGTGGGAGAGAGGAAAAGGGAGAGACAAATCTTTACAACTCCCATATGTGAGAATAGAAAACTCAGTCAAATCATTTTTCACTTTAATTTAGAATTTTCTTTGACTAATACGGCAAAATGGCCCTTCTCTTGCCCCCAGATCACTTTTGAAAACTTAAAGGTTGTCACTTGGTAATTCCTACCTCCTTTCTCTGCTTTCAGTCTTTTCTCAGAAGTCAGATGATTTTCCCTTACGGAAACAACCATGTGAGACACCGTTGAACTCTGTTCCATTCATGTGGAAGAAATAACTATATTCAGGCAGGGAAACCTCTAGGACAGTTTTGTGGGGTGATGCAATAAGATACCCATGGAAATAAAGGTTGTTGGATCTTCCAGGAAATTATTATTAATGAAATGATCCCAGAAATCGTGAATTCATATTGTTTGGCTTTATCCTCAGCGTGTGTATGCAGGTAAGGTATCCCACGTGGAGGCCATTTCAATCATGGATTCCAACGTTCAGCTTTCAGAGGAAGAAAAAAAAAATGACTTGGAGATTAAATTGCTTTCTCTATAATTGTGAACTGTTTACAAATTTGTTTCTAAACTATCTGGGCTACAATACAAAACTAAAGGTCCTTTGTCTGATATTTCCAATCATTGTTCTTATGCTATAGTCATCATCTTTGAAATAAGGTTGTTGGTAGAATAATCAATCAATATTCTTCTTTTAAAATTAGTAGTCTTTAAGGTCAGTGGCTGTACCACCATGCGTACAAGCATTTTCTTCTCTTCTCGTGTTTGTACTTCATGAACATATACAGTATGTGGAAGCCTTATCCCAAGGGCTAGGACAAAGCTTTCATACATTTTCTAGCCTCATGCGCCTGTTTTCTAGAAGGATTAGTGCAGATTAGACACACAATTACACAATAAATGATTTAAGTTCCATAGAATAAAAAGAAATGATACATCTTGTGAGAGAATTCCTAAAACAGAACATGAAATTGTCCTCCCCTACTTTCCTCCCTCCTCCCTTTCCTGATTCCTTTTCCTCCTCCTTCTTAAGTCAGGTTCACCCCAGGAAGCCCAGACAAGGCTCAACTCATCATCTTCTTGTCTTACTATATCTAGCTGCCAACTATTGGGTTATAACTATGTTTACTACACCTGATTTAATGCAAAATCCTAGAGTCTTAGACAATTTACTCACCAAGGAAACCTAGTATAATAGGTTAAATCAAATTTTAAATGGGAAGTAACTTTTATGAGTATACTCACTATAAATAAAAGCATAAAAATTGGGATATGGTAAAAATGTACACATACACATACACAATTAGACTGAATACAACTACAAGTTTCCATTTACTTCTGTCCTATTTCAGGGTTGTTAAGCATATATTTTAAGATAGATTTATTTACTGTTTTGCTGTTGATGTATTTTTTACTCTCCATGCCTTTAATGGTTAAATTTATAATTTTATTAGTCTCTAAAATCCATAGTTTTTATTTGTTTGAATTGCAACATTGAAATTGTTAGTGTCACTATACTCCTCTGTATTTTAAATTTTCATAAGAGATAGTAAATTTTTAACTAGAGCCAGCCAGTTCAACCTAATCATGCCTCAACCCAATCTCTGCTTCCACATATCTCAATGGCTCTCTATTTCACGTGTGGCCTGATTCTCCAATACGCCACTCTTCCAATGCAACAGGATTGAAAAGAACCAAGTCCCACAGGAACTTTCAAAGCAGTGAGTAAACTACCCATCATCCCATAGATGCTTAGTAAACACGGATCCTGGGAGATCAGGAACCTACTCACGTCCAATGGTGCCTATTTAAATCAACAAGCATGCTACTTAAAATGTCAAACTTCAAAATTCTAGCAAACTACTCAGTTGAACCAACTTGGCTTTACAGTCACAATGCCTTTTCTTTTCTTGCTTTACGCTCACACAGCCGCTGCATCTCTCATTAGGAAACTCAAGTTATTTCTTTCAATGCCTTGGTTTATTTTATTTTTTTAAACTTTCTTTTCTTTTACAATCTAAGAGTCTGTGAAAGGCAAAGGAATTTCAACTTCAGGCAAACCCTTGCCAATTAGTTTCCCTACCTAACCAGGCACATCTGTCTGTGGATAGGTCTGGAACCCTCTGATGCTTTGGTAGCCATTACTAGCAGAAGGTCTGAGATTGTATTTACTGAGAAGAAAAGCTGACTGGGGAGCTACAGAGCCTCAGCGTATTTGAAGTAATATCAAAGAGGCGAGGGGATGCTAAGAAGTGGCGCAAGGGAGGCTTTCTGATTGCTTAGGACCACAAGCCACCTACCCTGCGCGTGCAAAGCCTGTTTCAGGCTTCAGATCTTTAAATGTGCTCAGTTTGTAATTAAGTGTCAAAGAATTGATTAGGAAAGCTCCTGCAACGTGAGCTCATTGATGGAGCTGCTTTTTGTTTTTGTTTTTGGCAGGCTTCATGATATAATTAGTCTAAACAAGAGGTAAAGTCTGCGGTGGTTTGGGCTACTGGCCAATAATTTTAGTTTTGTAATAAAAAGAGGCAAGGAAAGAAAGGAAACAGCAAAAGAAGATCATTTATGCTGATCTGTGAAACAAATCAAAGGGAAAGGATGCTAAGGTATCATTTGCTGGAGATGCAAAGTAGTTTTAGCTTTGGGTTACTCTTCCGGGAGAGTAGAACTTAAGAAAATTGTATAATCTCTAACATTGTCCCTATTGGTGCTCTGTCAGGAGTAGTGCGAAGATGCCTCTGAAGGTAGCTGGATTGACATAATGATACACATCTGTAACCCTGGCTATGGGAGGCTGAGGCAGGATTATTTGAAGACATAAAGCTAACCCAGCCTATATTGTAATATCCTGTGCCAGAAAATCAAGGAAAGAAATGGAAACTTTAAAGATGTAGGATAATTTATGACCCTTCTCTACCATTGGAACACAGACATTGGCTAGAGATCACCTGGGGCTAGTCCACTTGTGTTGAAGCTAGACCCATAATTTCCTATCTCGCTCCTCTATAGTTGCCCTTGTAAGATGGAAAGACCATGAAGAACTGTGGTAATGCATTGAAAATAAGCACCATTTGGCTAGCATATATTAAGTATGCAATAATGGTTTTGCTTCTGTTTCATCCCATGTAATTTCAATTGGTAAACCTAAAATTGATATACTTTCCCCAGTAAGTATTTCAGCCAGAAAGTCACAGTAATTATCAGAAAAAAAAAGGTAGTGTTTCTTAAATGTATTTGATAAATGCAGGGTAGAGTATGCATTTAATAATTTGTGCCAGATGTATGCAGAATGACTTGTATTCCATATTTCTCTATCCTATCAAAATAGCTTTCATTCTCATGTTCAACCTCTAACATCTCTAATGAGTTAAGTTTGGGCAGCAATAGGTCAGCCAAGATGAGATGTATTTTTGAATACCCCAAAGTTAAGACCTTTCTTGCTTTCTGTGGTTACACTGGGAAGAGAAATGGAAACAATACTTATTTTTTTCTCCCTCTCTCCAATGCCCTCTCAAAAAGACCTTGAGGGTCATTGAACATTGTGATGTGGGGGGTGGGGGGGAATACTTTCTTTGAGGAAACACCACCAGAAAAGGGGAGTATCACAGGAGCCTATTGCTTGCTGTTGGTTTGTGAATTGCTTTCTTGTTGCATCTGTGGGGAATCCAAGACACAGATTTTTCTGTATCCAAACTGGCAAAAGATATAGATCAAATGTTTAAGGTCATTAGGAAGAAGTTAAATCAGGGACAAACACAGATACAGCAGCATTAATTCAGGATAAGAGTGAAATGCATTGCAGCTTCGATTCTGGCATGTTCTTCTGTTCCTAATGGCTCTAAGCATTTGATCTATACATTCTATGGTCCTAAATGAAGCAAAATAAATGTCTGGACAGATTCCCTGTGATTGAGTTTCCTTCTTACCATTTTTCTACTTTGGTGGTGAGCTAAGGCCACAGCTTCATTCACCTAGAACAGCTATGAAATTGAGGATGCTGACCAGGGTACCAAAGTGTGGTGCTTGCAGTTTTCAAGCATGTAAATAATTTTCCTTTGAACAAATCCAAACCAGTGTACCGTGAGCAGAGTTGGAAAACCTCCTTAAAGCTGAAAGGTAAATTTCCACAACCACTTAGCAGTTTTCATAGGTGGCAGGGTGCTGGACTCTTATGCTTATTATAATGAGCTAATGTTTATTTCTGAGAACTAGACTAAATCGTTGAAGTCCATTATATCCCCTAGTCCTCACAATGAATCCATGAAGAAGAATATTGCTACTTCCATTCTTTAGAAGAAGGATCTAGAGTTGAGAGAGATCAGATGGCTTTCCTTTTGGGTATTAGTCCATGTCATGTTGTCTCCAAGGTCATGGAGTTCTCAGGGAACATTCCCCCTAGAGGATGTATAGGATCCTCTATCACTGTGGATGGTGTTTCTGAGCTGTTTGCTCTTGACAACATGGGTCCTATTTTGGTGTGCACCACTCCCCAAATCTCTTAGCAAAAGACTCTGAGTAAAGCATGAATTTAGGAAGTTTCTGTGCTTATATACAGCTGCTTTCTCTTGTTACCCAGTAGTCTGTGTCTTGGGGCAGGGGATACTTGTGGGTTGTGTGTGTGTGTGTGTGTGTGTGTGTGTGTGTGTGTGTTTCATAGAATATTACTATATGAGATCAGCTAGAATTTCTGTCTGGTTGGTCACACAGAAGGAAGTGAACATATATACATATATATAAACACACATACCATAAACATCCATATACACCACTGTTCTTTTAGTCAACACTGCAAAGAAAGTACCTGTAACATGCTTTGTATTCCAAGTGAGATGTAAGGAATAAGTTGGAGAAGTCACTTGGATTTGTTAAGCCCTGGCATTTTCATAATAAATTCAAATGAATTGTGTGTATGAATTCAAAGCAGTCTTTGTATGTAAAATTGGTGGTGATAATAACTTCCTATTTAAGTTTCCTTAAACCTAAGGCTGAGAAATTTCTTTAACTTCTTTGTTTCATGTGCTTCAGATGTCTAAATTAGAACTATAAAAAGGAATACAAAGCTTTGAGGAGCCAACTTACACTTCTGCCAGTCCTATACCTTCTATGTCACATGTTTTTTTCCCAAAAAAATCTATTTGGAAGATGTACTCACCAATACTCACTTCCTGCAGAATAGTATATGCATAGAAGGTTCCTATTCACAAGGCAAAGTGGGACACCCATGTACATGTGCCTAATGGAGAAAGCAATTCTCTTTTCCAAACAAAGTCATTAAGAAAAATGTGTCAAAAAGCTATTGATTCTCTAGAGAAAGCACTAAGTACCCGTATGTCCATTCTACTTGAGAACTACCAGAGGTGGCTATTCCACCATGGCAAGTATGTTGTTAACAAGTAGAGTTATAGAAACAGGCATTTATGTGGCAGTCTTGGCCATCAGTAGATAAATAAATAAATAAATAAATAAATAAATAAATAAATAAATCTCCAGAGCAAATTTCAAGTCATATAGACAAAAGTCTTTTGGTTTTCTACTAAAGAAATTTTTTAGTCTCTTCTGAGCACAACATGTACCATGTATGCTTGGATATAATTTTCTGTGGTGACATAGAACAGGGGAAACTCTAAATCAGTCCATGGTGAGTGCTGTCCCAATTCCACAACACACAACAAAAGAGTCACATAACTATTCACATATATGTCTTATTCCAGGCTAACAATAATAACATATTTATCAACTCAACAGAAAAGAAGACAAGTTTGTTATGTCTATCCAAATGCATTATGTGGTAGGTTTTTCTTTTCCTTCAAAAAGATTTCCCTGAAATATTTATGTCAGGAGAAGAAATCTTTGGAAATCTTTGGAAACCTTGTTTCTTAATTTTTACAGACATTAGGTATCTGGAGTACAATATGTATGGACATTTAGCTGTTCCATATACCATGTGACCAGAGTTAGCATATTTATGTTTTAATAGTTCTTAGGTGCTACTGAAAAAGAATATCAAAATTCAAATGATGTTTAGCTTTTCTTAATACTGTTAATACTGAGAGAATCTGCAGTCATTCTGCTTACCATCCAGATTACTTTCCAAAACACAAATTATTATAGATTGAATCATACTGTTAACTTTCTATCTATAAAAACCTATAATACATGTAAGTATGTGTATTAATATACATATATACTTTCAGTGAAAACTTTCCTATCTTGACTAAAAATGCTCAACCTAAGAGTCAAGGACCAAGTAACAAAACCCCAACAGCAGGCTCTCTTCAGAGGTTAGAATTGTCTAAGAGATTCCCAAAACATCACAGGCTATTGCTATTGGCCTTGATTGGTTCCAAAAGGAAGAAGGTAAGTCACTATTTGTTAATAACCATACACTTCAGAAATAGGCCTCGGGGACCCCTGCACTGGTATTGATTTGAAATCCTCCTCTCTGAGTGTCAGCTTTAATGATACTAGAAAGTACCTTGTCAACTTCCAATGGAAGGAAGGAACGAACACTACTATTCATGAACTACAACAATGATTATGACATAGTAACTCAAAGGATGCATTAGTAGTATGCATATGTTATCAGTAAGCAACATGTCTGTAATTGGACTGTAGACTCACTGAACCAGGTAAGTCATACATGATACTGGAAACCTAGCTAACTACCCAGGACCACTGAAGACCTGTATCTTGGAGAACCTATAATCCACTGAGGTTTTGAATCTCTTGGTGGGCATGCATAGAAGAGAAAGATAAACTTGACTTATCTTACTCTAAATCTCTTCTTTCTCATCTTGGTCATTTACTACGTCACATAAACACTAGTGACAATGAGAGCAAATAGCTATTGTAGAAGAAATCTACAGTATTAAGGATTCTTTATGACTTCAGTGCTTACCCTAATGAAAAGTGCACCCAATAGAGGGTGTCAATCAATTCACTGTGAACCAGACTCATGCATGCATGACTCTGTCACTTATCCTGTATTCTGATTCTTTAGTGAGTTGAGGTCACTTTGTACCTCAGGTGTAGCAACTGTGGACAAATAGAAGTTAGCAGAGAGCTTCATAGCAGGGTATACTTCCTTGTGATCTAGAAAGTAAGGACTGTGTGTCAGTGTGGGGAAAAGGTCTCAGGATGCTACTGTGCCTATAACATGAGACAGCAGAACTGTGAAGAAGTCTTTCAAACCAGTATTTCCTAACTGACACAAAAAATATATTTCAAGTACCAATAAGTTATACTTTTGGAGGAAGGAGTACAAATATCAATGATGAGGTATAGCCAGACATCAGAACCAGGCAAACCCTAGATTTATGACATATAGATATAATAGATATACCAGTTGTCTAGATGGCAGGTGGTTCTTGAGAGGCAGTATTTTGGTGGTACTCACTCAATGTGTACTACACAAACCTGTTCAATCTTGGGATTATAAGCCAATGTGCTTAGTGTTCAGCCAATGTGATTTCCAATGTCAACTCATGTCCACTTACATTAAGATATTGCTCTGATTATCTGCTGCCGCAGAAAAAATATAGAAAATGCCCCAATATTACAATGCTTTGTCATAGATAGGTACAAGTGAAAACTCTCCTTTTGTCTTTAGTCACTGTAGGCATTATTTACTGACAGTTCTCAATTTGGCAAGAAGTCTATAAATACTTTAATCAATGATGTGTTAAATAACTTAGTAAGTCTCAAAAGAATTAAATTTGTTGAAATGACACAGTAGCTGATTAATAAGATGTGGTTTTGGTTGTTAAAGTAACCCATAATGCCAAATATTACCATTGCATTATAATGAATCAGGCTATCTTCTTATTTTTTTAGATTGAAAAGTGAATTCTTAAGTAAATCTTCTGCAACTACAGGAGTAGAGGGAAAGATGCCTCTAAGATCTTGGTTATGCTATATACTGTAGATACAGTGAGAAAACTCGCTGCAGTCAACCTAACCTGAATCAGGGTTCTGGTCCTGTTACTTCTCCTCTGTGATTACTGAGCTCCATTGAGATCTAGGACTCTCATTCTGTAAAACATACTAGAGGTGGGAGCATGACTCAGGATAAGAGCTCTTGATATCTAAGCATAAAGACCTGAGTTTAGGCATAAAAACCTGGGCATGATTGTCTTTGCACTTAAAGTCCTAGCATTATGCAAGGCAGAGAGTGCGGCAATACTAGGGCTCAGTGGCAAGTGAGGCCAGTTGAAATTATGAGTTCCAGGCTTAGTAAGATACCCCATCCCAAGGGTGTAGAGTAGAGAGTGATAGAACAGGACAAAACCTATACCCTTGGCACATGCATGTGTGGGAAATTGTACCTGTATAAGCACACAAACACACATCACACTTAAATATTCATCCAATTAAAAAAAAGAATAGTTCTCAGAATAATGCTAGTACCGCTTTTAGATACTCTTGTCAGTTTTGCCTGCTGTTTGACAATAGGGGAAAAGGAAATAAGTGATCATAGACATCTTCATCATTTCCTTCTGTCCATAAACAGGCAGGAAGAAATGACTACATGTAGCCTTGAAGTAGAACATTTACAATGGGGTATGGAACATGTGAGGGACTGTTTGGAAGTGGCAAAACTATCATTTCTAGTAAACATACCACATGTTAGATGCAATATGACAATGCTACCCAACACCTAATCCTGTAAGCACAGCCTAAAAGATAAAAAAGTTACTTCATCTCCTTGTCTGTAGGATCACTACACAGATATTCCCAAGCTTCTTGTCAGCTCTGAGGGTCTGTGACTATTCTTCGTAAGTATATATTCTGTGTACCTCATCAGATCCAAGAATGGAGTATGCATACCGAGAACAGTAACAGGAAAGAAAGGCACAAACCATTCTTGTGTAGAATTAGCTTAAATGTTAAACTTACCTTTGACCCTGTCATAGAAGAAAATAAGAGTGGAGAAAATACATGAAAAGATTTAGATTCTGAGAATAGTGGTAATATAAATATGTTCCATGATCTATAAATAGAAATGACAATGTTCAAAGGAGATAAATTCAAAAGAAAACTAAAGGCAAAACAGAGAGATATTTACCCTCTGAATCTGGCTTTGATTCAGAGAAGGGAAGAGACTGTTAAAGACCAATATTCTGGACTTGAGTAGTATGTTACCAATGCCACAGAGCAAGAGATAGAGTTAAGAGAGAGAGGATAATAGAGTATTTAGAATCTGACATTTATATTTATATTATTACTGTTATATTAACTCTCATATAAATCATAATTTTAAGCACTTCAAAAAAGCTTATATTGAACTTAATAGGCAACTTTTTCATTTGTCACCAAATCACCAAACATGAATCTAATGAAATTGAGGTTCTTATTGACCAAAGTAAGAAATCAATCCTGCTGATATGGAAACAATGTGAGTTGGCAAAATTGTAGTGCTAAATGGGTATATAGTTTCCTAATGTGTATTCCTTGGCCAAGATCATCTGGGATTCCCTATTGTACAGAACCCTGTTTGTTTGCAACTAACAGTGCTCTGTTAACTAATTTTAGGACTTCATTTTTCATAATGCAGATGTGATTAATACAGTCCAGATGGGGCATCCTATAAATGTGTGAACCAACTCTTACGGAATTAAAAACAGAAGTGTTTTAACTGTTTTCAAACCCTTAGGCAATAATATCTAAATTATAACCCAAAATTGTTAATGCAATGTTCAGAGAATACATTAATAACATCAATTATTCTTTGAGATTTCTAGGTCCATGGATGACCTGGATCCTGTTGTTTAGGAATCTTATTCCTCTTACCTTGGGCTACTTCCAGCTTTTGTTCAGATTCTCTTCAATCAGTGGTTCTCAGCCTTCCTAATGCTGCGACCTTTTAATACAGTTCCTCATGTTGCAGTAACGCCATTCATAAAATTATTTTTATTGCTACTTCATAACTGTAATTTTGCTACTGTTATGAATCAGAATGTAAGTGTCAAATGTGCAGGATATCTTATATGAAATCCTTTTGAAAGAGTCATGTGACTCACCAAGGGTTATGACTCAAAGGTTGTCTTAGATGATGGTATGCCTATACTTTTACTGTGGCACTCAAAATTGCCCAAACTATCTTTTCATTCTCTCTGTGGAAAGAACATACCACGTAGCCTTGGGCTCAATTGCAAAACTGTCATTTTTGCTCTAGGAACTTTCAAGTGAACATATTTTGTGTTTCACTGAGTCATCCCATGGATAGGATTCTCCAGTGTGAAGGATTCTGCTGGGATTTTCTAGCAAACCAGAAGGTAGCTGAAGGGTGACTTGCAGGTCAGAGGATACTGCAGGAGACAGGAAGGAAACAGCAAAGAAACCCCTTTGAAGACTCCCACAAAAGACACCAGGAACCATGCAGTTTTACCATGAACATGGAATACGCAGGCAACCTATGAGATTTCAGTGGCTGTGTGCTTGCTACAATGTCTGCTTGTCATCATTATAGGCAATGGCTACTCAGGACGTAGTGCAATGTATACATGAGTCTGGCTTTAGTTTGTATTGGTTTTCAGAAATCATCTTTCTAGATCATCCTCCTCCCCCCTCCCTGTCCCCCCAACCCCCCGTTCTCATAGTTGTGCTTGCCTTCCCTGGAAGCATAGACCCTGAGCTTGGTGTGTTATTTGTAGTTCCCAACTTTTCATGTTCTATTTGTAAGGCACCTGAGTAACCAAGTTTTATTCATGTATTTATTTGGTTTATTGGTTTGTTACTCAGAACATATATTAATTTGTTCTACATAATTTAAGGTAATTTTTGTTTTCTCTGTAAGAAGAGACTCTAAAGTGGCTGTCTTACTTCCATACCCTTCCATACCTTTCTTCCTCCCAGATCCTTTCCCCTCCTGCTTTTACCTACCACACTCATCACTGTCAAGCCCGGTAATTAATCAACACTCAGTCATAGATGGCTCTATTTCCCTCCCCTTTCCTTCATTTTCCCATTTCCTGCCTGAATAATGAAGAGTGATGTCTGCTGTCCTGAATTCTTGACTCCTTATCCTGGGAGCATTCAAGCCAGGTCCCATGATGAGCCATTCAACCAAGAAGAGAACACTCAGATGACAAATGTGACTCCAAAGGCTAGGCATCAAGGGGTAGACCTCATGACCCTCAGCAATGGGCATCATCTATCTCCTCATGTCAGGAGGCCTTTGGAGGAAAGCAGAAACTAACCAGAAAGAAAAAGGTTCTCATCTCTGTCTTTTGCTTAGTTCAATGACCTGGGACTCACCATCATAAGAAGCCTCCAGGTACATTGGCAGGAGTTCTAGGAATGGATGGTTTTGATTGTATTCTGAGGCTTAGATATTCACTTACCCCAGAGAACACATGCCAGTACTTTTTTGCTCTCTGTTCTTTCTCCAGTTGTGTTTTTCCTAAATGTCTATAGTGAAATTCAAGATTAGGCAAAGATTCCCATTTACAGGCTTATTCACAAATCTTTTCCCATTGTATGATCTGTTGAAGAGTCAATGTCTGGTACTATTTAACTGACCTTATGGAAAAATTTCCACACCCATCACAGAGTCTGCAGTTCTGCTATTAGACATGCACACTCTCGGAGTTGAGATTACATATTGCCAGTAGACTCCATGGAAACAGAAATGGTCTTAGGTAGAATCAATGCTACAACATGACTCAATGACTCACCTATATCCTCCTATAAATTCCTTTAATGGACACACTATAAAGAACATTAATTGAAAGTATATCCTCTAGGCAATGGAAAATTTTTGAAAAAAATCACCTCAAATTGGGTTTTTAGGGAACCTCTGAGAAAGGGTGTCAAAGTGCCTGGAAATATTACTCTAACCATTAGGAAAATGATAACATTTAGGAGCTATTGGCAGACTGTTGCAGCTGAATGAAGTGATTTAATGGCTGAGGTCAAATGTATCTGTGGTTGTCAAGGAATTGTCTACCTTATAAATAGATAAAAATTGGCCTCGATGTGTTATGATGGCTTTTGTTTTCTTATCAGTGTGTTTTAGAGTGTGAGTTGGATTTGCTTTGCTTAAACTACTTTATACAAAAAAGAGAAAATCACTGTAAAGTTACAGAAGTATCTTGTTAAATTAATACTAGGTTCTGTATGTTATTGATTTAATTTAGTTACATTTATACACAACCTGCTGTGTATAAATAGGTCCAATGTCTCAGCAGTATTAGACAGTTAACATTTAGTTTTCAAGGATCTGTGGGACAATAAAGGCTCAGTTACTTTATTGAGGCATAGTATGAAATGTGAGCCTTTTTGCTAAACTCAGTCTGGGCCCAGTGTACAAGTGATAGGGGCATTTTCTAGTGGGTATATCATATCTACTATCTTCTCACTTCCTTTTCTGAGAAGCTAGCACAGACATGTTTCTCTTGGTTTGCATGTTACTCTTTAATGTTTCATGGCACATATGCCTACATGGTAATACTGACACTGAGGCACAACTTACATGCATTTTGTAAGACAGTAAGATTGGTATTGTAGAGTGCCAAGGCAACATCCTCGTGAAAGTGATGTAGAAACATGGAAGTCAGTGAGTGAGGTGCTTGTAGGAAAAGGAGACACTAGACCTGTTATAAGCATCTAGAAGTAAAGAAAGTCAGGGTGTAGGGGAGACAAAGCTTATGCTATGCATGTTAGTGACCTGTTATTTGAGTTTGTTGATTTAGCTAAAGGTAGAGATAATGAAGATGTAGTTCTCATTTACTGCTACACAGAACAGGATTCTACATTAAGTGATAATTGAAATCCCTTGTATTTGATTCTTGGTAAGAAGACTGTGGATAGCTTGATAGAGCACTTCCCTGTCTTTGTCAATTGGGTTGCTACATATGAGAGTTTAATTTTTCTGTGATTCCATGTTTTACTAGAAATCTCTCAGGTAGTTTCCATTAACTGGATACTCATTTTTCCTTGCTGTTGATTACACCATAACCAAGGCCCAACACAGTCTTCAACTTAGGATAGTGCTTTAAATTAATACCATTCTGTATTTCAAATCCATTGGGAATAGGTTTGTCAACATGAGTATTTCTCTTACACATAGTTTTGTACTTTGTTGGAGATAGCCCCTCAGGATCTCACGAGTTTCAATCTGTATCCTTGTCTATACTTAAAGGCTCTCAGCAAGGTTCAACTGGCAGTTAGCATGTAGGAGAGTGCAAATCGATCCATTCCTATCTCCTTGTACAAAGCTTAAGTCCAAGTGGATCAAGGACCTCCACATAAAACCAGATACACTGAAAGTAATAGAAAAGAAAGTGGGGAAGATCCTGGAGCACATAGGCACAGGGGAAATTTTCCTAAACAGAACACCAATAGCTTATGCTCTAAGATCAAGAATTGACAAATGGGACCTCATAAAACTGCAAAGCTTCTGTAAGGCAAAAGGCACTGTCAATAGGACAAAACGGCAACCAAAAAATTGGGAAAAGATCTTTACCAATCCTATATCTTATAGAGGGCTAATATCCAATATATACAAAGAACTCAAGAAGTTAGACTCCAGAGAACCAAATAACCCTATTACAAATGGGGTACAGAGCTAAACAAAGAATTCTCAACTGAGGAATACCGAATGGCTGAGAAGCACCTAAAAAAATGTTCAACATCCTTAGTCATCAGGGAACTTCAAATCAAAACAACCCTGAGATTACACCTCACACCAGTCAGAATGGCTAGGATAAAAAAACTCAGGTGACAGCAGATGCTGGAGAGGTTGTGGAGAAAGAGGAACACTCCTTCATTGCTGGTGGGACTGCAAGCTGGTACAACCACTCTGGAAATCAGTTTGGCGGTTCCTCCGGAAATTGGACATAGTACCACCAGAGGACCCAGCTATACCACTCCTAGGCATATACCCAGAAGATGATCCAACATGTATTAAAGCACATGCTCCACTGTGTTCATAGCAGCCTTATTTATAATAACCATAAACTGGAAATAACCCAGATGTCCCTTAACAGATGAATGGATACAGAAAATGTGGTACATATACACAATGGAGTACTACTCAGCTATTAAAAACAATGAATTTATGAAATTCTTGGGGAAATGGATGGATCTGAAGAATATCATCCTGAGTGAGGTAACCCATTCACAAAAGAACACACATGGTATGCATTCTCTGATAAGTGGATATTAGCCCAGAATATTAGAATACACAAAGTACTATCCACAAACCACAAGAAACTCAAGAAGAAGAAAGACCAAAATGTGGATACTTCATTCCTTCATAAAAGGGGGGAACAAAATACCCATGGAAGGAGTTTTAGAGAATAACTATGGAGAAGAGACTGAAGAAGGACAATCCAGAGACTGTTCTACTTAGGAATCCTTCCCATATTCAATCATCAAATCCAGAGACTATTGTGGATGCCAGCAAGTGCTGGCTGACAGAAACCTGATATAGCTGTCTCCTGAGAGCCTCTGACAGTACCTGACTAATACTGAAATAGAGGCTCACAGCCATCCATTGGACTGAGTACAGAGTCCCCAATGAAGGAGCTAGAGAAAGGACCCAAGGAGTTGAAGGGCTTGCAGCCTCTTAGGACAAACAACAATATGAACTAACTAATACCCTCAGAGCTCCCAGAGACTAAACCACCAACCAAAGAGTACATATGGTGGGACTAATGGCTCCAGCAACATATGTATAGCAGAGGATGGCCAAGTCGATCATCAACGGGAGGAGAGGCCCTTGGCCCTGTAAAGGTTCTATGTCCCAGTATAGGGGAATGCCAGGGCCAGTAAGCAGGAGATGGTGAGCACGGGGAGGGGGAAGGGAACAGGGGTTTGTTTTAGCTTTTTTTTTTTTTTTTTTTTTTT